>NC_051313.1:106599488-106910395 GCF_015220235.1 Choloepus didactylus
ACATACTCAGGAATAAATTTAACAAGAAATGTGTGAAGTCTATAAAAAGAAAATATTAAAATATTCTTTCACAGTCTTGAACACAATTGCTAGTATGTGATTGGAAATTATAATTTAACTGAATTTACATAAATTTTTCTTTATGACTGATGTGTGTGTCTGTGTGTATACATGTACACATGAGTATTTTATTATCATGTAAGGAAAATATCCCTCAAGGAGTAGCTGGGAACACTGAATTATACATGTGAATGTGGTTAAAAGGGGAAATTTTAGGTTATATATATGTTAACAGAATATATATATATGTTAATAGATGTATATATGTTAATAGAATAAAAAATAAATACAGGACTGTAGAATAAAACAAAACAAAATAAACCGGATTGTAGAACACAAACAGCTTATTCTATGGATAGAATAAGCATATCCACTTATGTCCCACTTAAATGCAACTATAAAACCTAAATAGAATGAATGGAGCAGCTATTTGAGGATTCTAAGATGTACATAGGTGCAGGTTGATTGGGGCAGAAGGCCAGAATTTGAAATAGCACTGAACCACTATTGAATTTGCTGTTTTTTGCCTTGGATATCCCCTGACTTATAGTAGCGCAGCCTAAAACCCAGAGTAATGTCTGTGTGGACAAATAAAGCACCAGGGACAGCCCTCAGTTCTGGGCTTAGGAGTGGGAAATGGAACTTCTATTTCTTAGACTGAGTGGAATTCCCCTCATTTTTTTCTCCTCCCTCTCCTTCTTTCATACCTTACTCACCAAGTAATCCTTTAGCATCAGGATTGAGACCATAATGGAGCAGAAGTCTGCAGAAACCAGTACTCTGATGGAAGGAATCTTTCTCTCTGAACAGTAGAGCTGTCATTCCAAGAGGGGCTGGTGACAAACCTTCATTGCTTTAAAAAAAAAAAACTCGCTGCCCACCCACACCCTCCCTCACACTATTGCCTAGCCCTAGATGCAGACAAAGTTGTGGAACCATGTGGCTCAGCTAATGTTATGGCTGGTAGATCAAAAAGGGAAGCCCCAGAGAACTGGAAATTACTGACGAGATCATGGAGTGGGGGGAATTTGGGAATATGGCGCCATAAAGTTGTTTAGAAATTTTTGTGTTTGCTGCAGAGCTTGTGATGAGCGGATCTGATACTATTCACCATAAAAAAGACTTTAAGAAGTACAGCAACACATAGTTCAAGCACTCAGATCCCAGATTGACCATTCACCCAGTGACAAATATGAAGGACAGGTCAGAATAATGCTGCAGAGTCTTTAAAAACTGAACCGATATTAAAATCACAGCCCACAGAAGACAGATTGGAACTTGTGGCCTCTGGTTTTCTTATACTATCTAACAGTGTTGATTGCTTTCTAAAACAAAAATATTAGCATTTTTCCATAGAATTTAAACAAGGCTCAGAGGCTTATAACATCATATTAAAACACATAACATCATATATAAATGCCCAGGATGCAATCCAAAATAAAGAAACATGAAAGGAGAGGCGGGGCAAGATGGCGGACTGGTGAGCTGTATGTTTTAGTTACTCCTCCAGGAAAGTAGGTAGAAAGCCAGGAACTGGGTGGACTGGACACCACAGAGCAATCTGACTTTGGGCATACTTCATACAACACTCATGAAAACGTGGAACTGCCGAGATCAGCGAAATCTGTAAGTTTTTGCGGCCAGGGGACCCGCATCCCTCCCTGCCAGGCTCAGTCCCGTGGGAGAAGGGGCTGTCAGCTCCGGGAAGGAGAAGGGAGAACTGCAGTGGCAGCCCTTATCAGAAACTCATTCTACTGATCCAAACTCCAACCATAGATAGACTGAGACCAGACACCAGAGAATCTGAGAGCAGCCAGCCCAGCAGAGAAGAGACAGGCATAGAAAAAAACAACACGAAAAACTCCAAAATAAAAGCAGAGGATTTTTGGAGTTCTGGTGAACATAGAAAGGGGAAGGGCAGAGCTCAGGCCCTGAGGCTCATATGCAAATCCCGAAGAAAAGCTGATCTCTCTGCCCTGTGGACCTTTCCTTAATGGCCCTAATTGCTTTGTCACTTAGCATTTCAATAACCCATTAGATCTCTGAGGAGGGCCCTTTTTTTTTTTTTTTTTTTTTTTAAATCCTTTTTTCTTTTTCTAAAACAATTACTCTAAGAAGCCCAATACAGAAAACTTCAAAGACTTGCAATTTGGGCAGGTCAAGACAAGAGCAGAACTAAGAGAGCTCTGAGACAAAAGGCAATAATCCAGTGGCTGAGAAAATTCACTAAACACCACAACTTCCCAAGAAGAGGGGGGTGTCCGCTCACAGCCATCATCCTGGTGGACAGGAAACACTCCTGCCCATCGCCAGCCCCATAGCCCAGAGCTGCCCCAGACAACCCAGTGTGACGGAAGCGCTTCAAATAACAGGCACACACCACAAAACTGGGCGTGGACTTTAGCCTTCCCTGCAGCCTCAGCTGATTGTCCCAGAGTTGGGAAGGTGGAGCAGTGTGAATTAACAAAGCCCCATTCAGCCATCATTTCAGCAGACTGGGAGCCTCCCTACACAGCCCAGCAGCCCAGAACTGCCCTGGGGGGACAGCACTCACGTGTGACATAGCACAGTCATCCCTCAACAGAGGACCCGGGGTGCACAGCCTGGAAGAGGGGCCCACTTGCAAGTCTCAGGAGCCATACGCCAGTACCAAGGACTTGTGGGTCAGTGGCAGAGACAAACTGGCAGGACTGAACTGAAGGATTGGACTATTGCAGCAGCTTTAAAACTCTAGGATCACCAGGGAGATTGGATTGTTAGAGCCACCCCCCCTCCCTGACTGCCCAGAAACACGCCCCATATACAGGGCAGGCAACACCAACTACACACTCAAGCTTGGTACACCAATTAAACCCCACAAGACTCACTCCCCCACTCACCAAAAAGGGTAAGCAGGGGAGAACTGGCTTGTGGAGAACAGGTGGCTCATGGACGCCACCTGCTGGTTAGTTAGAGAAGGTGTACTCCACGAAGCTGTAGATCTGATAAATTAGAGATAAGGACATCAATTGGTCTACAAATCCTAAAAGTACCCTATCAAGTTCAGCAAATGCCAGGAGGCCAAAAACAACAGAAAATTATAAAGCATATGAAAAAACCAGACGATATGGATAACCCAAGCCCAAGCACCCAAATCAAAAGATCAGAAGAGACACAGCACCTAGCGCAGCTACTCAAAGAACTAAAGATGAACAATGAGACCATAGTACGGGATACAAAGGATATCAAGAAGACCCTAGAAGAGCATAAAGAAGACATTGCAAGACTAAATAAAAAAATGGATGATCCTATGGAAATTAAAGAAACTGTTGACCAAATTAAAAAGATTCTGGACACTCATAGTACAAGACTAGAGGAAGTTGAACAATGAATCAGTGACCTGGAAGATGACAGAATGGAAAATGAAAGCATAAAAGAAAGAATGGGGAAAAAAATTGAAAAAATCGAAATGGACCTCAGGGATATGATAGATAATATGAAACGTCCAAATATAAGACTCATTGGTGTTCCAGAAGGGGAAGAAAAGGGTAAAGGTCTAGGAAGAGTATTCAAAGAAATTGTTGGGGAAAACTTCCCAAATCTTCTAAACAACATAAATACACAAATCATAAATGCTCAGCGAACTCCAAATAGAATAAATCCAAATAAATCCAAATAAACCCACTCCGAGACATATTCTGATCACACTGTCAAACACAGAAGAGAAGGAGCAAGTTCTGAAAGCAGCAAGAGAAAAGCAATTCACCACATACAAAGGAAACAGCAGAAGACTAAGTAGTGACTACTCAGCAGCCACCATGGAGGCGAAAAGGCAGTGGCACGATATATTTAAAATTCTGAGTGAGAAAAATTTCCAACGAAGAATACTTTATCCAGCAAAGCTCTCCTTCAAATTTGAAGGAGAGCTTAAATTTTTCACAGACAAACAAATGCTGAGAGAATTTGCTAACAAGAGACCTGCCCTACTGGAGATACTAAAAGGAGCCCTACAGACAGAGAAACAAAGAAAGGACAGAGAGACTTGGAGAAAGGTTCAGTACTAAAGAGATTCGGTATGGGTACAATAAAGGATATTAATAGAGAGAGGGGAAAAATATGACAAACATAAACCAAAGGATAAGATGGCTGATTCAAGAAATGCTTTCACGGTTATAACGTTCAATGTGAATGGATTAAACTCCCCAATTAAAAGATATAGATTCGCAGAATGGATCAAAAAAAATGAACCATCAATATGTTGCATACAAGAGACTCATCTTAGACACAGGGACACAAAGAAACTGTAAGTGAAAGGATGGAAAAAAATATTTCATGCAAGCTACAGCCAAAAGAAAGCAGGTCTAGCAATATTAATCTCAGATAAAATAGACTTTAAATGCAGGGATGTTTTGAGAGACAAAGAAGGCCACTACATACTAATAAAAGGGGCAATTCAACAAGAAGAAATAACAATCGTAAATGTCTATCCACCCAATCAAGGTGCCACAAAATACATGAGAGAAACACTGGCAAAACTAAAGGAAGCAATTGATGTTTCCACAATAATTGTGGGAGACTTCAACACATCACTCTCTCCTATAGATAGATCAACCAGACAGAAGACCAATAAGGAAATTGAAAACCTAAACAATCTAAGAAATGAATTAGATTTAACAGACATATAAGGACATTACATCCCAAATCACCAGGATACACATACTTTTCTAGTGCTCACGGAACTTTCTCCAGAATAGATCATATGCTGGGACATAAAACAAGCCTCAATAAATTTAAAAAGATTGAAATTATTCAAAGCACATTCTCTGACCACAATGGAATACAATTAGAAGTCAATAACCATCAGAGACTTAGAAAATTCACAAATACCTGGAGGTTAAACAGCACACTCCTAAACAATCAGTGGGTTAATGAAGAAATAGCAAGAGAAATTGCTAAATATATAGAGACGAATGAAAATGAGAACACAACACACCAAAACCTAT
Source organism: Choloepus didactylus (assembly GCF_015220235.1). Classification (NCBI taxonomy): domain Eukaryota; kingdom Metazoa; phylum Chordata; class Mammalia; order Pilosa; family Megalonychidae; genus Choloepus; species Choloepus didactylus. The sequence continues at coordinate 106,604,531 of NC_051313.1, forward strand.
GGGATGTAGCAAAAGCAGTGCTAAGGGGGAAATTTATAGCACTAAATGCATATATTAAAAAGGAAGAAAGAGCAAAAGTCAAAGAACTAATGGATCAGCTGAAGAAGCTAGAAAATGAACAGCAAACCAATCCTAAACCAAGTACAAGAAAAGAAATAACAAGGATTAAAGCAGAAATAAATGACATAGAGAACAAAAAAACAATAGAGAGGATAAATATCACCAAAAGTTGGTTCTTTGAGAAGATCAACAAGATTGACAAGCCCCTAGCTAGACTGACAAAACCAAAAAGAGAGAAGACCCATATAAAGAAAATAATGAATGAAAAAGGTGACAAAACTGCAGATCCTGAAGAAATTAAAAAAATTATAAGAGGATGCTATGAGCAACTGTATGGCAACAAACTGGATAATGTAGAGGAAATGGACAATTTCCTGGAAACATATGAACACCCTGGACTGACCAGAGAAGAAATAGAAGACCTCAATCAACCCATCACAAGTGAAGAGATCCAATCAGTCATCAAAAATCTTCCCACAAATAAATGCCCAGGGCCAGATGGCTTCACAGGGGAATTCTACCAAACTTTCCAGAAAGAACTGACACCAATCTTACTCAAACTCTTTCAAAACATTGAAGAAAATGGAACACTACCTAACTCATTTTATGAAGCTAACATCAATCTAATACCAAAACCAGGCAAAGATGCTACAAAAAAGGAAAACTACGGGCCAATCTCCCTAATGAATATAGATGCAAAAATCCTCAACAAAATACTTGCAAATCGAATCCAAAGACACATTAAAAAAATCATACACCATGACCAAGTGGGGTTCATTCCAGGCATGCAAGGATGGCTCAACATAAGAAAACCAATCAATTTATTAAAACACATTAAGAAGTCAAAAGGGAAAAATCAATTGATCATCTCAGTAGATGCTGAAAAAGCATTTGACAAAATCCAACATCTGTTTTTGATAAAAACACTTCAAAATGTAGGAATTGAAGGAAACTTCCTCAATATGATAAAGAACATATATGAAAAACCCACAGCCAGCATAGTACTCAATGGTGAGAGACTGAAAGCCTTCCCTCTAAGATCAGGAACAAGACAAGGATGCCCGCTGTCACCACTGTTATTCAACATTGTGCTGGAAGTGCTAGCCAGGGCAATCCGGCAAGACAAAGAAATAAAAGGCATCCAAATTGGAAAAGAAGAAGTAAAACTGTCATTGTTTGCGGATGATGTGATCTTATATCTAGAAAACCCTGAGAAATCGACGATACAGCTACTAAGAGCTAATAAACAAATTTAGCAAAGTAGCGGGATACAGGATTAATGCACATAAGTCAGTAATGTTTCTATATGCTAGAAATGAACAAACTGAAGAGACACTCAAGAAAAAGATACCATTTTCAATAGCAACTAAAAAAATCAAGTACCTAGGAATAAAGTTAACCAAAGATGTAAAAGACCTATACAAAGAAAACTACGTAACTTTACTAAAAGAAATAGAAGAGGACCTTAAAAGATGGAAAAATATTCCATGTTCATGGATAGGAAGGCTAAATGTCATTAAGATGTCAATTCTACCCAAACTCATCTACAGATTCAATGCAATCCCAATCAAAATTCCAACAACCTACTTTGCAGACTTGGAAAAGCTAGTTATCAAATTTATTTGGAAAGGGAAGATGCCTCGAATTGCTAAAGACACTCTAAAAAAGAAAAACGAAGTGGGAGGACTTACACTGCCTGACTTTGAAGCTTATTATAAAGCCACAGTTGTCAAAACAGCATGGTACTGGCACAAAGATAGACATATAGATCAATGGAATCGAATTGAGAATTCAGAGATAGACCCTCAGATCTATGGCCGAGTGATCTTTAATAAGGCCCCCAAAGTCACTGAACTGAGTCATAATGGTCTTTTCAGCAAATGGGGCTGGGAGAGTTGGATATCCATATCCAAAAGAATGAAAGAGGACCCCTACCTCACACCCTACACAAAAATTAACTCAAAATGGATGAAAGATCTCAATATAAAAGAAAGTACCATAAAGCTCCTAGAAGATAATGTAGGAAAACATCTTCAAGACCTTGTATTAGGCGGCCACTTCCTAGACTTTACACCCAAAGCGCAAGCAACAAAAGAAAAAACAGATAAATGGGACCTCCTCAAGCTTAGAAGTTTCTGCACCTCAAAGTAATTTCTCAAAAAGGTAAAGAGGCAGCCAACTCAATGGGAAAAATTTTTGGAAACCATGTATCTGACAAAAGACTGATATCTTGCATATATAAAGAAATCCTACAACTCAATGACAATAGTACAGACAGCCCAATTATAAAATGGGCAAAAGATATGAAAAGACAGTTCTCTGAAGAGGAAATACAAATGGCCAAGAAACACATGAAAAAATGTTCAGCTTCACTAGCTATTAGGGAGATGCAAATTAAGACCACAATGAGATACCATCTAACACCGATTAGAATGGCTGCCATTAAACAAACAGGAAACTACAAATGCTGGAGGGGATGTGGAGAAATTGGAACTCTTATTCATTGTTGGTGGGACTGTATAATGGTTCAGCCACTCTGGAAGTCAGTCTGGCAGTTCCTTAGAAAACTAGATATAGAGTTACCATTCGACCCAGCGATTGCACTTCTCGGTATATACCCGGAAGATCGGAAAGCAGTGACACGAACAGATATCTGCACGCCAATGTTCATAGCAGCATTATTCACAATTGCCAAGAGATGGAAACAACCCAAATGTCCTTCAACAGATGAGTGGATAAATAAAATGTGGTATATACACACGATGGAATACTACGCGGCAGTAAGAAGGAACGATCTGGTGAAACATATGACAACATGGATGAACCTTGAGGACATAATGCTGAGCGAAATAAGCCAGGCACAAAAAGAGAAATATTATATGCTACCACTAATGTGAACTTTGAAAAATGTAAAACAAATGGTTTATAATGTAGAATGTAGGGGAACTAGCAATAGAGAGCAATTAAGGAAGGGGGAACAATAATCCAAGAAGAACAGATAAGCTATTTAACGTTCTGGGGATGCCCAGGAATGACTATGGTCTGTTAATTTCTGATGGATATAGTAGGAACAAGTTCAGAGGAATGTTGCTATATTAGGTAACTTTCTTGGGGTAAAGTAGGAACATGTTGGAAGTTAAGCAGTTATCTTAGGTTAGTTGTCTTTTTCTTACTCCCTTGTTATGGTCTCTTTGAAATGTTCTTTTATTGTATGTTTGTTTTCTTTTTAACTTTTTTTCATACAGTTGATTTAAAAAAGAAGGGAAAGTTAAAAAAAAAAAAAAAGAGAAACAAGGTAAAAAAGATGTAGTGCCCCCTTGAGGAGCCTGTGGAGAATGCAGGGGTATTCTCCTACCCCACCTCGATGGTTGCTAACATGACCACAGACATAGGGGACTGATGGTTTGATGGGTTGAGCCCTCTACCATAGGTTTTACCCTTGGGAAGATGGTTCCTGCAAAAGAGAGGCTAGGCCTCCCTATGGTTGTGCCTAAGAGCCTCCTCCCAAATGCCTCTTTGTTGCTCAGATGTGGCCCTCTCTCTCTGGCTAAGCCAACTTGAAAGGTGAAATCACTGCCCTCCCCCCTACGTGGGATCAGACACCCAGGGGAGTGAATCTCCCTGGCAATGTGGAATATGATTCCCGGGGAGGAATGTAGACCTGGCATCGTGGGACAGAGAAGATCTTCTTGACCAAAAGGGGGATGTGAAAGAAATTGAAATAAGCTTCAGTAGCAGAGAGATTCCAAAAGGAGCCAAGAGTTCACTCTGGTGGGCACTCTTACGCACAATTTAGACAACCCTTTTTAGGTTCTAAAGAATTGGGGTAGCTGGTGGTGGATACCTGAAACTATCAAACTACAACCCAGAACCCATGAATCTCGAAGACAGTTGTATAAAAATGTAGCTTATGAGGGGTGACAATGGGATTGGGAAAGCCATAAGGACCACACTCCACTTTGTCTAGTTTATGGATGGATGAGTAGAAAAATAGGGGAAGGAAACAAACAGACAAAGGTACCCAGTGTTCTCTTTTACTTCAATTGCTCTTTTTCACTCTAATTATTATTCTTGTTATTTTTGTGTGTGTGCTAATGAAGGTGTCAGGGATTGATTTAGGTGATGAATGTACAACTATGTAATGGTACTGTGAACAATCGAAAGTACGATTTGTTTTGTATGACTGTGTGGTATGTGAATATATCTCAATAAAATTAAGATTTAAAAAAAAAAAAAGAAGAAACATGAAAGTTTGATAGATTTGCAGTGGAAAAGACAGTCAGACAAGACTGACATGCTACACATACTGGAATTTTCTGACAGTGACTTTAAAGCAGCGATCATAAAAATTCTCCAGCCAAACAATGCATGTCTCTGAGATACCTGAAACTCAGAGCTAGGGCTTGGCAGATATGAATGTCAGTATTAGTGCATACAGCCACTGTCAAAAAGAAAAAAAGCTGGAACACAGCCCAGACTTCAATTAATGATATGAATGAAGCAGGTCTGTTTAAGACCAGGGCAAGCCAGGCCAAAGGGTAAAGGTTGAAACTGATTGTGTTTTAAAACTTCAACTTCCATATGAGACCAAGGGAAGAGATATCTATTTGGTGCAGGATCTAAATTTTCTAAACGTACAACTCTACGGTTGATTTGTTCAAACACCACAGTTGCATGGAACTTTGAATAGGAAGTGAGATACGGTAGGTTAGTATAGGCTGGAGTGAAATAGTGACACATCCCAGAGTAATTCTGGCAGATAATACAAAATATATTTACAGCCTCCCCCTCCCCAGCCCCGAGGATCTGGGGGAAGGTGCAGATGCGTTGGACATCCTCATCTGGACTGGTGTTGATGTTGTCACAAACATCGGGACTGGTGGTTTGATGTGCTGAGCCCTCGATCATGGGACTTGCCCTTATGAAGCTCGTTACTGCAAAGGAGAGTCTAAACTTGCATGTAATTGTGCCTAAGAGTCTCCCCCTGAGTACCTCTTTGTTGCTCAGATGTGGTCCTCTCTCTGTCTAACTGAGCCATCTCGACAGGTGAACTCACTGCCCTCCCTGCTACGTGGGACCCGACTCCCAGGGTTGTAAATCTCCCTGGCAATGCAGAATATGACTCCCAGGGAGGAATGTGGACCTGGCATCGTGGGACTGAGAGTATCTTCTTGACCAAAAGGGGGATGCAAAATTAGGCGAAATAGTTTCAGTGGCTGAGAGATTTCAAATGGAGTCGAGTTGTCACTCTGGTCGATATTCTTATGCACTATATAGATAACACCTCTTAGGTTTTAATGTATTGGAATAGCTAGAAGTAAATACCTGAAACTACCAAACTCCAACCCAGCAGTCTGGACTCCTGAAGACAATTATATAATAATGTAGATTACAAGGGGTGACAGTGTGATTGTGAAGACCTTGTGGATCACACCCCCTTTACCTAGTGTACAGATGAGTAGAAAAATGGGGATAAAAACTAAAGGACAAATGGGGTGGGATGGGGGATGATTTGGGTGTTCTTTTTTCACTTTTATTTTTTATTCTTGTTCTTGTTCTTTCTGATGTAAGGAAAATGTTCAGAGATAGATTGTGGTGATGAACGCATAACTATGTGATCATACTGTGGACAGTGGATTGTATACTATGGATGATTGTATGGTGTGTGAATGTATTTCAATAAAACTGAATTTAATTAAAAAAAAAAATTCTCCAGCTAGCAGTGTTGTACACTCTTGGAAAAAATGGAAAGTAGAAACCCTCAGTGAAGAAATAGTTGATATAAAGAAGAACCAAATAGATTTTTTAGAACTGATAAATATAATAACTGAAATTAAAAATTGCTCTGAATGTGTTTATTAGAAGATTGGAAATGAAAGAGGAAAGAATCAATGAACTTGAAGATATGTCAATGAAAATTACCCAACAGATTGAAAAATAAAATTAATAGAGCTTCGGGAATATGGGAAGACAGTAAAAGAATGGCTAATGCCCGTGTCCTGAGCACTAAGCACATAATATAAATCTTAAAAGCAGTCAGGAAAAAAAAAAACGTATTACCATAGGGGAACAATGATTTGAAAGAGCAGATTTCTCATCAGAAAACATGAAGACTAGAAGGAAATAATTCAAAAGTATTAAAGTGCTGGAGAAAAATTACTAAAACCAGAATTCTATATCCAGTGAACAGATCCTTCATGAATGAAGATGAACTAAGGATAACTAAGAGAATTCATAGCCAACAGACCTGCTCTAAAAAGAGTAAGTTGATAAAGGAAGATCTTGAGACAGAGTGGAAATAATACCAGAAGGAAATTTGGAACATCAGGACTAAACAACGCTATAACAGAAATATTAAATAAATATTTGAGCTAATATGACAGTCTCTCTTCCTCCTCTTTTGTTCTTTAAATTGTTTTCATGGTTGAAAACAAAATGTGTAAAATTTTCTGATGAGGTCTCTCGATATATGTAGATACAATACTTAAGAGAACTCTAGCATAAGGAGTTAGGATTAAGGGACCTATATGGTAGTAAGGTTTCTTCATTCCAGTTGGAGTTATTAAATAGTGATTCTATGTAGACTATGAAAAGCTAAATATGTATTTTGTGATTATACATTTGGAGAACAACCACTAAAAACTTGTACAAGAATATATTCAAATTCACACAAAAATTTTAAATGTAATAGTAAAAAATATTCAAATTTTCCAAAATAAAGCATGAAAAGGATAAATCAAAGAAAACAGAAAACAAATAATAGAATATTAGACATGAAATCCAGACGTATCTATAATTATATTAAATAGAAATAGGATAATCTTTTCATGAAATAGTGTTGAAACAATTAGGCATCTATCCAAAACATAAGCGTCAGTCTAAACCTCACTTATTAAAAATTTAAATCAAAATATATCATAGCTATAAACATAAAACTATAAAGCTTTCGAACGAAAACATATGAGAAAATCTTTATGACATGCGTTAGTAAACAGTTTTTGCACAAGACATCAAAAAAAACAACCCATAAAAGAAAAATTAGAAAAATTCGATTTCATAAAGTTTAAAAATTTTGCTCTGTGAGAGACACTAACAGAACAAAGAGACAAACTACAGGCTACAATAATGTATTTGCAAAATCACACATCTCCTTTTCTTTTTACCTTTTACTCCCCAGAACCTAAACATTTTGAAGACCACCCTTTTATATCATGCTTGCTTTGAAATTTCCTTCCTGTAATCTTTGTGCCAAGTTCTTTTGTTATATTTTCAAAATCAGAATGAACTTAGTCTTTTAGCCATAGTTGCAGATCAAAACAGGACTGTGTATGAGCTTCCTTCTTCTGTCTTCCCTGCAGTGTTTCTCTGTCTGCTTTTGCTTGCTACAAAGCCTTGTAGCAAGGTGGAATGCAGGAATGTGGTTTGGGAGTAGGAGCATGAAAGATGAAGGCCTGGGATCTAGTGATTTTTCTCATTTTACTCTCATTGTTTTACAGTTTTGACATGCTTTTTCTTCAAATTATGCTGAGGGCATGATTTTGTGCAGAATTTAATTTTCCCTTTTAGTTGTTTTATATCATTTGTGGAGAACATTTTGGGAAATGATTTGCTACAACAGCCATTGTTTATCCTCAGTTACTCCAATCTAACATTCTTGATGCTGACTTTTTAATATACCACCATTGTCTTCAGGTTTGTGAGAAGGTCCTCCTTCTAAGAAGAGTAGGCACTCCTATTTTCAGACACTTAATTATAGCTCTGGAAGAGCTTACTCTCTCAATATATTTCATGGCATTAAAATGCAAGGCAAAGTTATAGAATCAGTGATGTGTGTCTTTGGATTTTGTTTCTTTGGGTTAAATTCAACTTTATTGAGGCATGCTTTATGTGAAATACACTGTACATTCCAGTTGCACAGTTAGATAAATTTTAACAAAGTATATACTAATATAACCACCACCAAGTCAATATACAGAGCATTTCCATCACTCTTTGCAGTCTTCCACCCATCTGTTCTGACCTTACACATCCCCTGGTAAACTTTCCATCACCATAGATTAGTTTGTATTTTCCAGAATTTCATGTAAGTAATAATTATAGTATATTCTTTTGTGTAATGCTAATCTGAGCTTATGGTTTTTGTGACTCATGCATGTTGCTGTATTTATTAGTAGTTCATTCATTTTTATTCAGTAGTATTCCATTGTATGTGTATATCCCAAAGTTGGTTTGTCCATGCACCTGTTGATAGACATTTGCAATGCTTATAGATTTTTCTATTATGAATAAAGTTTCTATGAACATTTGTGTATAGAGCCCTTGGGTAAATACTTAGAAATTTAACATTTTGACTTGTACTTTTAGATCTGTGATCCATTTTGAGTTAATCTTTCATGTTTATTATGAGGTAATCATCAATGTTTTCCCCATCTCCCAAATTGGATATTTCTTTATTCTAGCGCCATTTATTGGAAAGTGTGCCAGTTTGTATATATTATGTCCCTCAGAAAAAGCTATGCTCTTTAATGCAGTCTAGTAGGGGCAGACGTATTAGTGTTGATTAGGTTGGGTCCTACTGAGTGTTTCCTTTGAGATGTGACTCAGTCAACTGTTGGCAAGACCTTTCATTGGACAATTTTCATGGGGTTCTTACCCCACCCATTCAGGGTGGGTCTAAATTAAATCCCTGGAGCCATATAAAAAGCTGACAAACAGAAGGAACTCGGAGCAGCTGTGGGTGACATTTTAGAGAGCAACTGAGAGTGACATTTTGAAGAGGAGCTGCAGCTATGAGAGGACAAAACACCCCAAAAAGCAACATTTTGGAGAATGCCATTTTGAAATGCAACCTGGGAGCAAGCAGATATCAGCCATGTGTCTTTCGAGCTAACAGAGGTTTTCCAGATGCCAGTGGCCATCCTTTATTGAAGGTACCCTAATGTTGATGCCTTACCTTGGACACTTTATGGCCTTAAGACTGTAACTTTGAACCAAATAAACCCCCTTTATAAAAGCCAATCCATTTCTTGTGTTTTGTGCAATGGCAGCATTAGCAAACTAGAATAGGAAGGTTTTCCTTTCTCTTTTGAATCACATTGACATATTTTTCTAATGTTAGTTGACCATATATGAGCATATTTCAAAACTCTCTGTTCTATCCCATTGATTTATATGCTTATCCGTTTGCCAATACCACACTGTCTTGATTATAGATTTCTAATATGTCTTGAAATCAGGTAATGTAAGTCCTCCAGTTTTGTTTTTCTTTTTTCAAAATTGCTTTAGCTCTTCTAAGAATGTCTGTTTTTCCAAATAGGTGTAGAATCATCTTGTAAATTTCTGCAAAACCATGTGCTGGAAGTTTGATTGGAATTGAATGGAATCTCTAGGTCAGTTTGGCGAGGTTAATATCTTTTTTTTTTTTTTTATCTTTTGATCCATTGACATGATATAGCTGTTCATTTATTTAAGTCTTCTTTAATTTCTCTTAGCAGTATTTTATATTTTTCATTATAGAAGTCTTGCACATATTTTGTTAAATTTTCCCAAAGTATTTCAGTTTTGAATGCTGCGTACTAATTTCTAAATTTTATTTTCTCCTTATGTATATTATCTAGTACTTACTGATGCAATCATTTTTAAAAATATTGATCTATATCCTTCAACTTTGCTAAATTTTCTTCTTAGCACTAGTACCTTATTTGTACTCACTTTAAGATTTTCTATGTAAAAACATTCATGTTGTTTGTGAATAAAGACAGTTTTATATCTTCCATTCCAGATTCTATGCCATTTTTTTTCTTCCCCTATTGTAATGGCTAGTACTCTAGTTCAGTTTGGCATAGAAGTTTTAGCGGGTATCTTTGCTTTGTTCTCTACTTAGTGGAAAAGAATTCAATATTTTATCTTTAAATATGATGGTAGTTATTGGTTTATTGTGGGTGTCTTTATCAGTTTGAAGAGGTTCTCTTCTATTCCCAGTTTAGTGAGAGTTCTTGAGTGTGTTTTGAATTGTATGAATTTATGTTTATTGAGATGATTATATGTGTTTTCTCCTTTATTATCTTAATATGGCCAATTGTATTGATTTTCAAAGTTTAAACCAACTTTGCATTACTGGGATAAAATATACCAAATTTTGATATATTATCCTTTTTATGTATTGTTGGATTCAAATTGCTGGAGTTTTCTTATTTAACATCTGTTTTCATGAGTTATAATCCTCTGTGGTTTTCTTGTAGTATCTTTTGTTTTGGTATTAGATTAATATTGGCTTCCTAAAATGAATTTGAAATTATTTTCCACTCCTCTACTTTCAGAACCAGAATAAAACTGCATTTATTTCTTCTTCAAATATTTTATAGAATTCACCTGTGAAGTCATTTGGACTGTTGCTATCTTTGCAGGAAGCTTTTTAATTATTCACTGAATTTACTTACTTGATATGGGACTGCTCAGATTTTCTGTTTCTTCTTGAGTCTGTTTTGGTAATTTATATCTATTCCGGTTTGCTAATGCTGCTGTTATGCAAAATACCAGAAATGAATTGGCTTTTTTAAAGGGGGTTTATTTGGTTATAAATTTACAGTCTGAAGGCCATGAAAATGTCCAAATTAGGGTATCAACACAAGTATACCTTCACTGAAGAATGGCCAATGGTGTCCAGAAAGCCTCTGTTAGCTGGGAAGGCATGTGGCTGGCATCAACTGATTCTTTACTCCAGGGTTCTGGTTTCAAAATGGCTTTCTTCAAAATGTCTCTGGGTCTCTCTTAGCTTCTCGAGGGCAAACTCTGGGTTTCATCTCTTGGCTTAGCATCTTCAAACAGCCTTCTGTCTTCATCTCCAACAGTCTCTAAGTGTCAGCAAGCATCTGGGCCTTGCTTAGCATATCTCACACATTTTCATGTCTCTATTCTCTGTGTGAGATCCCTTTAAAGGACTCCAGTAAACTAACGAAGACCTACCCTGAATGGGCAGGGTCAATCTCCATGGAAACATTCAATCAAGAGGTCACAACCTAATCAGAAAGATTGCATTAAATAATATGGCTTTTGGGGGAACATAATACATCCAAACCAGCATAGTATCTTTCAAGAAATTTGTCCATTTCTTCTAAATTGTTCATCTTTTTTCACATAAACTCATTCAAGACATTTCCTTGTTATTTTTAATAATTGTAGTATCTGTAGTGGTGTCTGATATTGATATTTTTTGCTTTTTAAGTGTGTTTCTTGATCCGCTGGCTAGAGGTTTATTGATTTTGTTGATTCTTTCAAGAATTCAGCTTTCAATTTTGTTTTGTTTTTATTGATGTTCTTTAAAATGTGTCTGATTTCTAATTCATTGATTTAATTTCTTCTCTTTATTATTTCTTCCTTCTACTTGCATTAAGTTTAATTGGCTTTTTTTCCAGGCTTTTTTAGAGTGGAATCTTAGATCATTGATTTGAGATCTTCATTTCTTATATTAGCATGGAGAACTATAACATTCCTTCAAAGCACTGCCTTGGTCCCATCCAATAATGTTTGAGTTGTTTTCATTATCATTCAAAGCAAAACATACTCTAACTTCCTTTGTGTTTTATTTATTTTTATCAAGGATGTTAAAAATGAGTTGTTTAATTTCAGACAGTTGGGGCTTTTCATAATATCAAGTTGTCTAGTTTTATTTGTTATTTTTAGAAAACATACTATTGAGCTGTTTCATAGCCTACCATATGGTCTGTCTTGGAGAAAATACCATGTGCCTTTGGAAAGAATGTACATTCTGCAATTTGGGAGCATGATTTCTATAAATCTCAGTTACATGTTGATCATTTTTTCTATGTCCTTACTGAATTTTTTTTTCTTTTTTTTTTGTAATTATCCCTTCAGTTACTAATGGATGTGTTATAATCTAAAATTGTAGATTGTGGCGATGCCTACTTCTTATAGTATTGTCAGATTTTGTTTCATTCATTCTGAAACTGCATTACTAGGCACATATACATTTGTAATTGTTACATCTATTTGATTTATAGACACTTTTTATTATGGCCTTTCTTCTCTAGTAATACTCTTTGTATTAACATTTTTTTCTGGTATTAATATAGTCATTTCATCCTCCTTAGAATTATTTTTTGCATGATATAGCTTTTCTGTCCTTTTACTGATAACATGTTTTATACTTAAAATGTCTGTTTTCTAGTCAGCATGTCACTGGTTCTTCATTTTTAATTATACAGATTTACAGTCTATAACTTTTGAATGGACTATTTGGTCCTTGTACGCTTAATATTATTATTGATATGGCTGTGTTTATATTTGCCTTTTTTTGGTCTTAACTTTGCTTGTTCCTCTGCTCCCTCTTAACTGCCTCTTTGTTTTTGTTGTTGTTGTTGTTGTTGTTAACTGCATATCTGATAGTGTATTCCATTTTAATTCCCCTATTGGGTCTCTGGCAATTATTTTCATGGTTGCTCTAGTGTTCATTTTATGCACTTTAGTTCATCCCAATACACCCGGAGTTAATATTGAATTATTTCATGTAAAGTTTAGAAATCTTGCAATAGTATATTTCCATTTAGCCCCATCTGTAGTACTATTCTTACCATATGCAATAAATGTTTTATAATCTTCACATTACAATTTATAACTTTTCCTTGAAGAGTCATATGTCTTTTAAAGGAATTAAGAGAAAAAGAAGCATATATAGTCTTTTACACTTATTCATGTATTTACCATTTTCTGTATACTAATCTTTCCTTTCTTCATATCTGAGTTGCCATCTGTGTTATTTTCTTCAACCTGAAGAGCTTCCTCTAACACTGCTAGTAAATAATGTTACTAGTAATGCTGGTGATGAATTCTCTTGTTTCTTTCATAAGACCATATAATTTTTTCCTCTTTATTTTTGAAGTATATGTTTTCCCTACATGGATTTCTAGGTTGTTAATCTTTTCCTTTCAGTACTTTGAATATCTTATTCGAGTACCTTCCAGCCTATTAGTTTCTGATAAGAAGTCAGCTGTAATCATCTATTCCCCTGTTTACAACATGTTGCCTTTCTCTGGCTATTTTCAGGATACTCTCTTTTATCTTTGGCCTTCAGCAATTTGAAGTGTCTAGGAATGGTTTTCCTTGTGATTGACTTGTTTTGAAAGTATCTTCTCTGACCCATAAGTTAATGTTTTCCATGAAATTGTGGAATTTTTTTAGCCACAATTATTTTCTTCCCCTTTTTTTTCTGGTATCTCCATTATATGTTGTTTGGAAAATTTCTTATCATTTTTCATAAGTCTCTGAGGACCTGTTAATTTTTCAAAAAAAATTTTCCCTCTGATTTTATTCGTTTTGTTTGGCTTTTGTTTTGGGCTGGGTACTTCCTATTGATTTATCTTTAAGTTTACTTGTTTTTCTGCCATCTCTGATCTGCTATTGAGTCAGTCTAGTAAATTTTTCATTTTTATTTTAGTACTTTGTATTGTACCATTTGCTGTTTGATAATATATTTTATTGGGTTATAATACCCCTTTTTTGAATTATAGGTACACACTTTCTATTTTTTCCCCATTTTAAATATAGAAGTTGAACATTATCCAAGGATGAGCATTAGCCTAGTATAAGCAAGAAATAGTGTGGTTCTTTACAAGATATGCTTACCTCTCCTAACCCATGTACTTATTTGAAGGAGCATTTGAATCCCTATGTGTGAGATTGACCCTCATCAAATCCAACTAAGTGTAAAGTTGTATGAGAGATGTTGTTAGATGAAGGCCTTACTTTGTATTCTCTACAATATCCAGGTTTGTTACAAAGTTTGAATTCTTCAGAGAAATTAAGAATAAAAGAGAAATGGTTCTTAAAATGTAGGTACTTCTTTACTATAGAATATTATGCAATTATTACTAATTATATCTCTGTGTTTTTTTTAAATACTCTCCATTTCTCATGTAATTCTCTGTTTACCAATTAAAGCCAGAATTTCCTTAAATTCTTTGAACATATTTATAATAGCTTCTTTGAAATCTTTTCTAAATTCCTTATCTGGACCATCTTGAAATCCATTTTTACTAACTGCCATTTTTACACAGTAAATGTTAGCCTATGGTTTCTTTACATGTCTTATAATTTTTGGCTGAAAAGTAGATATTGCTGAAAAAGTACTATAACCACTCTTTTAAATATTTTGTTACTTCTAATCTAGTTAATAGAAAACTTGCCTGGACTTAAAAATGTGAACATTTCTCTCTCATATTTTGCAGCAGTTGATGTTTCTGCTTAGTTCTCATAACTTCCTTTGCTGGCCACTTCCAGTTCTCCCCTGAGCCTGTGTATATTGTCATATGTTAGATTTTGAGTTCTCAGAGGAAAGAAAAAACAATAGGAAGGTGGTTTTTAAAATGCTTTTACTTCCTTTTCATGGAATATCATACTGCCATTAGAAATCCTGTTGATTTAAAATTTTGTGTTAGTTTTATTTTTTGTATTTTACGTTAATTTTTAAAATTTCATGCAATAAAATATTCAGGGTTTTTTTGGTGTTCATATCTATGTGTATTTTCTTTTAATTTGTGTTTATTGAGATATATTCACATACCATGCAGTCATACAAAACAAAGTGTACATTCAATTGTTTACAGTACCATTATATAGTTGTACATTCATCACTAAAACTAATTTTTGACACTTTCATTACCACACATACAAAAAGAATAAGAATAAAAATTAAAGTGAAAAAGAACAATTAAGGTAAAAAAGACACTGGGTACCTTTTTTTTTTTCTTCCCCCATTTTTTTACTCATCCATCCATAAACAAGACAAAGCAGTGTGTGGTCTATATGGCTTTCCCAATCATATTGTCACCCCTCATAAGCTACATTTTTATACAATCATCTTCAAGATTCATGGGTTCTGGGTTGTAGTTTGATAGTTTCAAGTATTTACTGCTAGCTATTCCAGTTCATTAGAACCTAAAAAAGTTGTCTATATTGTGCATAAGAGTGCCCACCAGAGTGACCTCTTGGCTCTTTTTGGAATCTCTCTGCCACTGAAGCTTATTTCATTTCCTTTCACATTCCCCTTTAGGTCAAGATGTTCTCCATCCCACGATGCTGGGTCTAGATTCCTCCCCAGGAGTCATATTCCACGTTGCCAAGGGGATTCACTCCCCTGGGTGTCAAATCCCATGTAGGGGGGAGGGCAGTGATTTCACCTGCCAAGTTGGCTTAGCTAGAGAGAGAGGGCCACATCTGAGCAACAAAGAGGCACTTGGAAGGAGGCTCTTAGGCACAATTATAGGGAGGCCTAGCATCTCCTTTGCAGCAGCAGTCTTCCCAAGGGCAAGTCCTGTGGTAGAGGGCTCAGCCCATCAAACCACCAGTACCCTATGTCTGTGAGCACATCAGCAACAATCAAGATTGGGGAGCCCAACACCCCTGCATTCTCCATCAGCTCCTCAAGGGGACTCTACATACTTTTTTCATTGTTTTTTTTTTTTTTAATTAACTTTTTTTAAAATCAACTGTATCAAAAAATAAAAATAAAAAAAAATACAATAAAGAAAAACATTTCAAACAAAACATAGCAAGGAAGTCCAACATGTTCCTACTCTACCCCAAGAAAATAACCTAATATAGCAACATTTCTGTGGACTTGTTCCTACCATACCCATCAGAAATTAACAAACCATAGTCATTCCTGGGCATTCTCAGAACATTAAATTTACCCACGATAGCTTATCTGTTCTTATTGGGTTATCATTCTCCCTTCATTAATTGCTCTCTATCGCTAGTTCCCCTACATTCTGCATTATGAACCATTTATTTTAGGAGTGTGTTGTTTAACCTTCAGGTATTTGTGAATTTTCTAAGTCTCTGATGGTTATTGACTTCTAATAGTATTCTATTGTGGGTCAGAGAATGTGCTTTGAATCATTTCAATTTCTTTAGATTTATTGAGGCTTGTTTTATATCCCAGCATATGGTCTATTCTGGAGAAACTTCGATGATCACTAGAGAAGAATGTGTATCCTGGCGATTTGGGATGTAATGTCCTATATATGTCTGTTAAATCAAATTCATTTATCCGATTGTTTAGGTTTTCAATTTCCTTATTGGTCTTCTGTCTGGTTGATCTATCTATAGAAGAGAGTGATGTATTAAAGTCTCCCACAATTATTGTGGCAACATCCATTGCTTTCTTTACTTTTGCCAGTGTTTGTCTCGTGTATTTTGTGGTACCATGATTGGGTGCATAAACATTTATGATTGTTATTTCTTCTTGTTGAATTGCCCCTTTTATTAGTATGTACTGGCCTTGTTTGTCTCTCATAACATCCTTGCATTTAAAGTCTATTTTATCTGAGATTAATGTTGCTACTCCTGCTTTCTTTTGGCTATAGCTTGCATGAAATATTTTTTCCATCCTTAAACTTTCAATTTCTTTTTGTTGCTGCATCTAAAATGAGTCTCTTGTATGCAACATATTGATGGTTCATATTTTTGGATCCATTCTGCCAATCTATATCTTTTAATTGGGGAGTTTAATCAATTTACATTCAACATTATTACTGTGAAGGCATTTCTTGAATCAGCCATCCTATCCTTTGGTTTATGTTTGTCAGATATATTTTTTCCCTTTCTCTCTTATTGTCCTTTAATGAACCAATATTGAATCTCTTTAGTACTGAACCTTTCTCCATATCTCTCTCTCCTTTCTTTGTTTCTCTGTCAGTAGGGCTCCCTTTAGTATCTGAAGTAGGGCAGGTCTTTTATTAGCAAAATCTCTCAGGATTTGTTTGTCTGTGAAAAATTTAAGCTCTCCATCAAATTTTGAAGGAGAGTTTTGCTGGATAAAGTATTCTTGGTTGGAAATTGTTCTCTTTCAGAATTTTAAATATGTCATGCCACTGCCTTCTCGCCTCCATGGTGGCCGCTGAGTAGTCACTACTTAGTCTTATGCTGTTTCCTTTGTACGTGGTGAATTGCTTTTCTCTTGCTGCTTTTAGAACTTGCTCCTTCTCCTCAGTATTCGGCAGTCTGATCAGAATATGTCTTGGAGTGGGTTTATTTGGATTTATTCTATTTGGAGTTTGCTGGACATTTATGCTTTATGTATTTATATTGTGTAGAAGGTTTGGGAAGTTTTCCCCAACAATTTCTTTGAATACTCTTTCTAGACCTTTACCCTTCTCTTCCCCTTCTGGGACACCAGTGAGTCTTATATTTGAATATTTTATTTTATCTATCATATCCTTGAGGTCCATTTCAATTTTTTCAATTTTTTTCCCCATTCTTTCTTTTGTTCTTTCATTTCCCATTCTGTGGCCCTTGAGGTCGCTGATTCATTGTTCAGCTTCCTCTAGTCTTGTACTATGAGTATCCAGAATCTTTTTAATTTGTTCAACAGTTTCTTTTATTTCCATAAGATCATCTATTTTTTTTTATTTACTCTTGCAGTTTCTTCTTTATGCTCTTCTAGGGTGTTCTTCATGTCCTTTATATTCTGTGCCATGCTCTTCTTCATGTCCTTTATATCCTGTGCCATGCTCTCATTGTTTGTCTTTAGTTCTTTGATTAAATGCTCCAAGTGCTGTTTCTCCTCTGATCTTTTGATTTGGGTGTTTGGGTTTGGGTTATCCATGTTGTTTGTTTTTTTCATATGCTTTAAAATTTTCTGTTGTTTTTGGCCTCTTGGCATTTGCTTTACTTGATAGGATTCTTTTAGGATATGTAGGATTGTTCAAAGACTAATCTCTGATTTGTCAGATCTACAGCTTGATTTGTTAGATCTACAGATCTAACCAGCAGATGGTGTCCGTGAGCCACCTATTCGCCTCAAATCAGTTCTCCCCAACTTTGTCTTTGTGGTGTGTGGGGGTCTGATTCTTGTGGGGTCCAATTTGTGCACCAAGTTTGTGTGTGTTGTTGGTGCTGTCCGCCCGGAATGTGGGGCATGTGTCTGAGCGGTTAGGGAGGGAGGGCAGCTTTAATAATCAAACCTCCCAGGTGTTCCTGGAGATTTAAAGCTGTTGCAAGAGTCTAAACCTTCATTTCAGTCTCACCAGATTGTCTCTGCCACCGACCCACAGTCCTCGGTATTGGCATATGGTCCCTGGAATTTCCAAGTGGGTTCCTCTTCTAAGCCATGCCCTTCTAGGGCCTCTGCTGAGGGAAGTTTGTGCTACGTCACAAATGTGCGTCATCCTTCAAGGGAAGTTCTGGGCCTTGGGGCCTTGTAGGTGCGTTCCCAGCGTGCTGTAAGGATGGCTGTATAGGGCATGTTGATTTCCCCCTTTTTGCACAGCTCCGCCTTCCCAGCTCCGGGACAATTAGCTGTGAGTGCGTGAAAGGCTATTGTCAATGCCCGATATTGTGGCGTGTGCAAGTGTTGCTGGAAACTCTTCCCCTTGCATTGGGTTTTTTGGTGCAGCTCTGGGCTGTGGCTCTGGCCCTGGGCAGGAGCATTCCCAGCCCGCCAGGAAGATGGCTGCAAGGGGTGTGGTTATTTTCCCCTTTTGGCTCACCTCTGCCTTCCTCTCTCCAAGACGATTAGTACCAGGTGCACAAAAGGCTATCTTCCATGCCAGATATTGAGGCATTCGCACAACCCCTTCCTGCCGCACTTCACTGTGCAGTTCTCGCTGCCATATGTGCAGCCATTTTTGGGTTTTTTAAAAAAGAGCTAGTCTGCCTCCAAACACCAACCCACAGTTTCCCCACACTGCAGTGTGGCTGCCAGATAGTCAGCAGGCTTACTCACTTGTTTCAGAATGCAGATTTCCAATTTCACCAAGTACACGGTCCCTGTGGATTTAGCAGACCTTGCCAGCTGGTGTGTCACTGAAACTGGTGTTCTGGGTCACTTTCTGGCTTTTATCTAGTATTTTTCACAGAGGTGTTTTTTTGCCCTGTCTCTCCTAGCCGCCGTCTTAGGTTCTTCCCATATCTATGTGTTTTGAACAATGCATAGAGTTTTGTAAGCACCAATAAAATTAAGATTCACCACAGTTCCATTACCTCCCCCCAAATTACCTTGTTCTACCCATTTTTATTCAAATCCTTCCCCACCCCAAACTGCTGTCCCAATGGGGCCCTCATTCCTTTGTCTTGGAGCTCTTTTTGTCTGTACTTGGTAAACAGTTCCTGGATTTGTGCTTCCTTTAAGGAATCTAGACTAGGCAGTATGACTGGAAAGTAAAAACCATGAAACTCGCTACATTTTCATAATTTAAGTTCTGGTTTCCTTGACTAGTCTGCCTGCTACCATTTACTTATGAGAATCCTGTAGTAATCACTTCATAAAGTATTTCAAGGATTTTTAGTCACATTCCATGGGAGAGGCAAGGTGGAGTGTGCTTACTCTGTGTTAATGGCTGTTATATTTTCCATATTCTAGACATTGTTGGGTCACTTGATCAATTAATCCAGCTTCTTCTGGTATTTTTCTTTCCTCTATTGTCCCCCCACATCAGAAACAGGATACATTTTTTTTCTTAGCACGTTTATTCCACAGTGTCATCTAAAAATTCCTTTTTCTGATATTGATATCATGTCAAAGTATATTTCTTCCAAGGAGAAATTAATTTACAATTATGTGAAGTTTTTTTTAAATTCAAGATTTAAACTTCTGATTTAAAGTAGAAATTGCCTGTATGGATAACTTTGATGGTAGTCTACTAATACTCTTGAAGCTTATATATGTGTTACTCCTAGTTTAAACACATATTCTCTAATTTTTTTGGTTTTTCATTTTAATTGTATTTACTTATTGTTTCAAATGACCATATTATGGGTTTTTTTTCATTTTTTATTATAGAATATAACATGTATACGTAAAAGTGATAACTTTCAGAGTACGATTAAACAAGTAGAGAGCAAATTACAAAGAATATGTTGGGTTACAGTTCCACAGTTTCAATTATTTCCTTATTGTGAAATACAACATATATACAGAAAGGCGATAACTTTCTATGTACATTTTAACGAGTAGCTATAGAACAAATTTAAAAGAATGTTATGGGTTACAGTCGTACAATTTCAGTTATTTCCTTATTGTGAAATATAAAATATGTACAGAAAGTTGATAATTTTCAAAGTACAATTTAATGATTAGCTGTAGAGCAAATTTCAAAGAATGTTATGGGTTACAGTCCTGCAATTTCAATTATTTCCTTCTTGTGAAATATAACATATATGCAAAGATGATCAATTTCAAAGTATAATTTAACAAGTAGTTATATAGGAAATTTCAAAGAACGTTGTAGGTTACGTTATCATAGTTTCAGTTATTTCCTTATTGTGAAATAATAACATATATACAGAGAGGTGATAACTTTCAAAGCACAATTTAACAAATAGCTATATAGCAAATTTCAAAGAATGTTATAGATTACAGTTCTACCATTTCAGTTCTTTCCTTCTAGCTAGCAGCCATTCTTATCGGTGTGAGATAATATCTCATTGTGGTTTTGATTTGCGTTTCCCTAATAGTTAGTGAAGATGAACATTTTTTCAGGTGTTTTTTAGCCATTTGTATTTCCTTTTTGGAAAAATGTCTTTTGATATCTTTAACCCATTTTATAATTGGACTGTTTGTATTATTGTCATTGAGTTGTAGGATTTCTATATATATGCAGGATATCAGTGTCTTATCGGATACATCATTTCCACATATCTTCTCCCATTGAGTTGGCTGCCTCTTCACCTTTTTGACAAAGCCTTTTGAGTTGCAGAAGCTTTTGATTTTGAGGAGTTGCCATTTATTGATTTTTTTCTTTTGTTGCTTCTGTTTTGGGTGTAAGGTCTATGAAGCTATCTCCTATTACTAGGTCTTGAAGGTGTTTCCCTATATTATTTTATAAAAGTTTTATGGTACTGTCTTTTATATTGAGTTCTTTGATCCACTTTGAGTTAATTTTTGCATAGAGTGTGAGATAAGGGTCCTCTTTCATTCTTTTGGATCTGGATATCCAATTCTCCCAACCCCATTTGTTGAAGAGACTGTTCTGTCCCAGTTGAGTGGTTTTGAGTACCTTATCAGAAATCAGTTGTCCATAGATCTTGGAGTCTATTTCCAAGCTATATTGATTCAATTCCATTGAATCCAACAGCATGGTGTTTCGACCACTGTGGCTTCAACTAGGCTTTAAAGTCTGGAAGTGTAAGTCATTCTTCATTTTAGAATATTTTTGGCTAATTGAGTCCCCTTTCCCTTCCAAATAAAATTGATAACTAGCTTTTCCACGTCTGCAGAAGGTTGTTGGAATTTTGATTGGAACTTCATTGAATCTTTGGATCAGTTTGGGTAGAATTGACATCTTAATGATATTTAGCCTTCCTATCCATGAACACAGAATATCTTTTCACCCAATTAGGTCCTCTTTGATTTTGTTTATTTAATTTTTTATCATTTTTTTATTGTAGAATATAACATATATACATGGAGATAACTTTCCAACTTCAATTTAACAAGTAGTTAGCAAATTTCAAAGAATATTATACGTTACAGTTCCACAGTCTCTGTTATTTCCTTGTTGTGAAATACAACATAAATACAAAAAGGTAGTACCTTTCAAAGTATGATTTAACAAGTAGTTATATAGGAATTCTCCAAAGTTGTTATGAATTATAGTACCATAGTTTCAATTATTTCCTTATTGTAAAATATAACATGTATACAAAAAGGTGATAGCTTTCAAATTACAGCTCAACAAGCACCTATAGAACAAATTTCAAAGGATGCTGTATGTTGCAGTGCCACCATTTCAATCCTTTCCTTCTAGTTTTCTAATACCCTAGCAACTAAGAAAAAGAAAATTATGTAAAAATTCAGTACTCATAATCCTTTGTTATATTCCATCTTGTCTGTTGCTACCCCTTTCTCTAGTTTAATCACTTTCCTGATCTTCAGGGATGTCTGGACAGGGACCACCCTAATTTGTTCATGTTAAAAAGGGGTAAAAACTCTATGAGAAAAGGGAACACATCTAATGGATGTTCATGAAGAGGCTGTTGCCTCTGGGTTTTGGAACCTAGCTAGCATAGGAGTTCTCTGAAGAATTTAAGTTTCTGAAGAATAAATTAGTGAATGAAACCGGATCTGGGTATTCTTTAAGGTTTCTGGGACGATTATTGACTTGGGCTAATCATACTGTGGTTATTTGGCATATTTAGGTGAAGCTTGCATAGGAGTAACCTCCAGGATAGCCTCTTGAATCTATTTGAATTTTCTTAGCCACTGAAACCTTGTGTTACCTTTCTTTTCCCTCTTCTGTTCAAAAAGGCATTCTCAATCCCTCAATACCAGGGTAAAGCTCATTCCTGGAATCTGTGTCCTACATTGCCAGGAAGACTCAGTCATCTGAGGGGTCTATCCCATGTAAGGGGGAGGGTGATGAATTTATTTGCAGAGTCAGGCTTAGAGAGAGAAAGTCCACATTTGAACAACAAAAGAGGTTCTCTGGAGGTGACTCCTAGGCATAATTATAGGTGGGCTTAGCCTCCCCTTTATAACTGTAAGTTTCACCTGAGCAAGCCTCAAGATCGAGGGCTTGACTTATAAAGTAGGGGGTTCTTAAGTTCACTTAGCATATGTTATGTCCATATAATCCATCTGTATCTCACATTATCTTCACTTAGTAGTATAATCCTCATTTCTCTCCATTTTAAACAATTCTTATGACCCAAAACATCTTGTAGCTCTTCTCAGACCTTTATTATTTTTTCCTAGTAATTGTGGAGTGCTAGCATGGTGTTCCTATTAATTATAGTCCCTAGTATGCAATATGTAGATTTTTCCCATATACCCTTCTGTTGTCAGCCCTCTGTGCTAGTGTCATACCTAAAAGGTGTGTCATGCAAGCCCCTATCTATATTTGTGTTTCAGGACCTTGTGCCTTCTTACTGCTGCATAGTATTCCATTGTATATATAAACAACTTTTAGTTTATCCACTCATCTGTTGAAGGACACACGGATTGTTTCCATCTCTTGGCAATTGTGAGCAATGCTGCTATGAACATTGATGTCCAAATGTCTGTTTGTGTCTCTGCTTTCACATCTTCTGGGTGTATTCCAAGAAGAGGAATTGCCAGATCTTAGGGTAATTTGATATCCAGTTTTCTGAGAAACTGCCAAACTGTCATCTTTTAGTAAAGTTTTGTAATTTGTAATTTTCTATGTAGAGGTCTTTTACATCCTTGATTAAGTTTATTCCTAAATACTTGATTTTTTTTAATTTTAGTTTTTAGTTTGCTACTGTGGATGGAATTTTTTTCTTGACTGCCTCTTCAGTTAGGTCATTACTAGTGTAGAGGAACATTACTGACTTATGCACGTTGATCTTGTATCCTGCCACTGCTAAATTTGTTTATTACCTCAAGTAGTGTTGTCAGTTTCTCAGGATTTTCTGAATATAAGATCATATCATCTACAAATAATGACAGTTTTACTTCTTCCTTTCCAATCTGGATACTTTTTATTTCTTTGTCTTGGTGAATTGCTCTGGCTAGAACTTCTAGCACAATGTTAAATAATAATGGTGACAGTGGACATCCTTATCTTTTTCCAGATCTTAGGGAGAAGGCTTTCAGTCTATCACTGTTGAGTACATTGCTTGTTGTGGGTTTTTGTTATCATATTGAGGAAGTTTCAGTTCCTACCTTTTGAAGTGTTTTTATCTAAAAGGGATGCTGAATTTTGTCACATGCTTTTTCAGCACGAATTGAGATGATCATTTGATTTTTCCCTTTTGATTTATTAATATGTTGTTTTATGTTGGTTAGTTTTCTTATATTGAACTACTGTTGCATGCCAGTAATGAATCCCACTTGGTCATGGTGTAGAATTCTTTTTATGTGCCTTTGGATTCAATTTGAAATTATTTTTGTTGAGAATTTTTGCATCTGTATTCATTAGGGAAAATGGCCTGTAGTTTTTCCTTTCTTGTAATATCTTTATCTGTTTTTGGTATTAGAGTGATCTTAGCTTCATAAAATGAGTTAGTGTTCTTTTTTCTTCAATATTTTTGAAAGAGTTTGAGCAGGAATGGTATCAATTCTTTTTTGGAAAGTTTGGTAAAATGCTCTTGTGAAGCAATCTGGTTCTGGGCTTTTATTTGCAGGTAGATTTTTGATGACTGATTGGATTTTTTTTGCTTGTGATTGGTTTTTTGAGGCCTTCTGTTTCTTCTTGAATCAGTTTAGCTTGTTCATATGTTTCCAGGAAATTGTCCATTTCCTCTAGGTTGTCTAGTTTGTTGGCATACAGTTCTTCATAGCATCCTCTTATGATTTTTTTTTTTTTTTATTTCTTTGGTACACCTAGTGATGACCCCCCTCTCATTTCTGATTTTGTTTATTTGGGTCTTCTTTCTTTGATTTTGTCAGTTTAGCTAAGATTCTGTCAATCTTGTTAATCTTCTCAAAGAACCAACTTTTGGTTTTATTTATTCTCTCTATTGCTGTTTTTTTTTTTTTTTGGTTCATTTATTTCTGCTTTAATCTTTGTTATTTCTTTTCTTCTTCTTGCTTTAGAGTTCATTTGCTAGTCATTCTCTAGCCTCTTCAGTTGTTCAGTTAGGTCTTGGTTTTTAGCTCTTTCTTACTTTTGGATGTATGCATTTAGAGTTATAAATTTCCCTCTCAGCACCACATTCATTGCATCCCATAAGTTTTGATATGTTGTGTTCTCATTTCCATTTGTCTGTAGATTTTTACCTAGTTCTCTTCCAATTTCTTCTTTGACCCACTGGTTGTTCAGGAGTATGTTGTTTAACTTCCATATATTTGTGAAAGAACTGGTTCTTTGGTGGTTATTGGTTTGTAGTTATATTCCATTATGGTCAGAGAATGTGTTTTGAATAATTTCAATCTTTTAAAATTTATTAAGACTTTATTTGTGTCTCAGCATATGATCTATCCTGGAGAATGTTCCATGAGTGCTAGAGAAGAATATATATTTTGGTACTTTCAGATGTAATGATTTATAATGTCTGTTAAGTATATTTTTTTTATCACATTGTTGAGGTTGTCAATTTCTTTACTGGTCCTCTATTTTATTCTGTCTATAAAAGAGAATGGTATATTGAAGTCTCCCACTATTATGGTAGAAATGTCTATTGCTTCCTTCAATTTAACCAATGTTTGTCTCATGTGCTTTAGAGCTCCTTGATTGAGTGTATAAACATTTATGATTGTTATTTCTTCTTGGTGAATTATCCCTTTTAATAATATATAGTGTCCTTCTTTGTCTCTTATGACATCTTTGCATTTAAAGTCTATTTTTTCTGATATTTGTGTAACTACCCCAGCTTTCTTTTGGTTGCAGCTTGCATTGATTATTTTTTTCCATCCTTTCACTTTTTCAGTCTGAGTCATAGGGTCTAAGATGAATGTCTTGTAAACAGCATGTTGATGGGCCATACTTCTTAATCCGTTCTACCAGTCTGTATCTTTTAATTTGGGAGTTTAATCCCTTCACATTCAAAGTTATTACTGTAAAGGCAGTTCTTCAATCAGCTATCTTATCCTTTGGTTTTTAATTGTCAGGTCTATTTCCCCCCTCTCTTTTTTCCTTGAAGTTATCCTTGCTAATATTCTTCAGTTCTGTGCCCTTCTCCGGACCTCTGTTTCCTTTATATTTTTCTCAGCCAGTAGAGCTCCCTTTAGTATTCCTTGAACGGCAGGTCTCTTGTTAACAAATTCTCTCAGCATTTGTTTGTCTGTGGAAATTTTAACAACTCCCTCAATTTTGAAGGAGAGCTTTGCTGGATATAGAATTCTTGGCTGGCAGTTTTTCTCTTTTAGAGTCTTAAATGTCATACCACTGCCTTCTCACCTCCATGGTGTCTGCTGAATAGTCATTACTTATTCTTATGTTGTTTCCCTTGTATATTGTGAATTGCTTCTCTGTTGCTGCTTTCAGAACTTTCTTGTTCTTTTCAGCTTTTGACAATGTGATCAGTATATGTCTCTGAGTGGATCTATTTGGATTTATTCTATTTCGAGTTTGTTGGGTATCTTTGATTTCATATTTAAGTCATTTTGAAGGGTTGGGAAGTTTTCCCCAACTATGTCCTCAAATACGCTTCCTAGCCCTTTTCTCTTCTCGTTCTAGGATACCAGTGATTTTTATGTTTGTACACTTCATGTTTTCCTTCATTTCCCTAAGATCTATTTCACATTTTTCAATTTTTTTCATCATTTGTTGTTTTGTGCATTTGCATTCAATTGCCATATCCTCTAATTCCCTTATTCTTTCTTCTATCTCTTCAAATCTGTTGTTATGTGTCTCTAGTATATTTTTAATTTTATCACCAGTATCTTGTATTTCCATAAGATCTCCTGTTTTTCTTAAATTTAGTCTTTGAAATTCTTCTCTAGGCTATTCTAGAGTCTTCTTGATATTCTTTATGTCTTTCGCCAACCCATTGAAGTTGTTTTGGAGATTTGCATGTACTTCTTTTATTAATTGTTCTAGATTCTGTGTATCATCTGGCTTTTTAATTTGGTTGCTTGGCTTGTCCATATCTACTTGTATCTTCATATGCTTTGTGATTTTTAGTTAACTTCAGGTCATTTTGCTTATCTTGATAAGGTTATATTGGGATATGCAGTATTATTTGAGCATTTATGTAGAATTTGGCAAAGCTACAGCTTGCTGGAGTGCACTTTCCCTGTCCTCCCAGAAGATGGTGCTCTTGAGTCATGTTTTACTCTCATGCCAACTCTCCCCCAACTTCACCTATGCACTGTGTGCTGTACAAACCATGTGGATATCCAGTCAGCACACCAGATCTCCATGTGCACTGGTTACTGCCAACACTGAGGGTGGTGATTTGGCCCTGTGCAGCTTGGCAGGGAGTCCACTTAAGGGCTCAGTGAATCTGGTAATTCTTGTGCCTCTGAGTGGACTACTCTTGAGCTGTGGGGCCCTGGACCCTGTCCACCATGTATCCACTAGCCTCTGGGGTTAGGGAATGGTTCCTGATGCTTCTGTGCATCACCTTCTCCTCTCCCCTCCTTTCACCCATGCACACTGCAGGTTTCCATAATGATAGAGTAAATGCAGTCACCAGAAGTCCACTTAATCCTGAGTTTCTTCATTGGAGCTCCCAGCCGTGAGGCTGTGAAGGGTTATCTCTCCAGCCAACTGCTGAAATGGGTGCATGGGGCATAGAAAGGTGCTCCCTCCCACACTTGGCATCCAGCTCCATCCTCCAGTTCACAGTGTGGTTCTATTCAACACAGTCACCCCATCCTTTCAGGCACATTCTCTCTGCCTCTGCATGCAAGTCCCCACCATGCATCATAGAGTTCCCTCTCCAGCTGGTTGCACCTTGGAATCACTGTTCTGGGTGCCCTCTGCCCCTTTTCTAGTCCCTTTCATGGAATAGAAGTTTGCTCTGCCTTTCCTATTCTGCCATCTTCCCAGAAGTCCCATATGATATTTTGATGTCACTTTTTAGTATCTGGTTGCAACTTAAACATGCCTAAAGCTGCTATATATAGAAGAGACTGTAGGAATTGCTATTCATAAAGCTGTGGTGTTCTCCATGTCACGATGTCTTTTCACATACAGCTCTCATAGGATCTCAATGTATTCACCATATATGTATTGTTACTGGTTTGTTTGATATGTGGGACTTTCTGTGTCACTAAACATGACCCACACAGTATCTAAAATAATATGTAAATGGCTCTCTCATATTTTTAAAAAACTGTTCTAGAAACAGAGGTATAAATGAAGCCATCACTTAGTTTTCTGTTTTGAACTGCTTCCTGTTCTTAATGAATCCATAGGCATTTTATATTTCATTTATGTATTCATTTCCTCTCTTCGTTCATTTATTTATTCATAAACTGTTATTGAGTGACACTAATTGGAAGTATGATGCTAGTGAATGACTCTAGTGATGGAAAGATGAATAAAAACTATCTTTACCCTTGAGAAATGTATACTTTCCTCAAGGATGTCAACATATAGGTAATGATTTAAAAACATTGAGTTGGGGTACTTGAGAAGATGTACCTAGCCCAGCCTGAAATTCTTATTTACTTGTCTATTTAAAATCATCTGCTAAGTGACCTCAACAAAATGGTGATAGAAGACATCCCTGAAAAATCTCCCATCAGAATCAACTAATAAAAGTTTAGATCACATTTGCTTGGAACTCTGGAGGAAGATAGAGTCTGAAGAAAAATTTCATAAGCTCTGAATTGGAAAAAAAAGCAAATTTATCTCCAAGATCAGGTAATTTCTGTTTCAGATTTGCTCAGGACAGGTCCCAGAACTGAAAAATGTAAGGAAAAGGCAGCATTGACTGAGGAAGGGAATTGAATTGAAACAAGTCATAGGAGCTGGGGAGAAAATTCTGCACAAGAACCAACAGAACTATCCAAGATTCCCAGAGAAGGAACAGAAGAAAGGAAGCTTTCTCCTCAAGGTGAAATTATTGCACAAAAAAATGCAAACTTAAAATTGTACCACATATCCAGGGCAAGAATCAGATGTAAAGAACTGAGAAAATACGAACAGTTAAATACAGGCTACTCTTCAGGTCCAGAATAAGTTGGACCAACCATGAAAGAAGAGCCTTAACACAAAACCAATCAACAATAAAGCCCTAAACAAGAGGGATAAATTGGCATTCAGAGTTAACACATGAAAATAATCAGGTATCCAGACCTCAGCAAAAATTACAAGCCATATTAAGAAACAGAAAGACATGGCACAGCCAAGAGAACAAATTAAAATTTCAGAGGAGTCACATTTGGAACAAATAATGAAAAATTCACATGTATCTCCTAAACAATTCTAGGAGGTGATGGTAAAAATGGATATAGCACGAAAAGATGTTAAGAAGACAGTGTGTGAGCATAAAGAAGAACTCAAAAGTTTAAAAAGAAACAGCAGAAAGTATGGAAATGAAAGGCACAGTCATGGAGATTAAACATATAGTAGAGGCATACAACAGCATATTTGAACAGGCAGAAGAAAGATTCAGGAAAACAAAGCAGGACAATTGAAATCATGTGATCAGGAGAACAGACAGAAAAAAGAATAGAAAAAATTAAGCAGTATTTCAGGGATTTGAATGAAGTATGAAACATAAAAACTTATGCATCATGGGAGTCCCAGAAGAAGTGAAGGGAAAAGGAGCAGAAAGAATATTTGAGGAAATAATTGCTGAAAATTTCCCATCTCTTATGAAAAAAAAATATACATGTCAAAGAAGTACAACAAACTCCATAAAGAATTAACCCTATCAGTGCTATTCCATGCCACATACTAATCAGAATGTCAGATGCTAAAGCTAAAGAAAGAAACTTGAAAGCAGGAAAAGAAAGCAATTTTTCACATACATGCATACCTCAGACTGAATGCTGAATTCTTATAAGAACCCATGATAGTGATGGGGCAGTGTTATGGCATATTTAAAATATTGCAAGAGAAAAACTGCCAGCCCAAATTCTTTATCCAGCAAAGCTCTCCTTTCAAATATGAGTGATAATTTTAAATGTTCACAGATAAACAGAGAGTTTATCCTATAAGAATTACTAAATGGTGTTCTACAGGTTGAAAGGAAAAGACAGGAGGGAATGAATCAGGATAGTGTGAAGAAATGAATATCTTCAGTAAAAGTAACAAAAAGGGTATGTGCCAAAACTTTTAGTACTGTATCCTTAGAACACAACTGTACTCTTTAATTCCTATAAAAGTCAGAATACAATTGAACAAGAAAAAGTCATAATTCCTGGTAAAGGACATGCAAAATATAAAGACATAATGTGGGACAAAAACAACATAAACAGAGGAAATAGAGGGTTATGGGAGCCAAGAACATGTATGCTTTAGAATGTAAGTTGATATCTTTTCAAATTACTAGGATATAGATGTAGGTTGAGTAATACAAACCCTACGGTAATCACAAAGGAAGTATTTCAAAAACATACAAAAACAGAAATGAGAAAGGGACTGATCCGATACAACACAAAAGATAAACTGTACAGAAAAGGAGGTTGAAATAAAGAAAAGTAGATACAGAATAAAAAGATATGTCTTAAAAACCTAAGGACAATATTGCTGAAGTAAGTACTGTCTTTATAGTAATAACAATAACAAATGTTAATGGATTAAATTCCCCAGTCAAAAGACACTTATTGGGGAATGGATTTAAAAAGAAATAAGCATGATCCAACTATATGTTGTTTACGAAAGAGTCACCTTACACTGAAAGACATAAATAGGTGGAAATTTTAAGGATGATAAAAGATATTCCAAGCAAATTGTAACCAAAAAAGAGCTGGAGTACCTATACCACTATCAGACAAAACAGACTTTAAGTCAAAAGCTATTGCTAGAGACAAAGAGGAAACTATATATTAATAAATGCATCAGTCTACCAAGAAGAAATAATAGTAGTATATATTTATTCACCTTAATCATAGTGCCCCAAAATATATAAGGCAAGCACTGGCAAAACTGAAGGGAGAACTTGACAGCTCTACAATAATTGTTGGGACTTTGGTACACCACTTTCATCAATAGATAGAGCATCTAGACAGAAGATCAATAAGAAAACAGAGAACTTGTGTAATATGATAAAGGAACCAGACCTAACAGACATATACAGAACATTGCACCCAAAACGGAAGGCTATACATTCTTCTCAAGTTCATACGTATCTTTCTCTTGGATAGACCATATGTTGGGGCACAAAACAAGTCTCAATAAATTTTAAAAGACTGAAATTTTACAAACCATCTTCTCTGACAATAACAGATTGAAGCTGGAAATCAATAACAGGCAGAAAACTGGAAAATCCTCTGATATCTGGAAGTTAAATAGGACACTTTTAAACATTCAGTGAATTGAAGAAAATTACAAGGGAAATCTTGAGATGAATGAAAATGAGAACACAACATATCAAAACACATGGGATTCACTGAAAGCTAAGAAGGAAATTTATAGCACTAAATGCTTATATTATTAAAGAAGGAAGAGCTAACATTAAAGACCTAAATACACACCTGGAAGAACTAGATAAACAATATCAAACTAATCCCAAAGCAAACAGAAGGAATGAAATAACAAAGATGAGGGCAGAAATAAGTGAGATTGAGAATAATAAAGCAATAGAGGGCATTACTCAAACCAAGTAATAAATGCATCAGTCTACCAAGAAGAAATTTTGAGTTCTCTCAAAAGATCAATGAAATTTACAAATCCTTAGCTGGACTGGCAAAGGGAAAAAGAGACAAGATAAATAAAATCTGAAATGAGAAGGGAGACATTTCCCCTGACCTCACAGAAATAAAAAGCATCATAAGAGGATATATGAACAACTGTATGCCAGAAAATTAGACAACCTAGATTAAATGGACAAATTCCTAGAAACACATGAACAATCCATATGGTAGAATAAATACAAGAACTCAACAGAACAATTAGAAGCAAAAAGATTGTATCAGTCTTCAAAAACCACCAACAAAGGAAAGCCCAGGAACAGATGGCTTCACAGGTGAATTTTACCAAACATTCCAAGAAGCATTAATACCAGTCTTGCTCAAACTTTTCCAAAAAATTGAACAGGAGAGAACAATTCCTAACTTATTCTGTCAAGCCAAATTCACGCTAATACCAAAGCTAGATAAAGAAACTACAAGCAAAGAACATTTCAGACCTTTTTCTCCTATGAATATAGATGCAACAATCCTCAACAAAATACTTGCAAGTTGAATCCAACAGCATGTCAAAAGAATTGTATACCATTATCAAGTATATTTTATCCCAGGTATGCAGTGGTAGGTGGTTCAACATTAGAAAGTCAATTATGATTTTCAACATAATAAAATAAATTTTCAATGAATGGAAATAAACACATCATCACTTCAGTTGATGCAGAAAAGTCATGTGACAAAATCCAACATCTTTTCTTGATGTTGAAAAATAAGAATTGAAGGAAACTTTCTCAACATGATAAAGGTCGTATAAGAGAAATCCAAAGCCAACATCGTACTTGATGGTGAAAGACTGAAAGGTTGCCCTGTAAGATCTAGAACAAGACAAGGATGCCCACTGTCACCACTATTATTCAAAATTGTTCTGGAAGTTCTAGCAAAGCAGTTAGGAAAGAAAAAGAAATATAAGTCATCCAAATCACAAAGGAAGAAGTAAAACTTTCACTATTTGCAGATGACGTGATCTTCTATATAGAAAGTCCTGAATCTTCAAGAAAGCTACTAGAGTTAATAAATGAATTCAGCAAAGTGTTGTGGTACAGTATCAACCCCTCAAAATCAGTAGTGATTTTATACACTGGTAATGAGCAATCTGAGTAGGAAAGCAAGAAAAAAATTTCCGTTTACAATCTCAACTAAAAGAATCAAACATCTAGGAATAAATTTAACCAAGAATTTATACACAGAAAACAACAAAGCTTTGCTAAAGGAATCAAAGAAGATATAAATAAATGGAAGGATATTCCATGCTCTTGGTTTGGAATACTAAATATTGTTATGATGGCAGTTCTACCCAAAATGATTTACAGATTCAATGCAATCAAAATTTCAACAGCCTACTTTGCTGAAATGGAAAATCCAATTGTGGAATTTATTTGGAAGGGTAAGGGGCCTCCAATAGCCAAAACCTTCTTGAGAAGGAACAAAGTTGGAGAACTCATGCTTCCTGATTTTAAAGCTTGTTACAAAGCTACAGTGATCAAAACTGCATGGTTCCAGCACAAGGACAGATACATACACCAATGGAATAGAATTGAGAGTTCAGAAACAGACCCTCACTTATATAGCTAGTCGATTTTTGACAATGCTGCCAAGTCCACTCAATTGGAAAGAATAGTGTCTTCAACAAATGATGCTGGGAGACCTTGATCTCCATTTGCAATAGAAAGAAGCAGAATGCCTATCTCACACCATATACAAAAAAATAACTCAAAATGGGTCAAAGACCTAAATATTAGAAACAGGTCTACAAAACTTGAAGAAAATGTAGGGAAGCCTGTTCAGGATCCTGTGGTAGGCAATGGTTTCTTAGATTTTGCACCCAGAGTACAAGCAACAAAAGAAAAAGTAGATAAATGGGAACTCATCAAAATTAAAAATGTTTGCACATGAAATGACTTTATTATGAAAGTAGAAACACAACCAACTTAATGGAAGACAATATTTGGAAACCACGTATCTGATAAGGGTTTAATAACTAGAATATATGAAGAAATCCTACAACTCAGCAATAAAAAGACACCAAACTATTAAAAAGTGAGCAAAAGACCTGAATAGACGTTTTTCTAAAGAGGACATACTAAAGGCTAAAAACCACACATAAAGGTGCCCAACATCTTTATCCATTAGGGAATGGCAAATGAAAATCACAGTTTTGCTATTTCGCACCCACTGGAATAGCTACTGTTAAAAAAAAAAAAACACAGAAAATTACAAGTGTTGGAGAGGATGTGGAGAAATAGAACACATCCGTTTTTGATAGCAATGTAAAATGTTGCAGCTGCTTGGCAAGGCAGTTTCACAGTCCCTTAGAAAGCTAAGTATAGAATTATCATATGACCCAGGAATCACGTTGCTAGGTGTATTCCTAAAAGAATTGGAAGTAGGGACTCGAACATAAATTTGCACACCGATGTTTATTACAGCATTATTCACAACTGCCAATCTACCCAATCTACCCAATCTACCCAATCTACCAATAAATGAATAAATAAAATGTGGTAAATAACGGGAAATTTTAGGTAAAATATATGTTGTTAGAATAAAAATTGAGAGAAAACATAGGACTGTACCATATGTGAACCATATTGTACACAAGAACTATAGTTAATAGTACAGTTACAAAAATCTTCTGTCATGAGTTATAACAAATGTACCACACTAACGCAAAGTGCTAATAATAGGGTGGTATATTGGAAAAAAATACACCCTAACATTATCTATAGACTATGGTTAATAGTACAATTACAATATTTCTATCATCAGTTATAACAGAGTTACCACACTAATGCAAAGTGTTAATAAGGGGGTTTGGAGTATGGTGAATGTTTTATTTTTTGCATTATTTTTCTGTGTACCTCCTCCTTGTCTAAAAGAAAATTAATTTAAAAAAACTCTAAAAATCATGCCAATTCTTTTATGAGTTTCAACACATATTTCTAGAATTCAATTTAAGTAAGCATCAGAACTGACCCAAAATTTGGCACAGAACCATGTTTTATTTCAATTGCCTTATTTTTTGAAATTTTTGTTTTGAAATACTTTCAAACTTGTAGGACAACTGCAAAAATCATAAGCAACTCATTCAGAGAGCTCCAGCATGTCTGCTGTTCAGATAATCAGATCCATTAACATTTAACATTTTGCCACATTTGCTGTATCATTCTATCTATTCCTCTAACTATCCATCTATCTATCCACCCCCTCATTTGTCCATCCATCTACCCATCCATTTTTCTATCTATTTTCTAAACGTTGGAGAATGTGACCACTTATTACTTGAACTAAGTACTTAGTACTTGAACATGCTCCTTGAACACAGTTCTTCAATGTACATTGTTTAAAAACAAGGATATTCACTGATGTAATCACATTGAGTATAGTTACCAAGATATCTAACATTGTTAAACACCTTACAATCTGTATTCTAATATTTTCACATGTTGCAGTTATGTCCTTTTTATCATTTGCTACTCCGTTTGTAGACTCATTCTAAGATCTGTTTTTGCATTTATTTTCATTAACTCTTATTGTGGAAACATATATATGACATAAACTTCCCTGTGTCAACCATTCCCAAGCAGAAAGTTCAGTGGTATCAATCACATTTACAATGCTGTTCCATCACTTACCATCCATAACCTCAAGTAGAAAACCTACCCTCATTATACATTAACCTAATACCAGCCACCCCCCAACAACACCTGCCCTATAACTAGTATTCTACTTTCTGTCTCTATGAATTTGTGTATTCTAGCTATCATATAACTGGAATCATATATCTGTCTCTGTATGTAACGTATTTCACTCAACATGATGTCTTCATGGTTCAACCATGTAGTAGCATGTATCAGAACTTCATTGTTTTTAAGACTGAATTATATTCCTGTGTGTGTGTGTGTGTGTGTGTGTGTGTGTGTGTGTGTGTGTATTCTGTGTTTTATTTATTTTAATCTGCTGATGGACATTTTTTTCCTCTACCTTTGGGCTATTGTAAATAATGCTGCTGTGAGCTAAAGTGTACACATATCTGTCTGATTCTCTGATTACAATTCTGTTGGATATATACTTAGAATTGGGATTACGTCTAAGAAGTGTATTTGACTTTTTGAGGACCCATCAAACTGTTTTACACAGTAGCTGTACCATTTTACATTCCTAAAATATACTAAGGTTCCTATTTCTCTGCTTCATTTTCCTTTTCTTTCTTTTCTTTTCTTTTTTTTTTTTTTCTTTTTTTGGAAATGAGTCTGAGGTGATATCTCATTGTGGTTTGATTTGCCTTTCCCAAATGTCTAATGATTTTGAGCATCTTTTCAGGTATTTATTGGCCATTTGCATATCTTCTTTGTAGAAATATCTATTCAAGTCCTTTGCCCATTTTTTAATCAGATGTTTTGTCTTTCTGTTGTTGAATTGTGTGTGTTCTTAATATATTCTAGATATTAAAACCTTATCTAATATATGGTTTCAAATGTTTTCTCTTGTTCCTTAGTCTGTCCTTTCCTATTCTTAATAATGATCTTAGATGCTTAAAAGTTTTTAATTTTGATGAAGTCCTGTTCATCTATTATTTCTTTCAATGCTCATCCTTTTGGTGTAAAGTTCTAAGAATTCCTTGCCTAACACAAGGTTCTGAAGATATTTCCCTATTTTCAAGAGGTTAATCATTTTAGCTCCCATATTTAGGTTGCTAATCCATTTTGGGTTAATTTTTATATGTAGTATGAGGTAGGGGTCCCTATCATTCTTTTGCATGTGGATATCCAGGTTTCTCAGGACCATTTCTTGAAGACACTATTCTTCCCCTGTTGAACTTGGCAAACTTGTCAAAAATCAGTTTGACATATGTTTGGGTTTATTTCTGCATTCTCAATTCTAGTCCATTGGTCTCTATGTTCTTTTTTTTTTTAATTAAATGACTAAATTTATTGAGATATATTCACAGACCATACAATCATCTATGGTGAATCAACTGTACTATCATATAGCTATGCATTCATCACCCCAATCTATTTTTTTATTATTCATTTTATTGAGATATATTCACATACCATGCAGTGATACAAAACAAATCGTACATTTGATTGTTCACAGTACCATTACATAGTTGTACATTCATTACCAAAATCAATCCCCGACACCCTCATTACCACACACACAAAAATAACCAGAAAAATAATTAAAGTGAAAAGGAGCAACTGAAGTAAAAAAGAACACTGGGCGTCCTTGTCTGTTTGTTTGTTTGTTTGTTTCCTTCCCCCACCTTTCCACACATCCATCCACAAACTAGACAAACGGGAGTGTGATTCCTATGGCCCCCCCAATCCCACTGTCCCCCCTCATAAGCCACAATTTTTATACAATTGTCTTCAAGATTCATGGGTTCTGGGTTGTAGTTTGATAGTTTCAGGTATCCACCACCAGCTACCCCAATTCATTAGAACCTAAAAAGGGTTGTCTATATTGTGCGTAAGAGTGCCCACCAGAGTGACCTCTCGGCTCCTTTTGGAATCTCTCTGCTACTGAAGCTTATTTTATTTCCTTTCACATCCCCCTTTTGGTCAAGAAGATGTTCTCCATCCCACGATGTAGATACAATTATCTACAATGTACATTCAGTTGTTCATGGTATCATCATGTAGTTGTACATTTATCACTACAGCCAGCATTTGAACATATTGATTACTATGTAA
Source organism: Choloepus didactylus (assembly GCF_015220235.1). NCBI lineage: Eukaryota > Metazoa > Chordata > Mammalia > Pilosa > Megalonychidae > Choloepus > Choloepus didactylus. The sequence goes on from NC_051313.1 coordinate 106,641,509, forward strand.
AAGGTTTTTTGTTTTTTTTTTTGTCAAATAATAAAAAAGATAATAAAAAGAAAAATAAAATGTCATACAATACAATATACTAATAAGGACAGAAAACAACACCACTACCAAGAATCCCATATCCCTCCTTATGCTCTCCTCTCATACACATTTAACTTTAGTATATTACCTTTGTTACATTTAATAGAAGCATATTACATTACTGCCAACCACAGACTCCAGTTTGCTTTGATTATGTTTTTTCCCAAATACCATCCCTTTTTCAATACTTTGCATGGTTGACATTCATTTGTTCTCCCACATGTGAAAACATTTTTATATTGGTACATTTAGTAACGGTCATTGGCCACTCCAGTTTTTGCCAAGTTATATAGTCCCAGTCTTTAACATCTATCTTTACCTCTGGTGTCATACATTCCCCTATCCCACCTCTTTCAGGTTTACTCACAGACATCTTTCTTCAGTGTACCCACAATATTGTGCTACCATCACACAGTATTATGCTATCTATTTATGGATCTATACAATCCATCCTGCTGAACACTCTGTAGTCCTTCAGCATCAAATATCCAATCTCTATCCACTTTCTATCTCCTTGTAGCCTGTGTTATCAGCTTCTAACTCTCAAAGTTTGCTCATTAATGTTAGTACATATTAGTAAGACCATACAGTATTTATCCTTTTGTTTCTGGCTAACTTCACTCAACATAATGTCCTCAAGGTTCATCCATGTTATTATATGCTCCATGTCTTTGTTCTGTCTTAGAGCTGCATAATATTCCATCATGTGTATATGCCACAGTTTGTTTATCCACTGATGGACATTTAGGTTGCTTCCATCTCTTAGCAATCGTGATAATGCTGCAGTAGACATCAGTTTACAAATGTCCATTTGTGTCTTAACTTTCAGTTCCTTTGAGTATATACCTAACAATGGAATAGCTGGGTCATATGGCAGATCTATACTTAGCTTCCTGAGGAACCTCCACACTGTCTTCTAGAGTGGTTTCACCATTCTACATTCCCACCAACAATAAATAAGTGTGCCTCTTTCTCCACATCCTCTCCAGCACTTTAATTTTCTGTTTTTTTGGACAATGGCCATTCTGGTAGGTGTGAGATGATATCTCATTGTGGTTTTGATTTGCATTTCCCTAATAGCAAGTGAAGTTGAACATTTTTTTCATATGTTTTTCAGCCATTTGTATTTCCTCTTCAGAAAAGTGTCCATTTCTTTTGCCCATTTTTTAATTGGGTTGTTTGTCTTTCTGTTGTTGAGTTGTGGGATTGCTTTATTTATTTGGGATATTAAACCCTTATCTGATATGTGGTTTCCAAATATTGTCTCCCATTGTGCAGGCTGCCTTTTTACTTTTCTAACAAAGTCATTTGATGTACAAAATATTCAACTTTGAGGAGAACCCATTTGTCTATTTGTTCTTTGGTTGCTCCCGCTTTGGGTGTATGGTCTAGGAAACCAGCTCCTATGACGAGATCTTAAAGATATTGCCCTCCATTTTTTTCTGAGAGTCTTATGGTCTTAGAACTTATGTTTAGGTCTTTTATCCATTCATGTTAATTTTTGTATAAGGTGTGAGATAGGGGTCCTCTTGCATTTTTTTGGAAATGGATAGCCAGGTCTCCAAACACCATTTATTGAAGAGACTGCTCTGTCCCAGTTGCTTTGGCTTGACTGCCTTATTAAAGATCAAATGTCCATAGATGTAAGAGTCTGTTTTGAAACATTAGTTTGATTCCATTGGTCAGTATCTCTGTCCTTATGCCAGTACCATGCTGTTTTGAGCACTGTATCTTTGTAATATGCTTCAAAATCAGGTAGTGTGAGACCTCCCACTTTGTTCCTCTTTCTCAAGATATTTTTGGCTATTCGAAGCACCTCGCCCTTCCAGATAAATTTGGTTATTGGTTTTTCTCTTTGTGCAAAGTAAGTTGTTGGTGTTTTAATTGGTATTGCATTGAATCTATAAATCAGTTTAGGTAGAGTTGACATCTTAATTCTATTTAGTCTTCTAATCCATGAACATGGTATATTCTTCTGTTTTATAGGTCCTGTTCGATTTCTTTTAGCAGTTTCTTGTAGTTTTTTTTGAATAGGTCCTCTGTGGACTTCATTAAGTTTATTCCTAAATACTTTATTCTTTTGGTTGCTATTGTAAATGAATTTTTTTTTATTTCTTCCTTTTGTTGCACATTACTTTTAATATGTTTTTGAGCCACACTAAAGATTTTTGCATGTTGATCTTGTAGCCTGCCACTTTGCTGTATATATTGGTTAGCTCTAATATCTTTGCTATAGATTTTTCTGGATTTTCTACATATAGAATCATGTCATCTGCAGACAGTGAAAGTTTTACTTCCTCTCCAGTGTGGATGCCTTTTATTTCTTTTTCTTGCCTAATGCTTTAGCTGGAACTTCCAGCACAATGTTGAATAACAATGGTGACAGTGAGCATCCCTGTCTTGTTCCTGATCTTAGAGGGAAAGCTTTCAGTCTCTCCATTGAGTACGATATTAGCTGTGGGTTTTTCATATATTGCCTTTATCATATTGAGAAAATTCCCTTCTGTTCCTATGCTTTGAAGTGTTTTCATTAAGAAAGGATGTTGAATTTTGTTAAATGCCTTTTCTGCATCAATCGAGGTGATTATTTGGTTCTTCTGCTTTGATTTATTGATGTGGTGTATTACATTAATTGATTTTCTTGTGTTGAACCAGCCTTACATACCTGGAATAAATTCCACTTGGTCATGGTGTATAATTCTTTTAATGTGATGCTGGATTTGATTTGCACGTATTTTGTTGAGAATTTTTGCATCTGTATTCATTAAAGAGATTGGTCTATAATTTTGTTTTTTTGTAGTATCTTTGATTTTGGTACTAGGGTGATGGCTTCATAGAATGAGTTGGGTAGCTTTCAATTTTTTTGAAGCTTTTGAGCAGGATTGGTACTAAATCTTTCTTGAATGCTTGGTAGAATTCACATGTGAAGCCATATGGTCCTGGGCTTTTTCTTTTTTAGGAGCTTTTTGGTGACTGACTCAGTTTCTTTACTTGTGATTGGTTTGTTGAGCTTGTCTATTTCTTCTTGGGTCAGTGTTGGTTGTTATGCTTTTCTAGGAAGTTGTCCATTTCGTGTAAGTTGTCTAGTTTATTAGCATATAGTTTCTCATAGTATCTTCTCATTATCTCCTTTATTTCTGCATCGTAAGTAGTTATGTTTCCTTTCCCGTTTCTGATTGCATTTATTTGCATCTGCTCTCATTTTTTTTTTTTTTTTTTTTTTTTTTTTTTTTTTTTTTTTGTTAGCCTAGCTAGGGGTTCATCAATTTTGATGATTTTCTCAAAGAACCAGCCTCTGGTTTTGTTGAGTCTCTCTATTGTTTTCCTGTTCTCCGTTTCATTTATTTCTGCTCTAATCTTTTTATTTCTTTCCTTCTGTTTGCTTTGCAGTTAGTTTGCTGTTGTTTCTATAGTTCCTCCAGGTGGACAGTTAATTCCTCAATTTTTGCTCTCTCTTCTTTTTTAATATAGGCATTTAGGGCAATAAATTTCCCTCTCAGCACCGCCTTTGCTGCATCCCCGTGAGTTTTGGTATGTTTTGTTTTCATTGTCATTTGCCTCGAGGTATTTACTAATTTCTCTTGTAATTTCTTCCTTTACCCACTGGTTCTCTAAGAGTGTGTTGTTTAATCTCCATATTTTGTGAATTTTACAATCTTCTGCCTGTTATTTATTTCCAACTTCATTCTGTTATGATGCAAGAAATTATTTTTTATAATATCAATATTTTTAAATTTGTTGAGATATGTGGTCTATCCTAGAGACTGTTCCATGAGCCCTTGAGAAAAACATGTATCCTGCTGTTGTGGGGTGTAGTGTTCCATAAATGCCTGTGAAGTCTAGTTCATTTATCATGCAATTCAGCATCTCTGTTTCCTTGTTGATCCTCTGTCTAGATATTCTATCCATTGATGAGAGCAGTGTATTAAAGTCGCCAACTATTATTGTGGAGTTATCTACTTCTCCTTTCAGTGTTCTCAGTGTTTGCTTCATGAATTTTGGGGCAATCTGGCTGAGTGCATAAATATTTATGATTGTTGTTTTCTTGATGAATTGGTCCTTTTTTTAATATATAGTGTCCTTCTTTGTCTCTTAATTGTTTTACTTTTGAAGTCTACTTTGTCTAATATTAATATAGCTACTCCTGCTTTTTTCTGGTTGCTGTTTTCATGAAATATCTTTTTCTAACCTTTCACTTTCAGCCTATTTTTGTCCTTGTGTCTCAAGTGAGTTTCTTATAGACAGCATATAGTTGGGTCCTGTTTTTTAATCCATTCTGCCAGTCTGTGTCTTTTTATTGGGGAGTTCAGTCCATTAACATTTTATGTTATTATTGTAAGGGCAGTACTTTCTTCTATCATTTTGTCTTTTGGATTTTATATGTCACATCTTATTTTTTCCTCTCTCTCTTTTTACCCTTCCTGATAATCTTCATTTCTACACTCTTCTCCAAACCTCTGTCTCCTGTCTTTTCCTATCAGCCTGTAGCACTCCCTTTAGTATTTCTTTTAGCACCAGTCTCTTATTCACAAACTCTCTCAGTGTCTGTTTGTCTGAAAATATTTAATCTCTCCCTCATTTTTGAAGGACAGTTTTGCCAGATATGGAATTCTTGGTTGGCAGTTCTTCTCTTTTAGTATCTTAAATATATCACACCACTGTCTTCTCACCTCCATGGTTTCTGTGGAGAAATCTGTGCATAGTTTTATCGAGCTTCCCTTGTATATGATGGATTGCTTTTCTCTTGCTGCTTTCAGAACTCTCTCTTTGTCTTTGATATTGGACGATCTGATCAGTAAGTGTCTTGGAGTAGGTCTATTCTGTTTGGGGTGTGCTTTACTTCTTGAATCTGTAATTTTCTGGCTTTCATAAGAGTTGAGAAAGTTTCATTGACTACTTCTTCTGTTATTCTTACTGCCCCCTTTTCCTTCTCTTCTCCCTCTGGTACACCCATAACACATATATTTATGCACTTCATGTTGTCATTCAGCTCCCTAAGACGCTGCTCATATTTTTCCATTCTTTTCACCATCTGTTCTTTTGTGTGTATGAATTCAAATGTCTCATCTTCCAATTCACTGATCCTTTCTTCTGCCTGTTCAAATATGTTGTATCCCTCTATTGTCTTTTTCATTTCCTCCATTATGCCCTTCATTCCCATAAGTTCTCCTATTTGTTTTTTCAAGTTTATGAATTATTCTTTTTGGTCATCCAGTGTCTTCCTTATATCCTTCATCTCTTTTGCTATATCTTCCCTCAGTTCATTGACTTGATTTTTGAATTGATTTAGGAGATTTGTTTGAACATCTTTAATTAGTTTTTCCTTCAGTTCACTGAATTGATTTAGCATTACTCATCTCAACTCCTGTATCTCGGTTGAATGATTAGTTTGTTCCTCTGGGTGTTCCAAATTTTTGTGTTTCCTAGTATGGCTCATTATTTTGAGCTGTCTAGGCATCTGACTTTCTTGATTAGTTTATTCTGGAACTTGTTTTCTCTCTTTTACCTAGGGTTTTCTTGCTGGTTGGCTTTGTTCTGTAACCTCTAGTGTTTAATTCAGCTTATTCTAGGCCTCTGACTTAGGTTATATTTAGTTGAGTGGAGTTTTTTTACCTCTTGTGTTTCTGTTTCTTGCCCTGCCTCTATGTAGCCTTTTTATGTGAGCGTCTCCTCAGATATAGTCAACCCCAGTCAGGTTTTCCCAGCCCAGAGCGGCCCATGTCTCAGAAGGAACGTATTGAGTTTCCTTGAGAAAGAGACCCTCCTATGAGGCCTCTAGACTCGGTGTTTTTCCTATGCTGTCTTCAGGTGGCGCTTGCCAGCCCTCAGCTCCCCCACCAGTGTAAGGAGGTGTGGTGCCTTTAGTTCTGGTGACCCTGACCCTGTCGTGGGTGTGGCTGACTGAAGCTGGTTTCTGAATTCCAGCCCCTGGGATCTGAGTTTCCGCAAGGAGGGCTACCACTGGAGCTGGGCCACACTCCCCTTTTCTTGGGAAATTATGGTGTTTAGCAAATTTTCTCTGTCACTAGACTTATTGCTTTGTCTCTCAGAGCTATCTTAGTTCTGCTCTTGCCTGGGCCCAAATTGCAAGTCTTTGAGGCTTTCTGTAATGGGCTTCTTAGAATAGTTATTTTAAAAAAAAAGAGAGAAAAAGTTTTTAAAAAAATAAAAAAGCAAAAGAAAGGCCTAGCATGGACTATTTACAGTCCGTGCAGTTCTGATTGTGTATTGAAATGCTAAAAGACAGGGAGTTGACCGGTGCCCATTGTGAGGTGGGCGGGAGGCAGCGTAACTTGCGCAAGCACATTGCAAGGACCCGCCTGATGTCTAGGCAGCTTTTGGAACCTGGGCTGACTCTGTCCTCTCCACAGGTTCTAGCTGCAATGAGTTTTCTTTCCCCAGGTTTCTTAGTGCTGGGATTTCCTGCTGTGTATTGTGCACCTCTTGGTACAGGGATTGCTATTTGGAGAGATGGGAAAGATTCGATAACACTTGATGTTGTGTGTAGCTGATTCTGCACATAGTGTTCAGCAGAGAAGTCTATATATGAAAGTGCATATGAGTGATATGAAGTAGTTCATATGTAACTAGGAGAAAAGAGCGGAATATAAGGAACATAGGAATGTGCAGCAATACACAAGACCCGTAAGAAAATACATAGCCTGAATTAACGGTACAGTTTGTAAGATGAGAAATGTTCTTTAATCAGCTCCATTGAAGATACCACATTATTGCAAACCTGGAACATAATGGAAGCAAAGTAGTTATTTCAGGTCATTTGTTTTTCTTACACTTTGCTTTGTTTTGTTTGTAAGGTGGTGATTTTTGTTGTTTGTGTGTTGCTTTAATTTCTCGATAAAGTTAAAAATGAAATAAAATGAAGGGAACTAAAAATAAAAGTTAATATTAAAAAAAAAAAAAAGACGAGGAGTTGAGGGCGATTAAGGAACAATCAAGAAAGCAGAGAAACCGGCTTTCAGAGAAGAGCCCTGGTCCCCTGGATTTGCATATGTGCTTGATTCTGTTTGAGCCCGGCCCTTGTCTGTATTATTTTCACCCAAGCTCCAAAAAGTGTCTGTTTTTATTTTTTATTTATTTAAGTAATTTTTTCTAATTTTTTTTTTTTGCTGTTTTTGCTTGCCCTATCGCCTCTTCACCAGGCTAACTGCTTCCAGATTCTCCAGTGTCTGGTCTCAGTTTATCTGTGGTTGGAGTTTTTGTTCAGCAGTCTGACTTTGTTAATCAGTGCTGCAACTGCAGTTCTCCCTCCTGGTTCCCAGCACCTGTGGCCCTTCCTCCCTCGGGATTGTGCCTGGCAGGGAGGGGTGCGGGCCCCCTAGCCAGAAGACTTACAGATTTCGCTGATCTCAGCTGCTCAAGCATTCGTGAGTGTTGTATGAAGTATGTCCAAACTCCAATTCCTCTGTGGTTTCCGGTCCACGCAGTTCCTAGTTATCTACCAAATGCTCAGAGGAGTAACTAAAACACACACCTCACCACTCTACCATCTTGCCTCGCCTCTGGTCTTTATGTTCTTTTGCCAGTACCACACTGTTTTGATTTCTGTAGTATTGTAACAAGTTCTCAAATCCAGATTTGTGAGTCCTGCAACTTTATTCTTTGTTTTGTTAGCAGCCTAACTGCAGTAGCATATGCATACTATGTTCCTTACTCCTCCTCTCCCCACATTTATGTGGTTCTTGTCACAATTTACATATTTATACATAATGTTTCAAACCACTGATTTATCATTAATTTTCATGTGTATGCATTTTAGATCCTGTAGGAAATAAAAAGTGATGTTTCACACCACAACTACTGATTAGTACATTTATATTTACCCGTGTTGTTACCTTTGCCAGAGATATTTATTTCTTAATGCAACTTCATTCTTTTGTCTAGTGTCCTGTCCTTTCAACTGGAATGATTCCCTTTAGCATTTCTTTTGGGGCCAATCTAGAGGTGACAACTCCCTAGCTTTTGTTCATCTGGTAAAGTCTTAATCTCTCTCTCATTTTTGACAGACAGTTTTGATAGCTATGGAATTCTTGGTTGACCTCTCTTTTTACTTTCAGCATTTTAAATATGTTCTCTCACTGTCTTTTTCCTTCTATGGTTTCCAATCAGAAATTGGCACTTATCTTATTGAGGATCCAGTCTGCATGACACATTGCTTTCCTCTTGTGGCTTTCAGAATTTTCACCTTATCTGAAGCATTTGACAGTTGATGTAATAAGTCTCGGTATGGTCTATTTGTATTTACCCTGTTTTGAGTTTGTTGAGCTTCTTGGATATATATTCATATCTTTTATGAAATATAGGACATTTTCAGCCATTATTTCTTTGTATACTCTTCCTGCCCCTTTCTGTATTTCTCCTCCTCCTCTGACTCCCAGCATTCATATATTTTTATGGTTGATGGTATCCCACATGTCTCTGTTCACTTTTCTTCATTCTTTTTTCTTTCTGCTCCTCGGACTTAAGAATTTTAATAATCTTATCTTCAAGTTCACTAATTTTTCCACCAGCTCCAATATGCGGTTGAATTCCTCTAGGGGATTTTAAATTTCTGTTTTTTTGGTCTCGAGCTCTGTTTGTTTCCTTTTCATCATTTTTTTCTCTTTATTGATATTCTCTGTGTTCATCTATCATTTTCCTCAGTTCCTTTAGTGATTCTTCCATGTCTTCCTTCAGATCTTTGAGTATTTGGGGACCATTTTTTAGAAAGTCTTTGTCTTATATGTCCAAGTTCTGGTCTTCCTTGATCATGCATTCTACCGCTTTATCCTACTCCTTTGCATGGATGGGCATTTCATGTTTCTTTTCATCTTTTATAGTCTTTTTTTTCTACCTAGATATTTTGATATTTTATTGTTTTGCCCCTGAAATTCAGACACTGAGTTATCTGTTCCTTAAGCTTTTATCTAACTTGTGCTATGACAGAGGTGTCCTTGAATTCCAGGAGCTAACAACAACAACAACAACACAACAAAACAGAAAGAAAGAGAAAACACTTTTCTCAGTCTTTACAGATTGGCCTGTGTGAGTGCTTTTGAAATTTAGGCTGCCTAATAGTGCATCTAAGGCATAGCCCAAGGCAAAAGCATAGGGTCTTTTCTGCACATGTGACTTGCCCTGGGCCTGCTCACTTGGCCATTATCTTTGATGTAATCTTCTGTGGGCAGGCTATCAGTGTTGATTAGATTGTAATTCTTTGAGTGTTTCTGTGGAGATGCGCCCCACGCAACTGTGGGTAATGACTCTGATTGGATAATTTCCATGGAGGTATTACCCTACCCATTCAGGGTGGGTCTAAATTAAATCACTGGAGCCATATAAATGAGCTGACAAACAGAAGGAACTCAGTCAGCTGTGAATGACATTTTGAAGAGCAACTGAGAGTGACATTTTGAAGAGGAGCTACAGCCAAGAGGGACACTTTGAAGAATGCACAGGAACTGAGAGAGGAGCTTCAGCTTACAGAGACATTTTGGAGACAGCCTTTGAAAGCAGACTTTTGCTCCAGAGAAGCTAAGAGAGGACAAATGCCCCAAGAGCAACTAAGAGTGACATTTTTGAGGAATTAAAGCCTAGAGAGGAACGTCCTGGGAGAATGCCAATTTGAAAGCAAAACTCCAGAGCAGACACCAGCCATGTGCCTTCCCAGCTAACATAGGTTTTCCAGACACCATTGGCCATCCTCCAGTGAAGGTACCCGATGGTTGATGGCTTAACTTGGACACTTTATGGCCTTAAGACTGTAATTGTGTAACCAAATAAACCCCCTTGTATAAAAGCCAATTGATTTCTTGTGTTTTGCATTCTGGCAGCATTAGTAAACTAGAACATGTACCACCACTAATTTTTACACAGTCCTTCAAGCAGGCTTACCCTCCATTTTAAGAAATTTCTCCTTCCTCCTCTGGATTCTACTTGTTAGTTTGTGAATGGTTTAGGCCCTCATTAACTCTTCTTTATTGATATTATGCATGTAAATTATAGAACAGGTTAAATAATAAAAATATGTATTTTAAAATCAATATAAAGGTTTTAACTTAATTACCATAAGAACAGATTAAAACAATAAAATCATGTGTTTTAAATAGACTTAATTTTTAGGCTTTAAGTTTACAGAAACCTTCTTTTAGTGGGGGGGAAAAATGTGTAGGTTTACAGAAAATTGTGCCAAAAGTACAGAGTTCCAATATACCCACTCCCCTGCCCCATACTTTCTCATATTATTAACATCTTACATTTGCATGGCACATTTGTTACAATTGATGAAACAATATTGTTACATTATTAACTAAAGTTCATAGTTTACAACCTTTGTGTTGTACAGTTCTATGGATTTTGACAGTTGTGTAATGTCAGTTATCCACCATTACAGTATCTTGTTGAATAGTTTCAGTGCCCTAAAAATCCTCTTGCTTCACCTATTCATCCCTGCTCCACCCTTCTGAACCCTGAACCATGGCAACCACTGGTCTTTTTTCTATCTCTATAGTTTTGCCTTTTCCAGAATATCATGTAGTTGAAAGCATACAGTATGTAGCTTTTTCGGATTAACTTCTTTCTTTTAGAAAAATGCATTTAAGGCTCCTCCATATTTTTTGTAGCTTCAAAGCTTGTTTTTTTTTTTCTTTTTTTAATTGCTAAATAATTCTTTTCATTGATATACCACGGTTTATTTATCCATTCACTTATTGAAGGACATTTTGGTTGCTTCCAATTTGACAATTGTGAATAAAGCTCCTATAAACATTTGTGTGCAGGTATTTGTGTGGTCATTCTTCTTCAGCTTATTTAGATAAATACTTAAGAGCACAATTGCTGGATCTTATGGTAAGCCTATGTTTAGTTTTTTTTGTTTTTTTTGTTTTTAATTGTCACAGTGCTTTCTATTCTTTTAAATTCAATTTTATTGAGATATATTCACATACCATACAGTCATCCAAAGTGTACAATCAGTTGTTCAGTACCATCATATAGTTGTGCATGCATCACCCCAATATATTTTTTGAACATTTTCTTTGCACCAGAAAAAGTGAGAATAAGAATAAAAATTAAAGTTAAAAAAAAAAAAAAAACACCCAAATTACCCCCCCCCCCTCTATTTTTCACTTAGTTTTTTGTCCCCATTTTTCTACTCCTCCATCCATACACTGGATAAAGGGAGTATGATCCATAAGGCTTTCACAATCACACTGTCACCCCATGTAAGTGCTTTCTCTTTTTTTTTTTTCTTTGTCCCACCACCATTTCTTTCTTTCCCTCCCTCTCTCCCTACCTGTCATCCATCATCTATTGCTCTGTCCTCTGAACATATGAGAGCAAGCTGCACATATCTTTGAACAAACAATATAATTCACACGTACCTTTCCCATGGACAAGAACATTCTTTTATGCAATCTCATTAAGCGCAGCTAAGAAGTTCAAGAAATTCAACATTGATATAAAGCTTACATTCTGTATTTCCTTTTTTTTTTCTTGTGTCCCATCTGTGTCCCTTTGAGCCTCGTCTCCTCCATCCTCAGATCCCATCCAGGATCATCCTTGGCATTTAATTATCATCTATTTAGACTGTCTTTTTTTTTTTTTCCCAATTGTGGGAACATATATATAGCCTAAATCTTCCCATTCCACCCCCTCCCTAGCATTCCATTAGTGGGATTAATCACATTTAGAATGTTGCAATGCTATCACCTTGCCACCATCCATTTCAAAAAGTTTCCCTTCACCCCAAACAGAAACCCTACTCTCATTTCTTAACTCCCCATTGCCCCTTCCCCTACTTCTCGGAACCTCTACTCTACTTTTCATCTCTATGGTCATATTCTCTGATAATTTCTTTGTGTTTACCGTGGGGCTTAAATTTAACATCTTAAATCTATAACAATCTTGTTTTTCTTTGATACCAACTTAACTTCAATATGACACATAAACTATGTTTCTATACTCCATCATTCCCCCACCTTTATGTAGTTCTTGTCAAAAATTACATATTTTACATTGAGTCCAAAACCACTGATTTATGATTACAGTTTATGTATTTTAAATCCTGTAGGAAGTAAATAGTGGAGTTACAAATCAAAAATACAGTAGTAGTGGTATTTATATTTACCATGTGATCTTTACGGAAATCTTTATTTCTTTATGTAGTTTCAGTCAGTTGTTTAGTGTCCCTTCCTTTCAGCCTGCTCAACTCCCTTTAGCATTTCTTATAGGACTGATTACTGGTGATGAAGTCCCTCAGCTTTTGATTATCCGGGAATGTTTTCATCTCCCCCTCATTTTTATCCTCCAGGTGTTTGTGAATTCTCCAAGTCTCTGATGGTTATTGACTTCTATTTGTATTCCACTGTGGTCAGAGAATGTGCTTTGAACAAATTCATTTTTTTTTAATTGAGGCTTGTTTTTATTTCCCAGCATACGGTCCATTCTGGAGAAAGTTCCGTGATCACTAGAGAAGAATGTGTGTCCCAGTGACCTGAGATGTAATATTCTATGTATGTCTGTTAAAATTCTCTATATCTCTCTCTCCTTTCTTTGTTTCTCTGTTGGTAGGGCTCCCTTTAGTATCTGAAGTAGGGCAGGTCTTTTATTAGCAAAATCTGTCAGCATTTGTTTGTCTGTGAAAAATTTAAGCTCTCCCTCAAATTTGAAGGAGAGTTTTGCTGGATAAAGTATTCTTGGTTGGAAATTTTTCTCACTCAGAATTTTAAATATGTCATGCCACTGCCTTCTCGCCTCCATCGTGGCCGCTGAGTAGTCACTACTTAGTCTTATGTTGTTTCCTTTGTATGTGGTGAATTGCTTTTCTCTTGCTGCTTTCAGAACTTGCTCCTTCTCTTCAGTATTTGACAGTCTGATCAGAATATGTCTTGGAGTGGGTTTATTTGGATTTATTCTGTTTGGAGTTCACTGGGCATTTATGCTTTATGTATTTATATTGTGTAGAAGGTTTGGGAGTTTTCCCCAACAATTTCTTTGAATACTCTTTCTAGACCTTTACCCTTCTCTTCCCCTTCTGGGACACCAGTGAGTCTTAAATTTGGACATTTTGTTTTATCTATCATATCCCTGAGATCCATTTAGATTTTTTCAATTTTTTTACTCATTCTTTCTTTTGTTCTTTCATTTTCTGTTCTGTGGTCCTCAAGGAGGCTGAGTTGTTGTTCAACTTCCTCTAATCTTGTATTATGAGTATCCAGAGCCTTTTTAATTTGACCTACAGTTTCTTTAATTTCCTTAAGATCTTCTATTTTTTTATTTACTCTTGCAATATCTTCTTTATGGTCTTCTAGGGTCTTCTTTATGTCTTTTATATCCTGTGCCGTGCTCTTCTTCATGTCCTTTATATCCTGTGCCATGCTCTCGTTGCCTGTCTGTAGTTCTTTGATTAATTGTGCCAAGTACTGTGTGTCTTCTGATCTTTTGCTTTGGGTGTTTAGGTTTGGGTTCTCCATATCTTCTGGTTTTATCATCAGCTTTAAGATTTCCTGTTGTTTTTGGCCTCTTGGCATTTGCTTTACTTGACCTTTAATTTCTCAGAATTGCAGCTTGGTGGCCTACACTGTCTCCATCCAACCAGCAGATGGCGTCTGTGAGTCACCAATCCCCTGAAGTCAGCTCTCCCCAACCTTGTCTATGTGGTGTGTAGGGATCTGACCTCCATGGGGTCCACTCGGTGCCATTAATTTGTGTGTGCTGTCGGTGCCTTCCGCCCCGAATGATGGGTGTGCATCTGAGCCGTTAGGGAGGAAGGGCAGCTTTAATAATCAAACCTCCCAGGTGTTCCCAGAGATTTAAGGCTGTTTTCTGCCGCTGACCCAAAAGTTCTTGGTATTGGCATAGGTTCCCTGGGATTTCTGAGTGGTTCCCCCTTCCCTGCTCTGCTCTTCCAGGACCTCTGCTGAGGAAGGGAGGGCCCTGCCGTGTCACAAGTGCACGCTGGCCTCCAGGGAAGCCCTGGGACCCCGGGCTGTGCAGGGCCGTTCCCAGCCCACTTCAAAGATGGTTGAATGAGACACGTTAACTTCCCCCTTCCGCACAGCTCTGCCCTCCCAGCTCTGGGACAATCAACTGTGGGTGTATTCAAGGCCACTGTCCACGGCCAATATTGTGGCATGTGAGCAGTGCTGCAGGAAAGACTCCCTGTCACACTGGGTTTCTTGGCATGGCTCAGTGCTGTGGCTTTAGACCCGGCAGGAGTGCCCCCACCCGCCAGGGAGATTGCTGCAAGTCGTGCATTTTTTTCTCCTTTTTAGCCTGTAATTCTTGACTGGTGTGAGGAGGTATGGCCGTGTTCCCCCAGGCTCTGGGGTCTGGTTCTGAATGGACAGGGCCCCACCCCTTTCCTCTTGGAGGAGATAGACCCCCTAGGGGGAGGTCATTAGCATTTCAGTGGTTTCTCTCTCTGCTTTTGCTGTCTCCACCCTTCTCTGAGTCACAGCACTGGGGACTGAAATTGGCTGGGGCTTTCTCCACTGAGCCAAAAAAGAAACAGATAGTCCCCTTCAAACCTAGTCCAAGGCGACCCTCTGGGTCTCCAAGGTCAGTCGTCACCCAAAGCCTCTATTTTTTGGGGATTCGTACCTGTAGTGAGCAGTTCACACTCGCTACTTAAAACCCCAGTTGGCGCTCAGCTGAGCTATATTCGCTTGCTGGGAGAGAGCTTCTCTCTGGCACTATGAGGCTTTGCAGCTCGGGCTATGTGGGAGGGGGTCTCACGACTTGGATCCACAGGTTTTACTTACAGATTTTATGCTGTGATCTCGGGCATTCCTCCCAATTCAGGTTGGTGTATGATGAGTGGACAGTCTCATTTGCCCCCCCCCACAGTTATTCTGGATCATTCACTAGTTGTTTCTGGTTTTTTTCAGTTGTTCCAGGGGGACTACTTAGCTTCCACTCCTCTCTATGCTGCCATCTTCCCTCTCTCTCCCCTATGTTTAGTTTTAAAAGAAACTTCCAGACTTTCTTCCAAACTGTTTGCACCATTTTGCATTCCCAGTGGTAATAAGTGAGAGTTCATGATTCTCCACATCCTTGCCAGCATTTGGTGTTGTCAGTGTTTTGGATTTTAACTATTTTAATAGTTGTGTAGTGATATCTTGTTTTCATTTGCAATTACATATGACGTTGAATATTTTTTCACATACTTATTTGCCATCTCTACATCTTTTTGCTGTAGTGTCTATTCAGCTTTTTTTTTTCTCACTTTTTAGTTGGGTTGTTTGTTTTCTTATTGTTGAATGTTAACGAGTTTTTATGTATTTTGGATAGAGGTCATTTATTGGGTATATGTTTAGCAAATATTTTCTCCCAGTCTCTTGCTTGTCTTTTCATTCTCTTAACAATGTCTTTCACAATGCAGAAGTTTTTAAATTTATTGAAAAGCCCAATTTACCAATTTTTTCTCTTGAGAATTATGCTCTTGTTTTTGTTTCTAAAAAAGTCATCACATAATCCAAGTTCACCTAGATTTTCTATTCTTTTGCCAATGCTTCTCTGTCCAACTCACTGTAGCTTTAGAATAAGTCATTAGGTTAGGTAGCATTAGTCCTTTGACTTTGCTCATCTTCAGAATTGTGTTGGTTATTGTGGACTTTAGCCCTTCCATGTAAACTTTAGAATCATTTTTTCCTTATCCACAGGTTAATTTTCTGGGATTTTGGTTGGAATTGTTTTGAATCTATAAATAAAATAGGAAAGAACTGACATTTTAATAATTATGTCTTACTGTCCATGAGCATGGGACACCTCTCCATTTATTTAGATTTTTATTTTATTTTAGTCATCAGATTCAGGCTTTGTTTTTTGCTGTAGTTGTAGTTGTCAGAGTAAAATTTCCTCTAGTGTTCTTGTTTTTGTCTCCCCTTTGTCTTTGGATTTCCTTAAAGATTCTTTCATAAATAAGATCTGAGCCTTACAGTGCTCTACATCTTTTGTCCTCTCTTATTATTCAGGAGCCCTGTTATTGTGGTACTAAGATGAGGGAGGGGCGGAAACATTGTATAATACTATGATTATGTGACTTTTTTAATGAGTCTGTCTGTGCCCCTGTGCTGTGACCTTCACAAGTGCTTCTCCTGCTTTTCTCTCCTTATGTGAGAGAGGATGGCTAGAGGGGGCTGGAGTTGGGTATTTCCTTTCTCCCACTTTGATTGGGCCCTGGTAAAATCCACACTGATAAGGTTCCATTTAAATAGTTTCCTTGAGGGCAGTCCTTTGTTAAGGAAAACAGAAATCTTTGGGAACATTTCAAAATGGTTACTTTTCCTCTCTCCTTATTTAAGGGGGATTTTTCTCTGATCTTCACAGTTGTAACCTTGTGGAGCTCCTGGAGTTAAACTCATGAAAGTGTGAGGTCCTCTCAAAGGCTGGTTTCTAGGAGTTTTATTTCTGAGGCTTGCCCACAGTACTTCTCAATAATGACTCCAGTGGCAGTTTCTTCTCCCAAAAGACTGTGATTGCCCACACCTGCCTCTCACTGCAGTTTTGGGGTGGGGGTGGATTGTCCTCTGATTTAAATTCTCTCATGGATTTAAGGAGATTTGTTGATTTTCAGTTTTCAGTTTAATTCTTGTTTGGATAAGAATGATGACTTACAAGCTCTTTACATGTTAGACTATAACAAGAATTCCCTTTACCATTTTTTATTTGTGAAATCATTGGATTTTTAATTTTGAATTGTACTTCAGAAATTAAGCTAACTCTGTGAGTTTGAACTAAACTTATAAGTCATAAATGGTAGAATACTGGCAATTATATATGATTCAATACAATGCAAATTAGATGTTTTCTCTAGAGGGAACCTTCAGACATAAAAATTTCCTTATTTTGTAAAATACTTGCTCTTTACATTGGCTATAAATGGTTGTAAAGATTATAAATAAGGTATATGAGGGACATCATGTCATTCTTAGGACATAGTATTCCTTCTGTAAATTATAGTAATAGTGTAAATTGTTATTATTGTTGTTAAACCTGATAACAGGGCTATTTAATGACATAATTTATATTAGAAATGAATTGAAAAATTCCTAAGGATTTCTTATTTAAGAGAGAGCTGTAAACCTTTCTGTACCCTAAACTTTCTCCTCCTTACTCTAAAGTTTGGCCTACATCAGTTATTCTAAGTAGGTATAGAGTTGTGACAACTGGAAATTGTGGGACTGAGTTGGTATTATGAGGCTGGTATAATGATAATAATATCCTTTCAAGTTCAAAAATTTATGATTTCTGACAGCTTTATAGCTGATTTCTCTATTCATTCAAAGTTAAATATCAGAAAAATCTCTTCATTTTGCATACACTATAATGACCCACCATTTAAAAATCATATTCGCATTCGCCATATGGATCTACTAGACAATAATAAGCTATTCAGTCTATTGTACTATGTTTTCACAACAGAAACAATTTCTCAGGGTTATTCTAATAATCTTGAATTATGAAAATTAATACAGAACACATTTTTATGTGTGAATGTATTTGCTCAATCTCTATTAGCATGCACTGAGTTATCACTGTCTACTACCCCTTCTCCACCAGCCCTGTTCTTAACTTCAAATGCTTTTTAATTTGACTATCTCCCTAGTAGAAGGAAGCAGCCTGTGCATGGAACTGTTCAGTCCTCATCACCAGTACTGTAAGGCTGTCACTTTTGTCAGCTCGGTAATGGTTTTTGGGTACTTTTTAAATGGTAATAAAGTTTCCTATGCAGACCTTCAATTAGAAGGGTTGTCAAAATAGGACAAACTAACATAATTTGTGATTGTACAAAATAAAGGAAGTGGAGGTACCATGGGGGGCTAATGAATCATGGGATAGAAACAATCTTCTTGCTAACTAAAGATTCAGACTTTGTACTAAGTCAAAGCATGTATATGTAACAGTACACCAGAACACATTCTGTGTTTACATGAATGGGATAAAGGAGTCCACAGATACCATATGGGAAAAAATTCTTGGCCTGTTCTATCTGTTCCTACTGTAGAGTAAATTAAGTACCACATAGTTAGCATAAACAGACTAAAACACACCTGCTTTGGGGAAAACACACACATGCATATACACACACAGAGGAGTCCAAGATATAGAACATTGTGCTTCAGTTCAACCTGATTCATAGTCATCATTTTTACTTATAACATCCTCTTCTTATGCATATATTGTGGAAAAATTACTGTTTCTGATTGTTTTTAATATTTTCTATTTAAGTAATTTTGTTTCCTGTTGTATTGCTACCTCATGGCTCAGGAAATGAGTATTGCATCTCATCTTTTTAAAAATTAAGTTTGTATCATTTTTGATGAATTTTTAGTTTTTAATATGACACAAAATGGACATTTTCTAAGGAGAATCCTTCTTTAGCTGTGTTTTCCAAACCAATTGTCCTAGGTAATTTTTTATAGGCATAACTTAGAGGACCTACTAGGAAGGAATTTCTGTCTTTACCCACTCTTTATTTATTTTTTCTTTATTAGAGAAGTTGTAGGTTAACAGAACAATCATACATAAAATACAGGATTCCCATACACCACCACCACCACCAATACGTTGCATTGGTGTGGAACATATGTTACAATTGATGAAAGCACGTTTTTATGATTGTACTATTAACTATAGTCCATGATTTAACTTAGGGTTCACTGTTAACTGTTAAGTTCATTCTGTTTTTTTCTTGATTGCTTTGTCTATTCAGGACCCTTTACCCTTCCATATAAATTTAATGATTGACTTTTCCATTTCTGCAAAGAAGGTTGTTGGAAATTTGATTGGGATTGCATTGAACCTTTAAATTGCTTTGTGGAGGATTGACATCTTAAAGATATTTAGTCTTCCAATCCATGAACGTAGAATGGTCTTCCATCTATTTATGCCTTCTTTGGTTTCTTCTAGCAATGTTTTGTAGTTTTCAGTGTACAAGTCCTTTACATCCTTAATTAGGTTTATTCCTAGATATTTGATTCTTTTAGTTGCTATTGTGAATGGAATTTTTTTCTTGATTTCATCTTCTGATTGTTAATTGCTTGTGTTTATAAGCGTTACTGATTTGTGGGTGTTGATCTTGTACCCTGCCACTTTGCAGAATTCATTTATTAGCTCCAGAAGCTTTGCTGTGGAGTTGTCAGGATTTTTTATATTTAGGATCATGACTTCTGAAAATAGGGACAGTTTTATTTCTTCCTTTCCAATTTGGATGCGTTTGTTTCTTTTTGTTTGCCTAATTGCTCTGGCAAGTTGAATAGTGCGATGTTGAATAGCAGTGGTGACAGTGGGCATCCTTGTCTTGTTCCTGGTCTTAGAAGGAAAGCTTTTAGTCTATTACCATTTAGTAGGATATTAGCTTTCGGCTTGTCATATATGCCCCTTATCATGTTGAGGAAATTTCCTTTTATTCCTAGTGTTCTAAGTGTTTCTAATCAAGGAGGGGTGCTACATTTTGTCAAATACTTTTTCTGTATCAATTGTGATAATGTGGAGTTTTTTTCCTCCACCTATTCTTTAATGTGGTGTATTATATTACTTAAGGTGAGTCTCTTGCACGTATAGCTGGGTCATACTTTTTATCTGTTCTGCCCATATCTGCCTTTTGAGTGGAGAATTTAATCCATTTACATTTAAAGTCACTGCTAATAATGCCAGACTTTCTTCTGCCATTTTTCTTTTTAGCTTTTCTATGTATTATACCTTCTTTGTCCCTCAGTTCTGTTGTTAATGGCTACTTTTATATTTATTTCATTTTTGTTGTTGTTGTTGTTATACTATATTGAGTGCCTTCTCTTTTCTGTCTGGAAGTATTTTTCACCTATGTTCCTTGGGGATACCATGAACATCCCAAAATATACAACAACTAGGTTGAATTTTAATCTGTGGAAATGGACAGAGGTGATAGTAGCACATTATTGTGAGTATAATTAACAGTGCTGAATGGTGTGTGATTGTGGTTGATAGGGGAAGTTTAGAGTGATTTATGTCACCAGAAGGAAAGCCCAAGGTTAAGGCATGGGATTGTATAACACAGTAAATCTTGTGATTGAGGATGACTGTGATTAACAATGCAAGTATAAAAAATTTCTTCCATGAACTAGAACAAAATATGAAATGATTACAAGAAATTAATGATAAAGAGTGGTACATGGGGGAAAAAGCACCTGTTGCAAAATATGGACTATAGTTAACAGTTAACAGTAATATCTTAATATTCTCTCATCAGTAGTAACAAATGTACCACACCAATGTTATGGCTCAATAATAGGAAGGGATAAGGGCTATAGCATGTTTTGGGGTTTCTCACTCTCTTTTTTTTTTTAGAAATTAAAATGTTCTAAGATTGATTGTGGTGATGAATGCACAACTATGTGATGGTATTGTGAGCCATTTATTGTATACTTTGTATGGATTGTGTGTTGTGTGAATATATCTCATTAGGACTGAGATAATTATCGCAACGTGTTTTCTAGCTCTATACATAGATATGTATATAAATAATTTTAAATAAATATCTCACTATGATCATTAAAAAAATGCCTTTTTAAAGGGGTTTTTTTCCTTTTCTATTTAATTCTTCCTTTGCATCCTTAATCCCATGTTACGTTCTAGTTGTCTTTCCTTATTTTCTCCACATTTTAATATTCCTACATAATATGAGAGTTTGATATCACAAACTTTGTCAGCCACTTTGCAGGTATAATTTTTTTTCACTTCAGTAAACTTAAATGCAAAAATGTCAATTAACAGCAAACAGATAATAAATTTGTAAAATAGAAAATGATACAGCAGTGAAAAGGAGGGTACTATAGCTACATACTTCAGCATGAGTGAACTGCATTGACATAATGTTGGGCAAAAATGGTATTTTCATAAAAATACATATACAATATAATTCCATATATGTTAAGATCAAACATATATGGAAATATGTTTAGCCAAACTAAACAACATATTTCTTTAAGGATACATATATAAGAGGTAAAATTATAAACAAAACCAAGGGTACAATTAACTCAGGATAGTGGCTTCCTTTGGGGAAGAAGGAGATGGATGCACTTGGAGAGCAACTTCTAAAGTATTACTGATGTTCTGCTTCTCAACCTGGGTGATGGCAACATGCAGGTTTTTTTTATTATTATCCATTAAACAGTACATATATATGTTACACATTATTCTGTATGTGTTAATTTTCCATATTGAAGTTCTTAAAAATAAGACATCTCAAGTAGAAAATAAAGAATAATATATATAGGAAATTTTAACTTTAAAAAATAATTAATATATCAGTGCAATTTAAAAAACAAAACAAAACTAAGCACGGATGGCAATAGGACTATCAAATCATATATATTCAAGAGAAAAACCTTATGACAAAGCACCAAAAAGAGATAGGAAGATTACAATAGATGAATCCAATTTATGAAAATAAAACTTTGCATATATAATTTAGTATAGACCCTACATCAACTCTGAAATACAGATGTCATTGTGACCATGTGAAAAATGGGGAAACTGAAGGTAAGAGATGTTAATACCTAGGACAGAGTCTCAAGGCCAGTGTCAGATCTAAAATATCAACTAATAACTTTGGATTTATTTAAACTCTTAATAGCATGTAATGTTTATAGAAATTTATCAGAGACTTTAAAAAACTTCATGACAACTATATTAAGCTGCTAATTCTGGCTACATTTTATAAAAAATGGTGAATGTTGATTGGTCAGTGTTTTAGTTTGTTAAAGTTGCCAAAATGCAGTATAGCAGAAATGGGCTGGCTTTTACAATGAGGGTTTATTAACTTACAAGTTAATAGTTCTGAGGCCATGAAAAGGTACACATCAAGGCATCAACAAGAGGATACCTTCTCCCCAAAGATCGGCTACCAGCGTTACATGGCCAGGCACATGGCCAAGTCTGCTGCTCTTTCCCTTCTCTCCCAGGTTTCTTCGCTTCCAGCTTCTGGCTTTAGTGGCTTCCTCTCTAAGCTTCTGTGTATGTCCTTGTCTCTCAGCTTCGCTGGCTTTTCTCTGTGAGCTTCTCTGTCTTTTTACTGTGTGTTCTCTCTGCCTTTTATCTTCTTATAAAAGTCTCCAGTAAGAGGATTAAGACCCACTCTGAATAAGGTGGATCACATGTCAACTTAAGTTAAGATCCCACTCACCAAAAGATCCTACTTACAATGGGTCCACACTCATAAGAATGGATTAACTTTAAGAACATGGTCTTTTCTGGAGTACATGCAGCTTCAAACCAACAAGTCAGCTTAGTAAATTTTACATTTTCAGACAATAGTAGTTTAAATGGGAAAACGGAAAAGTTAGCTGTCTGCTAGCTGTGGGATACAGTGGAAACAGGGAATTATTGTCTGACAGACTTCTACAAATCCCATCTTAGTTGCTTAAATGCTCTGAACTACTGTTTCCTTATCTATAGTATGATACTGTTATCACCTTACCCATAGAATATTTTACAAGGATTAAAAGAACTTCATTTTTTTCTTCCCTGACCTGAGGAACTTATATTCTCTGACCTAGGTGAGGCCCTTCTAGCTATTTGGATCCTGTGCCATGCTTGGATAGCTGGTCTGTGCTGAAAGTTTCAGTCTGGCTGAAACTTCTCAGCAGTGCCTAATCTATAGGTGGCAACAACTTCAGATTTATTAGAGAGATGCAATCTTTTTATAAAACTCCCACTCTTCAGTTAACTTGCATCATTTATTTGAAATAGAGATTTGTGGACAACTCAAATTTATTTGATTGAGTTTGTATTATAATGTGTCAGTACTATCTTTTAGATATTATCCAATTTTGTAGGAAGTTTAAAATCTGTCTTGATTTCTATATAGCAAAAAAATAATTTTTTCATTCTCTTCTCATTTTAACCTTTACTCCCATCATAAATGTGGCCATGTCTTACTTTATTCTATTAAATTATTTTGACTATGGAAGTTTTATAAAATTGTTCTTTTTTTCTAAATATGCAAGCATTTGATTTCATCGATAAGATTAAGGAATGCTATGGGTTCTTTCTCTTTACTAGGAGGTTGATTTTTTTTTTTTTTTTTTTTGCTTTTCCATTTTAAAAAGAAAAATTATAAACTCTTTCTAAATAACTGGAATTCTTTATCATGTTGGTTATAAAATAAAGTATTTTATTTTCATATAAATTAGATATCAGATGGTGATATAGTTAATATTTTCAAATGGCTTTCTTGTGGAAATAAAGAAAATACTGGAATTTAGTTTCCCAGTTCTAATATATCTAATTTATTTGTTCTCTTCTTATGTGAGTCAGGAAATGAAAGTTTCTGGTATGGCAAGAAGGAAGTTATTCATCTCTGTCACTAGTAAAGACCAAATGGCTACTCTCCAAAACAGTGACTGATAATTAATAAATTATCCTTTTATTTACACTTGAGTTTCAAAACCAATTGTTTCTTTGTTTTAACTAAGTCTTTATGCTTAGATAATAAGCTACTTAGTAATCATTAATAACTAAACCTATGTTTGGATTTCAGAATGGATTTGAATGATGTTGTCAAGAGTATTTTTAAAATAGATAAATTGCATAGCTTTTGCATTTCATGCCAAAAAAACAAATTTAGCCATTGTTTTTATATGAAATCACTTCTGATCAAGCCATATGGGTTTCCAATTGGAGTATAAGTAATGTTTCTTTAGTATACTGGAGAAATAGATGAAAAAGAAGCTTGGGATCAAATTTTAAAGGCCTTTCAATTACATACTGGGGAGTTTATATGTACTTCTGTGGAGAGTAGAAGGCAGTTAAAAATTTTAGAGTGGCAGAGTCAGCCCTACTTTCAGGAAAGTGGGAAGAACAACCTAGCTATTTTTTATAAGATGGTGAAAGACTCAAGATGTCACTTCTGGAGAGGTCAATTAGAGGGAGGCTATTGGGGTATTTATGCAAGAGATATGACCAGTTGTAAGTTGCATGGTGGCAGGTTCTGAACTCAGGGAGAAAGGTCGTAAATTAAATAAACAATATGGAGCTTCTGGAAAGAGCAGGATTTCGTGGTTGCAGGATTTCATGACAGGAGGTAAGATCAGGGACAATGAATCAAAATGAAATCAAAGATGATTTCTAAGCAGTTGAGAGAATGGTAGTGCCATGAATTGAAATGGAATGAGCAAGAAGAGGGATGAGGTTGGGAGAAAAATAATAGCTTTAGACACATGAGTTGGAAGCTCTGATGTGAGACTTAGAGTTCAAAAAGAACTTTGGAATAATTGAGAATAGAATTTCAGGAGGATGTTTTGTTGGTCTGCAAAGGGGGGCTATTTGAAAGTGAAGTGGTGGTATCACTCTCATCAAAGGCAGACCCAGAAAACATGGGGAGGGAAAAATTGAGTCCTAATTGTGAGAGGGAGGGATGAAACATAACATGTAGATTAAAATTTAATTTTATTAGAATGAGGCAAAAATTTTCTTCTATTTTCAGAATTCTTACTTTTTATACCTCAAAATGAATAAAATTTTCCTTTTTGTTTTAAGATAGGCTATAAGAAAATGTTGTAGCCTGTTTTTTGGCAAGCCTTTTGCCATAAATAACATATTTCTGGTATGAGTAAACAGAAAGCTAAATTGCATATATATGTTCCAATATTTTCTATTAGTGTGATTTTTGAAGTACTAGAAACATCTTGAAGTACTATATTCAGCTTTCCTTCAGATGAATGCGGCTTCCCCTGCTGAAGGAGGATATTGTGGCAAATTTGTAGAATTAGTATAATTTTTACATATTATCTTCTTTTGTTTCCACTTTAGCTCCTTATCTGTAAACAACATCTGTAAACAATTGTCCATTATGGGTGTAAATTAAATATTGTATCACCAAGAATAAAATAATTCAAAACCATATTACAATCAAATTTATCATGGCAGCTGTCAGTGTTTATCTGAGTGAGAAACTAATAGAGGTACTGAATTGTAGTAGATTTATATTATCTCAGCTAATTTGACATATGCTCATCTACTAATCATGATTCTAAATGCAGCTCCCCCACTTACCTTTGCAAAGCCCCCAATGGTTTATGAATCATCAATTGGGAAATTTTGGTGGAGTAGAAGTCTCCAAGCTCGTAGAGAAAAACAGTCCTGGGTTTAGATTTTGGCTTCATAGCTTGCTAATTTTGCAACTTAAAGCAAATTCCCCAGTATCTCTGAATATCAGTTTCTTTGTAGGAATTTACGTGCCTCATAGACATTATATGAGATAATGGATGTAAATGACTTAGCTTTAACCCACACTATCTACCGTGGAAACATGATTGTAATCGACAGCCAAATCTCCGAACAAAGTGACAAGAGCAAAGACACTCAAGAGCCAGGAAGAGGGCTTGAGGATACGCAGTACATATTTCTGGAGCCACTTTTCTGCTTTAGAATGTCACTATCTCTATTTCTCCTACTTCTACTCCTTATTCCCAATACTCTTAGGTATCTTGAAATTCTCAAATATCAGTTCAGATATTTTACTATGTATGAATTTCCCTATTCTTTCCTTGTCTATTCTCATCTGACTATATCTTTGAGAAGAAATCTACAGACTTTGAGGCTTATCATTCATCAGTACTTTGGCCACATATTTAGAGCTTTAAATTAGTCTAAATTACCTTTGTTAATTTGTTTCAGTTCTGGGTCTTGGAAAGTTTTTCCGAAATTGCATGCCTTCTCATTTTATAACTATCATTGAAATTGAAACAAGGTCACAGTATTGACTACAAGTATTTATTTTTCTCCAGCAAATCCACCTCTTTGAATAATTCTGAATGATTCTTTGAATCCCAGTGTTTTGTATTTTAGTGATGACTGCTATGTATAATTTTGTTCCTTTCCCAAACATGAATGCCTTTCAGAATATTGTATGAAAAAATTTCTCAATATGGTACTGAAAAACGTGAAAACATTTATAAAGTAGATACTGATGTGGAGTTTGAGTGAGAAGGAACAGAGAAATGGATAAATAGGTAAGAGGGTAGATAGAAGTCGTTCAAGCCCCACAAATGACCCTGTGCTAAATGAATATAGATTTATTAAATATCTATATCTCAAGATTTTTAGCCTTACATGAAGTATTTACTATGAAAGCACTTTATAAAATATGACACTATTGTGATGTTAACTTTTCCTTTTATTATTTTTGGGTAATAGTAATTATCTTTTTTTTAAACCTGTGTTTAAAAGTCTTTATCCTGAAAACTCTATAGAGAAGACTTTTTTTTTATCTTCATTTTATTGAGATATATTCACATACCACGCAGTCATACAAAACAAATCGTACTTTCGATTGTTCACAGTACCATTACATAGTTGTACATTCATCACCTAAATCAATCCCTGACATCTTCATTAGCACACACACAAAAATAACAAGAATAATAATTAAAGTGAAAAAGAGCAATTGAAGTAAAAAAGAACACTGGGTACCTTTGTCTGTTTGTTTCCTTCCCCTATTTTTCTACTCATCCATCCATAAACTAGACAAAGTGGAATGTGGTCCTTATGGCTTTCCCAATCCCATTGTCACCCCTCATAAGCTACATTTTTATACAACTGTCTTCGAGATTCATGGGTTCTGGGTTGTAGTTTGATAGTTTCAGGTATCCACCACCAGCTCCCCCAATTCTTTAGAACCTAAAAAGGGTTGTCTAAAGTGTGCGTAAGAGTGCCCACCAGAGTGACCTCTCTGCTCCTTTTGGAATCTCTCTGCTACTGAAGCTTATTTCATTTCCTTTCACATCCCCCTTTTGGTCAAGAAGATGTTCTCCGTCCCACGATGCCAGGTCTACATTCCTCCCCGGGAGTCATATTATAGAGAAGACTTTTTATCTAAAATATTTGTGAAATTAATGGATGGTAATTTTAGTAGTATTATTAGTATTCATATTTTAGAAATAATCTCTAGGTACCAGAGTTTTGGAGGCCAACCATTCTTCTCAAGTTCATGTACTCCTTTGTAAATTAATGTTTTAAGGATTTTACTTCTAATACCTTGAAATTTATTTGGGAGATTTCTATTCTGGGTAAAACTTAAAATCCAGTATCCTTTAATAATCATCCAGCATTACTATTTTGAAAAATAGATCTTATCTACTAAAATTACATGGCATAACACTTGTGGACTTATACATACATTTAACACCATTCTTCAAAATACGTATACTTAAAACTAAAATGAATATTTATGTCACTGAATTCAAAAGAATTGTAACTTCTAATTATCAGCTTAATCTGATGTTAAACTCTTGAGGGGTTTGAAGCAGGAATTTTTGTTTGAAAGACTGACTTGTTAACTGAATTATGCAATTGTAAGTAAATGCAGTCACAGCTGCTTTTGATTTCTTTGTTATACACCTGATTGGAAACAACAGGTTTTTGAGTGTTTTTCCATTTCTTACACTGACACCTAGTGTTCACTCACCCTGATATTTTTAATATTGAATTTTAGTTGCTAACACCTATGGAAATATATTTACATTACACATTGTTTTTTAGCAGTGCACCTGTTCAACAACTTCCATTTTCAACACTGGCCATACATGATTTGTCCATTTGTTTATATAAGTCCATTACAGATCAGTTGCTGAGGCATTTTGAATGCAACAAAACCCAAGAAAGATCAGCATTTTAAAGGTGGAAGAGACTTAAGGGAATTTTTAAAACCATGATCCTTAAAATATCAGTGCTTTCTCATTTCTGTACTTCCTCTAAGTCACAAGTGCAAGTGGATGACTTGGTTTATGCAAGCATGGTCCTTGAATGATGGAGGTAACAAAATCACATTTAAATCATGTGAGCATTAAAGGTTTGATATTATTGGTTGGCCAAGAATAAAGCAATATTGAGTTGTTTCTAATTTTGAATGGATGACCTTGTAATTTTTACCATTCCTATGTAATGATTTAAGTGCCCCAAGTTTTATAGTAATAGTTTCAAGATCTAGACTAAGGTTATCCACAATTAAGTGAAAATACATATATATAATTTGAACAAATGTATTTGAATAATAAGCATTTGTTGTAATAGAAATACATGTTGCTGACACACGTGACAGAATTTGTTTCTTTTTTTATATTTCTCATTAAAATGGGAATGAAATTTTTAATTTAGTTTGGATATTGTTTATGTTTAAGTATTTACAGTATCAATGAAAAAGACTAAATTTCAAGTCTCTCTTTCCTAAAAGAATTGCTACAAACTTTACAAACTTCAAAGTATTTGAGAATATCCAAACATATCATTCAAGGGAGTAGGATTTTTCTCATACCTAAAAATCAAACATTTTAAATATAGCAGACAATAATAATTAAATTAATTTTTTTTAATAGTAATTGTGATGTTTTTAGTTGATCTCAGAGCTCTGAAAGGGGAATCTAGTGCATAAACTATTATTTCATAATTCCTGTTATGCCTTTTTTCCAGATAATCAAAACTTTGTCATCCACCCTTCCAACAAATATCTGTTGAGCGTCTGCTATTTGATAAGACACTATTTTAGATTCAGGAGGGAAAGTGTCAAATTAGGTCTTCATATTATCTGGGTTAGCAGAAAAGATAAGAATAGAAAAATGTATACAAATATAAAAAAAGATATATAGAAATGAATTTTTATTATCATTCCTTCATTTTTAATAATTTCTACTATATTTCTCATTTGATCCTTTTTTTGAGGTTAGGTTTCAGTATATTTATTAATTATGTCTTCAAAATTATCATGTTAACCCAGAATTAGCCAAGTTCTTAGAAAAGAGTTGCCCAGTCTTTTTAATTATATTCCTAGCACAAAGTGACATAAAAGGTCTGAAAGGAACCTCTCAGATATAATAAAATGTTAGTAATAATGTAGTGGATAATAATTTTGGAACACATAGTTTGTCCTTGGCTTAAATGGTTTGAAATTTGTAATTCAGGAAGGTCATATACATTTACGTTGAATAGAAAATTGAAGCAGTAGTAAATAATGTAGGAACAATTATGTACATAAATGTGGTGTTCCTATGTGTGTATAGATACTTCTGTATATTCAAACAATTATTTAAGCCTCCCTGTTAAAAGACAGAATGAAATTACAAATCACTTTTTCCCCTGTCACTTAATAAAATATGTAGAAGTTCCTTTTTTTTTTTTTTTTTTTTTTTTAATTCACAAGTTGACTGGCTTCTGTTTTTTTCAAATTGCATATTTCATTTAGGCACCCAAATAAACTAAAGGAGAGACATCACACTTACATATAACAAGTAAAAGTTCACCTGGCTTTTTTCCCTTTCTGTTCCAGGTGCAAAAATTGGCTGAAACTTCTGGGCAGGCAGTTATTTTAGAATACTTTCTGGTTTAATGTTTTATAAGGCCCAAGAGTAAAATAATATGCTACAACAACTGCAATTTTGTATTTCTACTCTTAAGTCAGAACTCTGTTAGAAATGGTGTTTAAGTATGTGGATTCAGATATGGTATAAGTAAAATCCTGTCTCTTTAATTATTCTGTGTATACAAGTGGTGGAGTTAGATTGAATGATGGTTGTTAGCCACAAAGAGCTTCCGTCATTTCACTCATTCATCAAAGATTTATTGATAAATGTGCCAAGCATTGTTTTAGGCATTTGGGATATAATGGTATAGAAGAAAAAGTCTCTGCCCTCATGAAGTTTATATTTTTGTATGCAATAGAGATAATGAATAAGTAAATGGATAAGTAATTCATTATCAGATAGTATTAAAGGCTATGAAGAAAATAATGCATGCTGAGGAATGGAACTGATAAGTTTATGTTACCTCAGAGGAGATGAGTATTTGAGCAGATTTAAATAATGTGAAGGAGAATGCTATGCATAGATCTAGGGGAAGAGCATTCCAGGGAGTGTAAAGGCCCTGAGACTGGAATGTGCTCCAGAAACAGTGAGAAATATCAGTGTGGCTGGAGTGAAATGAGTGATGTGACAAATGGTGGGAGATGAAAGTTTAAAAGGTAGACAGGGGCCAGAATATGCAGGTATTGCATTTCTGTGTGCTACTTTCAACTCTGTTAGGCTTTCTGTAGGAGAGAAGATTTAAAAGGTTTCGTGTGCATTGATGGGCATACAATGTTAAAGTGGTGAATTTCATTTTAAGTCTGATAGGAAACCTCTAAAATTCTAGACAAGGGAATGACTTGTGCTCTGATTTAAGGTCTTAAAAAGATCACTCTGGCTACTTTGTGGCAATTAGGCTTGTACAGGGTTCAGAGTGGAAGGAGGGAAGTGGCTCTGATAGTGGAACCAGAGCTCACACTGGTGTGGTAGTGGTGATGGTGGTGAGTCTGGCTTATTTTGAAGGGGCAGCAATAGGACTTGCTAGCAGATTGTATTCCAACATTCACAGGTTGGAGAATAGCAGATCCAGACAAGATGATGGAGGGATCTAGGGGAATGTGGTATCCTGGCACCCAGATGAACAGGGTATTTCAAATCCTGTTGAGGTTGACTAAAATGAGGACAGAGATTCACTACTGCATTTAAGATTTAACAAGAGTAGTTCCGGTTTAATAGGGAGTCAAAAAATCTTTTGAGAATTGATCAAAAGAGAATACAGAATGAGATAATAAAGGTAGCCATGATAGTCAATCTTTTAAGGAATTTTTGCTCTAAAAATAAGGTGACCACATGTTGTAGATTGCCCAAGACGGTCTTGGATTATGCCCATCATCCCAGCATAATTATTGTTAATGCCCTTGTTACACCCAAAGATCTGACAGAAGATATGTCAAGGGAGGATTTTATTGAACCTCATATGTCTTATTCTAATGAATCTAGCAATATAATTTTTATGTTGTAGACTTTAAACTCTGGAGATATGAAGAATTCTAAAAGGCAAAATAAAACAAATTTATCCCTATTAAAATACTTTTTTTATGTATTTCCCCTTTCTGAATATGATTGTACATGTACTATTTCAAATGCATATTTTAGCTGCAACACTCCCAGGAATCTGCAGAGTAATAAAGATACTTACTTTTTCCTTGTGTTAGTAAACCTTTTTAGTGTAATAAAAACACAGAAAAGTGGACAAATTATGAGTATATACAACAGGCTGAATTTTCACAAAGTGAGTGGACCTGTGTAACCAGCCTCCAGCTCAGTAAACAATGTATAACCAGGGCCCAGGAGCCCCCATCATGCCTCTTTCTGCTTACCACCTGCTTTCCCAAGTGTGTTAGAGTTCTCCAGAGATACAGAACCAACAGGATGGATGGATGGATGCATGCATGCATGGATAGGTAGTTTGGTATGGGTATGGGTAGGGGTATGGGTATGGGTATGAGTATGAATATAGGTATGTAGATAGATATAGAGTAAATATTAAGAAATGTATTATAGGAATTGGCTCACACAGCCATGGAGATTGGGAAATCCAAATTTTGTAGGACAGCTGCAAGTCGGAAACTTGAAGAAGGTGAAGTTGAATTCCCCAGTTGAAGCCATAAGTTGGAAACCTGGGAAGGTGTTGAATTCCCAAGGAGAAGCTGGGTGACTACAGTAGAGATAGAAAAACTTTCTGAATACTAAAATCCTTGGTTCTTGCTTTAAGATCTCCAACTGATTGGATGAGGAGACTCTCATCATTGCCTTTGTTGATTGTAGATGTAATCACCCATAGATACAATCAACTGACTAATGCTGTCAATCCGTCTACAAAACAACTTCAAAGTAGCAATCAGGCTTGTGCTTCCTTAACCAAACAATTGGACACTGTAATCTAGCCAAGGTGACATGTGAAATTAGCCATCACAGACTATCCCTTGTCAATTTGACACCCATGCACATCTCCTTAAACTGTATTTAATCTCTAAATAAAGATAATAACATAGTCATACCTACACCTAACATAATTCAACTGTCCTGCATATAATTGGAAAAACAATAATACTTTCCGCAGAAGAGAATGCAAGTCCTTGGGTGGTGATATTCACTCTTATTCTTTATATCTTATAACTTAAATACTATGACATAAAGTTAATACAAGTTATGTTATATGATAAATGGGTAAGAGAAGAAAGAAAACAAAGATATTTGCTAAACACACACACATACACATAAACATATAAGAAAACAAGGATACAATACTTACAACCATTGCAGTCTTCATTTCTGCAACTGATCATGTGATTATAGCTCATATTTATAACTATCTTCCTCCACTACCCATTCCATATTCCCTTTACTCTTAGCAAGCTGGTCATGGGACTTTGCCTGGTGGGTTGAACCAAACCTTCATTCATGAAGAGTATGGGCCTTTAGTAATCCTACCTGGATTAGGTTGTTGTAGTTTTCCATTGACTTTAATCACAGGCCATGATAGTACTAAGCAACACCCTGAGGGATCTCCTTTATTCCTCCATTGTGTGATAACAGTCCAATTTGCCTTTGATAGGCAGGATCAATCACTCTAGCCAGTACACTCACTCCCTTCTTTGCCTGTTGATTCAGAAGCATGAGGACCCAAAAGTGGAGAAGTGACAGTCATAACTTCCAGTTCAATGGAATCATTGTTGTTGTTCCTGGTGGGAGCTCTTCCTTTTGAAACTAAGACTCCTGGACCATCAGAGGGTAAAGTCTCTGGGACAGGAAGCAGAAACTTTGCTGGTGGATCACTAAGAGTGATAGTGATGGCGCCACTCCCATTCCCACCCTTTGACTCTTGGACCTATGAATCTTGGCTACAGGAGAAACACCACCATATATTGGACACTGCCTCCTGGCAAACATTGTCCCAGCCTTTCAAGATATTGCCACCCAGTTGGTGCTGTAATTGATTCTTCAACAGCCCATTCTATCAATCCAGCTGTTTCAGGATAATGAGGAACATGATAAGACCAGTGAATTCTGTGAACATGGGCCCACTGCCTCACTTCATTTGCTGCAATGTGGGTTCCTTGATCAGAAGCAATGCCATGTGGAATACCATGACAGTGGATATGGCATTCTCTAAGTCCATAGGTGGTAGTTTTGGCAGAAGCATTACAGGTAGGGAAGGCAAATCCATATCCATAGTAAGTGTCTATTCCAGGAAGAACACAACACTGCCTCTTCCATAATCAGAGGGGTACAATATAATCAACCTGCCACCAGGTAGGAGTCCAATCACCTTGGGGAATGGTGCCATATTGGGTACTGAGTTTTGATCTCTGCTGCTGGCATATTGAGCACTCAGCAGTAGCTGTAGCCATGTTGGCCTTGGTGAATGGAAGTCCATCTTGCTGAGCCCACACATAACCTCCATCCCTACCATCCTGACCACTTTATTAATGAGCCTATGGGCAATGACAGGACTGGCTGGGGAAAGATGCTGGCTGTTATGCACAGATAGGTCTTCTAATCCACTTGATTATTAAAATTCTCCTCTGCTGAGGTTACCCTCTGGTGAGCATTCACATGTGGCTCAAATATCTTCATGATTTTTGCCGATTCAGAAATATCTATCCACATACCTCTCCCCCAGACTTCTTTGTCACCAACTTTCCAATCATGTTCCTTCCAAGTCCCTGACCTCTCAGCCAGACAACTGGCCACAGTCCATGAATCAGTATATAAATGGCACTTCCATCCAGTTCTCCTTCCAAGCAAAATGAACAACCAGGTGCACTGCTCAAAGTTCTGTCTACTGGGAGGGGAAGGTTTTCTTTCACCGGTGTCCTTCAGGGACATCTCAGAAAGGGGAGATAGTGCTGCAGCTGTCCACTTTCAGCTGGTACCTGCATATCATGCAAAACCCTCTGTAAACCAGGCCTGAGTTTTCCCTTCCTCAGTAAACTAATCATAGGGAACTCCCCAACTGTGGGCTGGAAAAGAGAAGATAATGTGGCAGGAGTGAGTACCATGGGCATTTGGGCTACTTTCTCATGAAACTTACTTGTGCCTTCAGGGCCTGCTTGAGCTTGATCTCTCACATACCACTTTCATCTGCTGTGTATGCACAACTTTATGGTTTGGTGTTTCAGACAATACCCAGTTAATGATGTACAACTCAGGTCTCATGGTTAAGCATTCAGTCTTTCTAGGCCCAGTGGCAGGCCAAAGCTGTTTCTCCAACAGAGAGTAGTTAAATCTCGGAGGATGATTGGGCCTTGCTCCAAAATCCTGATGTCCTGCCAGAGGCTCCAGACAGCATCTCCAGTTTCCACTGGCACTTCCAGCACTGTTGGATCTGCTGAATCATAAGGCCTGAGTGATAGAGCAAGTTATATAGCAGCCTGGACCTATTGCACAGCCTCTTCTTGTTCTGGTCTCCATTTAAACACAGCAGCTTTTCTGATCACTTAATACATGGGCTGGAGAAGCACAACTAAATGAGGAATATGTTGCCTCCAAGAGGCCAACTAAGTGTTGTACCTCTTTTGGTTGTAGGAGGGGCTAGGTGCAGCAGCTTATCCTTCACCTTAGAACGTGCTCCATACCACTAGAATCCTAGATACTTCAGCCTCCAGAATTTTTGTTGGATTTATCTCCCACCCTCTGGCATGCAAATTCCTTACCAGTAAGTCTAGGGTAGTTGCTACTTCTTGCTCGCTAGGTCCAATTAGTGTAACGTGTTCAATGGAATGAATCAGTGTGATGTCTTGTGGAAGGAAGAGGCAATCAACTTCCCTACAGACTAGATTATAATATAGAGCTGGGGAGTTGATATACTTTTGAGGTTGGATAGTCAAGGTATATTGCTGGCTGAAAGCAAACAGCTTGATAACAGGTTATCAAGAAAAAAAGCATTGTCAGATCAGTATCTGCATACCAAGGTATATGTTATTCTGCTGAAGTGATGATAGCACCCACATCTGGGACAGCAGTTTCAATTGGAATCACCACCTGATCATGTTTGTGATGATACATTGTCATCCTCCAAGGTCCAACTGTTTTCAGCACAGACACAATAGGCGAATTGAATGGGGACGTCATGGGAATCACCAACACTGTTTCCTTCAAGACCTGGATAATGGCATTGGTCCCTACAGTCTCAACAGGAATGCAGTATTGCTTTTGGTTTAATATTTTGCTAGGTGGAGACAGTTCTGGTGGCTTCTGCTGGGCCTTTCCTACCATAATAAGCCCTTACTCCACAGGTCAGGAATCCAATATTGGGTTTCAGCCCAGTTGCTTGGTTTGTCTATTCCAAGTATTCAGTCCAGAACTGGGGAAATAACCACAGAATGGAATAGGTCTCCTATACAGATCAAGTAAACATTTAGTGGAGTGATCGTCTATTTCCCTTCTAGTACCCCAAGATGAATAGCCAATGCCAGAAGTCAGGCCATTCTGATCACTGCCTTTATTGAGCTGACCATTATAGTAGCTATACCCACCTTCTCTTTGGCAATGTAGTACTGCCACTTGGCTTCTGCCAACCCAGGATCTGATCATCCCATTGTATTTAAGGATCCAGACTCAGTGTCAGCAGTTCCTCCACTAATATCTGACCTACAGAGAAGAGTGACCACAGAGCTCTTCAGGGATGATAGAGCTTTCTAACAAATTTATTCCTCACAGTCATGATGAAAGGTGAGTCTCTGCACCTTCCAAGGGTGGATGAGCAGTTGTTACATGAAAAATCTACTCTAGCATTCCAGCCTTTGCATCCCTTCATCTACATTACACCAGGGTAGTTCTAGCATTTTGACTTCATTTCCTGTAGGCCACCTTTTAGTTCATGTCTCAATCAACCCAGCAAACAAACTATTAGATCCTTTACTAACCCCTTGAGCTACAGCATTGAATCCATTATCTCTGCCTTGTCAGTCCGTATCAATATATTCAGCCTGTTTCAAATTTATGTTCCTTCTACCTTTATCCCACACCCTTAATATCCATTACCATATATATTACCCTGATTTTTTTCTGTAGAAATAAGAAATATCATGCAGTTCTTGGGAGTGTAGTACACCTCTTCATGGGTTACACTTCATACCTTCCCTTTCAGGGCTTATTGGCACTTCCGTCTATTTATACTAGGTCTGGAAGTACAGAGAATTAGTGGGGGGTTGGAGTTATGAGAGGAATTGACAGTGTCTTGCAAGCCAGCTACCTCAGGGCATTCCATTGCAGTTCCATGTAGTGAAATGGAGTTAATCTCTTTGAATGGGAGTATATGGACTGTTTCCTCAGGGGAGGAGGCAATTACAGGTTTATCAAGCAAAGCAGTGTTCATGAACTGAGACCAGAGGGGGCTGACTGATTACTCAGGTTAGATCATTACAAATTTATCCAGAAAAGAAGACTCAACAAAATTTAGGGGTTCCATGTCACCACCATCATCATGTTCAGCCCATGTATCCCCTTTCCAATATTCAGGTTCCCAATCAATTCTTTCACCTTAACAGCAGACACTTTGCAAGGTTGGGAATTCAATTTGCATTACAATTCATCTTCTCACAGGATGAGATGCTGTATCTGGTTTTCAGAAATCTCAAGTCTGCTGCTTCAAGAAACAAGAGTTACCATCAGGGATATGCAGAAGCTTTCATGTCATTCACGTAGTAATTGAGCTGGGAGTTTGAAGTCCTGAGCTCAGCCGTTTCTTTAACTACTTTATACAGTGCATTTAGGAACAACCTAAACAATGCCATTATTCTTTTTAACGTCACAAAATTCTGCTATGGTATTAAATACACTGTTACCTGAAACCTTGCCTCTTATAAACATTGGGATATGAGTATCCATTGGTGATATTTTGGATATCTGTATTACCTATTCATGCCATGGACTCTCAGCACCCTCTTGATCACTGGAAATAGAGTCATTAGTGCCTTTTAATCTAATAATATTAGAGAACCAATTTTAAAAACCCAAGATCCAACTCAGAAATTACATCCTAAATATTCTCCTCCTCAAGAATGACTCCTGGTGCTGAAATCTGTATTAGTCAGGGTTATTAAGAAAAGCAGACGAGCCAGTGTATACACATGCTGCACACAGATATTGAGAGATTTAGTATAGGAATTGGCTCCTGCAACTGTGGGAATTGGCAAGTCCAAATTCCACTGAGCAGGCCATAAGTTGGAAGTTCAATGAAGGTGATGTTGAATTCCCCAGGAGAAGCTGGCTAGCTGTAGTAGAGATAGAAATTCTTCTATTTGACTTCTGAAATACTCAGTTTTCACTTTAAGACCTCCAACTGATTGGATGAGGAGACTTCCCTCATTGCTGAAGGCAACTTGTTAGTTGTAGATGCAATCAGCCTTAGATGAAATCACCTGCTATTGATGTAAATCCATTTGCACAGTATCCTCACAGTAACAATAAAGTCAGTGTTTGCTTAGCCAAATAACTGGACACCATAACCTAGCCAAGTTGACACATGCAATTGACCACCATACCAAGGTTAATCACTGTTATGACTTCTTTTTGATGCTGTTGTTAATTTTTAAATTTTAAATAATTATATATTCATAAGATGTTGTAAAAACAGAGCAGAGAATTCCCATGAACCCTTTACCCAGTTTCTCCCAATAGTAACATCTTAAACAACTAGTAGATGTTATCAAATCCAGGAAATTGACATTGTTATAATACTATAACAAACTATAAACCTTATTCAGATTTCTCCACACTTAAGTATATGTATTATTTGTGTGTATGTGTCTGTGTTTGTGTATGAATTCATGTAAGCCCCACCACAGTAAAGATACAGAACTGCTCCATCACCACAGAAGAAGCTCCCACATGCCACTACTTGATAGTTACACATTTCCCACCAACCCTGGTCCCTGAACCTGGCAACTGCTTATCTGTTCTTCATCTTTATAATTTTATCATTTCAAGAATGTTACTATAAATGGAATCATACAATATGTAAACTTTTGAGGTTGGCTGTTTACATTCAGCATAATATCCTTGAGATCCATCCAAGTTGTTGCAGTTACCAATAATTATTATTTTTGTCTACCTGAGTTGTTTTTCTTTTAATGGATGTTCCTTAGTGTGTTTATCCATTCAACTGTTGAAGGACATTTGAATTGTTTCTATTTGGTTTTATTGCAAAGAAAGCTACTATGAACATTCTGTTACAGATTTTTCATTTTTCTAGGATAAATGCCCTGAAATACATTTGCTGAGTTGTATGGAAAGTGTATTTTAAATTCAGGAGGTATAATGCCTCCTGAATAATTCTATAGGAAACTGCCACTGTTTCCTGGAGAGCTCTGCCACCTTTCATTTTCCCCAGCACTGTATGAAAGATTCAGTTTCTCCATATCCTTGGTATTTCCACTGTTGTTTATTTTATCCTTTCTTATGGTGGTGTAGTACATTTCCTAAATAGCTAATGATCTTATACATCTTTTTATGGCCTTACTTACCAAACATATATCCTCAGCATGAAGTATCTGTTCACGTCTTTTAGCCTTTTGTTGTTGTTGTTGTTGTTGATCTTTTAAAAATTGAGGTGAAATTCATGTAATGAAATTTATCATTTTAAAATAAGCAATTCAGTGGCATTTATTACATTCTCAGTGTTGTGCACCTGTCACCTCTATTTAGTTCTAAAACATATTAATCTCTCCAAAATAAAACCTGGTACTGAACAAGCAGATATTTCCCATCCCCCCAACCCCCATTTTAAACTTTGGGGGGTATATATCTAGGAGTGGAACTGCTTGGTCATATAGTAATTTTGTTCACTGTTTTGAAGAACAGCCAGACTGTCTTCCACGTGGATAAACTATTTTAAATTCTCAACAGCAAGTACAAGGGTTCCAGTTTCTCCACATCCTCACCAACACTTGTAGTTTTTCCATTTTTTTATTATAGCCATCCTCATGGGTGTGAAGAGGTATCTCATTGTGTTTTTTATTTCAATTTCCCTGTTGACTAATGATATTGGGTATCTTTTCTTTTGCTTATTGTCAGACATTTGTTTATTACCTTTGAAGAAATGTCTTCATGTCCATTGC
This sequence comes from Choloepus didactylus, assembly GCF_015220235.1. Taxonomy (NCBI): domain Eukaryota; kingdom Metazoa; phylum Chordata; class Mammalia; order Pilosa; family Megalonychidae; genus Choloepus; species Choloepus didactylus. The sequence continues at coordinate 106,680,531 of NC_051313.1, forward strand.
CCATTTTTTACTTGGGCTGCTAGTTTTTTGTGTGTTGACTTTTAAGAGTTTTTTTTAATATAATCTGGATACTAAACTATGTGGGAGGCCTATGTGGGAATACAAGGATATTTGTAAACATGAAGCAAATTTAGACCTGGAAATAAAAGAGATCAAATGAGTTGAAATAGGAAGGAATTAGCAACAAAACTGAAGATAAGGCCACTGTATACCTCCCCCAAAATCATATACCCGAATTTATCAGTCTTTTCATTCTTACTTCTGTATTTCATGTATCTCGTAGGAAGGCCATACCCACTTCAGTAATATTAAAAAAAAAGTTCTCCTGTAGTTTTCTATAGTACATTTAGCACTTTCATTATTTAAACATCTTTATACCACCAGTCTTTTTTTTTTTTTTTTTTTTTTTTTTTGGATATTGTGAGGTAGGGTCATTTGTCCCAAACACTTTATTGACTAATTCATCCTGATTCCCATATGAATTTGCCAGCTTTATCATTTGCTGAATTACTATTAATTTCCAGGTATTCCCACAACAATTCTTCACCTTTTCATGTGTGACATTGTCACAATGTTGTTTAATATCTGTAGTACAAGTCCCCCTTTGCCTATATTCTGCCTTTGTCATTCCTCCTGATGGTGGCACAATAGTCAGAACAGCAATTGCAAGAGTGAGACAGGGATAGGGGACACTATTTTGGAAGCGCCTCTGAACTCTTATGGTTCATTTCTCTGTGCCCCTCTTGAGCTTCCTATTTTCATTATAAAGCTGTTGGAGAAACACACTAGACTTTCATTTTTGTGCAGAACTCAAGTTTAGAAGTAAGATGATAAGCTGACATTTAAGGCTTTTTCATACCTTGCTTCTTTCAACTAAATTTTATTCAGTAATTCAAGTATTATTGAGATCCTTTTATAGACTTGTTATTTTATTCCATAAGGATACTAAATATATGTGAAAGCTGTTTTTAGGTTGATGTGTTTGGTCTCTGTAGGCAGTTTTGTAGCAGAACATCAAAGAATGTCATCAGTTTTCCTAATTTCATTCGTTCAATACATATTTACCTATACATATTTTTAATACAATTATTTTCCCTGTATGTATTTTACCTACTTCTCAATGTCATAAAGGTTTCTTAGGCCTCCTACAGCAGTGCTGGGTACACAAGTGCTAATTAAGTGCTTAGGAATAAATGAATGAATCAGTCAATCAATGAATCAAGATTCATTTGCTACTTTTAGAACATTATTGATCCTTTTAGTAATGTTCTCAATAGTCCTGTATGCTGTGCCTATATCTTCATATTTACATAATTTCCGCAATTATACATTGTGGTTAAACTAATTTTCTTGTACTTGAGCACTGCCTAAAATCTATTTAAATATAATTTTCTAAAGTTAAGGTTTTACTCCATTGATTCACATAATTTATATTATATTTAAATAGTATTGTTACTGTTAAAAAACATACTTATTATCATAAACATTACAATTGTATGAATAATATTTGCTCAATCCACAACAGATTTTTAATGTTTGCAAAGATTTTTACATGCATTACTGTGTTTATAAGTAATACGCATGTGTACATCAGTAATATATTTTCAGTTTGTCAGTTTTTGAATACCAGTTGACAGATATAATGCTCCTTATAATAACTTGTTTTTGAAAATTTTTCTTTTACCAAAGCAGTGTTTCACCACATAACTTCAGCACCTTGTTTAGGGACTCCATTCCTCTTTAGATGCGTGTGCCACTGGAGAAACGACAAGTGTTGATGATGGCCTAGTGCCAGTTGCCAGTATAGCTATGGTATTTCCTTCTCTTTGTTCCACATCTGTCTTTACTAATTTTTTTTTTCCATCACTGCTGTTGGCTCTTATGTGTTTCAAACAGTGACCAGTGTGATCATTGACATATGAAGTCCTGTGTTGTGTGAGAGAACTATTTTTCCTATCATTTCTTTTCATCTTCCCTTCTCATCAGAGCAGATTTCTGCATCGGTGGCAGAAACTGATTGTCTTATTTGCTATGGAAGATCATTGTGAATTCTGAATTTCCCCTACATTCTGTAAAGAAACCAAAATAAGAGTGGAAAAAGTACTTGGTTTGCAGCCATAGCTATTACTATGTAATCCATCAGTTCATGTCTGATACTCCTTTTCTTCTTTGGAACAGCAATCCTGGGGCTGTTTTGAATTTATTGTGAGTTCTAAGTCCTGTTAATATGGAAGTGAGTAAATACTAACCTTTGTATTTAGTTGATCAAATTCATGCCTCTTTTATTTCATCTGGGAAAAAAAGTTTACCCACATTGTAGCTTGTGAGTGAAAGCTGTCCAGTTTCCAAATGATCAGCCCTCCTGCTAATTGGCATATGGAAGTTGCATAAACCCACATAACTGCATGAACTAGGACTTAAAAATAACAAGTGAAGATCAGAGAAAGCCGGAGTCATTGTATGGAAACCCTAAAATTAAAACTGTTAAATTTCATTTAATCTGTATTAGCCTACCAAGCTTTGAACTTAAATGTTTAGTAATTTCTCTGAGACTATTCTACAGCATGATCTCTTTTTCTGAGCTCATCTGACACCTATCTTCCTTCTGTTTTTACTCAATGGAAAGAGATTTTCTTTTAAAATTACATAAACAACATGTTTCTTATAATATGTGTATAACTAGGGAAGAAATTAAAAATCACCTGAATTCCAGCTGTTATCCATTGTTCATTATTATCAATATTTTAATAACAAATATAGGATGTTTGTTATACAAAACATTCTTTTGCACATCTCTTTATGTGCACACATAAAAATTCATCATTTTAAATAAATAGGATTATATCATATATACAGCTTGGGGCCTCTTCATCTTATCCTACCTCTCTTTCCTCCCCCATTCCTTCCTACCAAGTACTACTGTTAACAACCATTCCAAAGCGTTTTCCCTAAATGTACAGGAAAAATCTACAGCTACATAATTCTTGTTTTATTGTTGTTTTACAAATTTTAGGTTTTGTTATTTAATTTGTATATTCTTTTCGGCTGCTTACTTTTCATACTCAAAATCATGTTAATCTCTCATTCTTGTTCATTGTTTTATTATATTGCAGGGTATGGATGTACCACAGTTTGTTCAACCATTCCATTGTTGATGGACATTCACTTCTTTTTTTAAAATTTATTTTATTTTTTATATACATTTTTATTGTGAAATATAACATATATACAGAAAAGTGGTAACTTTCAGAGTATGTTTGTGCCGGTTTGAGTGTATTGTGTCCCCCAAATACCATTATCTTTGTAATCTTGTGGGGCAGACGTTACTTGGAATGTGCCCCACCCAGCTGTGGGTGATGATTTTGATGAGATGTTCCCATGGAGGCATGGCCCCGCCCATTTGGGGTGGGCCTTGATCGGTGAAGCTATATAAATGAGCTGACTCAGAGAGAGGGAACTAACTGAGTGCAGCTGGGAGTGATGTTTTGAAGAGGAGCAAGCTTGCTAGAGAGGAACGTCCTGGGAGAAAGCCGTTTTGAGGCCGGAGCTTTGGAGCAGACGCCAGCTGCCTTCCTAGCTAGCAGAGGTTTTCCAGACGCCATTGGCCGTTCTCCGGTGAAGGTACCCGATTGCTGGGCTGTTACCTTGGACGCTTTGTGGCCTTAAGACTGTAACTGTGTAGTGAAATAAACCCCCGTTTTATAAAAGCCTATACATCTCTGGTGTTTTGCATTCTGCAGCATTAGCAAACTAGGACAATGTTTTAACAGGTAGTTAGAGAGCAAATTTTTTCAGAATGTTATGGTTCCAGTTCCACAATTTCAGTTATTTCCTTATTGTGAAACATAACAGAAAGGTGATAACTTTCGAAGTACAATTTAACAAGTGGTTATATAGGTAATTCCAAAGAAGCACATTCACTTCTACTCCAGTTTTTTGCTACTTCAAACAAACAATGCTGCAGTAGTTATTTTTGTAACACATAACATCTTCTAGCTTCTACCGGATTCTCCAGAGTACAAATGCTGATGATCAAAGGGTATATGTTAATAAATATTACCAGATAGTTCTTCAGAAATACTATTAACAGTTTTTATTTGCACCAGCAGTATTTGCCCTTAGGTGTTATGACTGCCCTGTATTTTGTCTATCTGATGATGGCCTTTAGAGCTGTTTCACAGCTATGTTTATTTGCTTTTCCCTACTACTGTGAGGCAGAAGCACTTTTCATGTCTCTTCAACCACTCAAATTTGTCATTCTATGAATAGCTTATTTATAGCCCACATCCATTTATCTATTGAGTTATTTGTATTTTTGTTATATATTTGTCCTATTATAGTTTATTAGGAAATGGCTTTACTATCTGTTGGGGATTAAATCATGTCCCCCACAAAGGGCATGTTCAGGTCCCAAACCCTATTCCTTATAAATAGGACCCTTGAAGACATTATTAGTTAAGGTGTGCCAGACTGAATGAGGGTGGGCCTTAATACAATATGGCTGAAGTCCTTATGAGCAAAGGAAATTGGGCACAGAAAGAGAAGCCACAGGAGCAGCCAGAAGGTGGAAGTCAACAAAACCTGAAAGAGAAACAAGACCCCACCATGTTTATTGCCACGTGAAAGAAAAGCCAAAACCAAGGATCATGGACAGCCAGCTCCAGAATGTCATTCTTCGGAGAGAAAGCATCGTCTTGGAAACACCTCAAATTTGGACTTCCCCTAGCCTCAAAACCATGAAACAATAAATTTCCATTCTTTAAGCCAATGTATTTATGGTATTTGTTTTAGTAGCCAGGAAATTGAAACACTTATCTCTCCATTTAAAATGACTGTTTGCTGCAGTTTACATTAATCAGTCTTTATTATATTTAAGTAGTTTGCTTTTATTTTGATAGTACTTAGAGGTTTTATTAAAAAGAACTGTTGAATTTTATCAAATTCTTTGTCAGGATCTGTGGATATGATCCTTTTTCCCTCTCATCTTCTTATGTTTCAGACTGATAGATTTTCTGATATTGAAATTTTCTTCCATTCCTGGAACTAATCCTGCTTCAGCGTAGTATGCATTTATTTTGATATAATGCTGGATTATATGTGTCAATATTCTATTGTCTTTTTTTTTTTTTTTGCAGCTTTTCCTGGTTACCATCTTTATCAGATGTTGATTTTTAAGGTTATCCTGGTTTCGTAAAATGAGCTAGGTAGCTTTTCATGGTTTCCTTGAGTCTGGAATAGTTTAATTAAAATTGGAATTATCTGTTCTCTAAAGGTTGGATTGAAATAATATGTGAAAGCTTATGGCACTGGGGCCTTTTTTAATTCTAGGAAAACATTTATTTTTCTTTGGGTTTCCAAATTCTAGTAGTAGCAATTAATATTGCTTATTCCTACATCTACTCTCTTTTTTCTTTCTATAGAGAAAGAGCTTTCATTTTTGGCACAGTCCTGCCCCAAATAAAATACTTCATTTTCTACCTCCCATGTCAGCTTAAAAGGAGCTGCCTTTTCTCGTTCTTTTGATGTTTATCTCATATGTGATGGCTGGAACTCCAGCAGCCACGCTGTTAAGAGATGACTTGAGGATGAAAGCCATCAGCTAGAATGGTGGAGCAGAGGTTTAGGTCGTTGTCATAACAGAACCGGTCTAGCCAGTTTGGGATTTGTTTTGCATGAGAGAAAAAAATTAACTTCCATTTTGTTTAAAATGCTTTAATGGTGGGATATTCTGCAATATACAGTTGAACCTAATCCTAACTAATACAGTCGCCATAGCATTTCATTTAGTTCAAGAGTATCCGTCACTCTCCAAATCAATTCAGTTCCTGAGTTCAGATAATGAGAGGTCAGACAAGGAGTTTTGGTAACTAAGGATACCAATGCTATCAGAATCTGCTTGTTTTTAAGTTTCTAATAGTAAAGCATTTATCAGAAAATTAATCCCAATCGATTTGGTTACTTTGTTCACACTATGCAAGTTTAGAGAAAGAATTATTTTCTTTTCTCCTATACCTGTGGAATGATCATTCCTTATGATGTCTATGTACAATCTCTTTCTTTTATTCTTTAATTAGTCTCCAAAGGAGTTTATAGATTTTGGTAGTCTTCTAAAAGAATCAGCACTTGGATCTATTTTTTATTTCTGCTTTTTTGCCCTTTGTTCTCTTTCATTAATTTCTTCTTTAACTTTAGTCCATCTTCCTGGTTTATTTTGGTTCATTTTACTGGTTTTTTCCCCCCTAATTTCCTAAGATTAGGACTAAATACATTTATGTTTCATCTTTTTACAGTGACTCTATTTATAGCTATGGATTTTATTTACAGCTATAAATTTTCTTCTAAGTAAAGTTTTAACTCTGACCAATAATTTCTTTTTTTCATTGTTGTCCATGTCATTTTCAGTAAGAGGTTTGGTTTCTTCTTTGCTCCATGGAAAGTGTACCAAGTATTTGAATGCTTTTACAGTTATCTTTTATTTCTAATTTTGTTGCAATATGATCAGAGAATATAGCTTTTACATTTTATACATTTAAAATTTGTTCAACTCGTGTGTGTGCATGTGTGTTTGTGTCTTGCCAAACACATGGTCAATTTTTATTAATGTTTTGTGGATGTAAGAAAAAAATGAAGATTTTTCATTCAAGGAATATAAAGATGGACATACATACACAGACACAGTTACATTATTCAATTAATCTATATCCTTCCTTTTTTTTCCTAATAGGTGTGACTCATTTTGAGAGAGTATATTGATGTTTTCTTCAATTGTTTTTTTTTAACTAAACTTTTCTTGAATTTGTAGATTTTTACATCTGTATTAATTGTGACTTCTTTCCTTCCATAATACCATATTTCTGATATCAGTATTGTCACGCTGCTATCTTTTAACTCATATTTACCATCTTTTTATTTATCTCTCTGTTTTAAGAAGGTTTCTTTTAAATAACATGTTCTTTATTTTTTTAACCCAAATCTGACCATCTCTTTCTTAATGAATTAAACTCTCTCAAATTTTATTTAACTTATTTTTTCTTTCCAGTTACTTTATGGCTATTATTAATTTTATTTATAGTTTTCTCATTCTCTTTTCCCTTATTTGCCAGGTTTTTTCTAGCAAATTTCAGTTAATTTTCCTCTACCATTATGTTCCAATAATAGTTGCCTTTCCTTTCTTGGTTCTCACCATTTTTTCTGCCATTTAAATAAACAGAAAATGCTAACTATTGCTCCCATCAAGATGCTTTATTCCTTTCCTACTTCCTGCCTCTCTCCATAAGATAAGACTTTAAGAATGTTTTTATTTCTTTGTTTTGCCTTGCCCTGTGGAACGTTTAGAACACTTTTATTTCCCTTTTATTCCCCTGAATTTCTACATTTTACTGAAATACTTAAGTAGTTTTAATTCCATGATTGCTAGCAGTACATGTCTACTTTAAGAATTTTAATTATCAATTATATTATACCATTCCAGCCTCTCTAGCGCTACCTAATTGGATTTAGTCATATTTAATCAGTTGTAGCAAATTTCAATTTTCACTCCTGTTTTCTCTGTTCTGCTCCACTTCAGAGGTCTCTCTTTTCTGATTAAATGTCTAAATATTTAAAAGTTATAAATCAAGCTAACAAATTGTTATAAAAATATGTTCTGTCCCCTACCTTGACAAGCATCTTCCTAACAACCTGTACTGCATGTTCAAATTTAGAATTCTCTGACTTCACAGAGTTTCATGCTGAGAAGTTGTGGCAGCCTGTAGTCTATCCCTCTTTTCTTCCCAACCCTGGTTCCATGGTAAATTGTCTCTCACACATATGTGTGGATACCTCAGCCTCCCAGGCTAAGGCTTAGGGTACACACACTAGAAGCAAGGTCTGACCTTGAGAGCTTATATTCTGTGAAGAGTTTACTCAGACCTTAGAAGTAGTAGACTTGAGACTGAACAGGAAATTCTGAGGTTCTGGAAATAGGGCACAGCCCCACCCTGACCCAATGGGCTCTACTCTCCATGGATTCCATATTATTCTACTGATGAAAATCCTGATTGTTTTCTAAGTCACTACCTTCATTAATCACCCATTGATTGTCCCAGTGGTCCGCCTTACTCTGTCCTCTTTGAGATGGAGCCTTCCAGGAATTGCTGCTAGCTACCTGGCAGTCCTGTTTCTAATGCTTCGGATGTGGTTTTTTCTCAACTGTCTTCTGTCCATAAGATTCTATTTTATTTCTATCTTTTAGGAATTCCTCAAAGTTTTGACTCACTAATCCCATTTTTTATTTTCCAGTATAAGTTTTTATTTATTCTTTGGTTTTTTCAAAATAAACATGTAAAAAATTTATGAAATTTTAGGTAAAAAGAAAAGTTGAGACGGGCTATCATTTTAATCTATCTTTTTTTACTTTTGTTTATTATCGGATTTTTCTACTGATAATATAAGATTTGATTACACACAAGAAAAATGGTTTTAACATCTACCATTCCACCATTGCACTTGGCCCTGCAGAAATACACTTTTTCTTATTCTTTTAAATATTCCTTAAGCACCAACAGTAAGCAAAAGCCTGGGTACTAGAGAAGATGACTTCTGCCTTAATGGAGAGGTTATAGTCCAGTAGTGGACAAGATATGTTCAAAAATAAATATACTGCTAATAAATATGTGATGCTGTATAAAGTGTCACAGTTGTTCAAAAGAGAGAAATTACTTCTTCCTCTGAGAATCAGGGAAAGTTCAATGAAGGAAATAATATTTATGCTGAACTGAAATGCAGCAGGGACTCTAAAGAGGGTTGAGAAAGTAGAAGGTACAAGTAGGAGAACAGTTCTAGAAAGTGAGTTCAGTTTGAAGAGAATATAGCATACATGAAAGGAAACAGAGAAAAATAGAAAAGCTATCAGACTATATTCAATAGAAATTGAAAGCCATTGAAAGTTTTCAACTTGGTTTTCAGCTGGTGTTTTTAGAAGGTAATCTAATGTCCATACACAAAATATTCTGGGGGCCCTGCTAGAGACTCGGCATATAGATTCCCAGAGCTTGACATAGGTTAAGATGGTTATGCAACATGTGGCAGAAGGGTGGCATATGCAGTAGGAAGGAAGAAAACCTGTTTTTCTAAGCTGATTAAGTAATAAATCATTAATGCAGCAGGCTACAGCTTAAGCATTTTGGCAGGCAAAAGGAACTAACATAAAGTGTCAATTTAATTTCATGAAATGTTTGTGCAAGCTGTGTATGTAAGATTATATTTTATTTTAAAATTCAAAAGCATTTGGTGCTATAGAATCTGTGACTTTTCTAGCCAAAGTTGGGAAATGCCTATCTGTACCACAGAAAATGTCAGGATCTCTGCCTAGGTTGGTTTTTCCTCCCCTCTTACAGCATATTCTTTATGCTATCAGACACAATAACAAGAACATCTCCATCCGGTAATCATTACCTGTAGAATGTGTAGTTTGTATGAGTCTTCTCTAAGTTAACTTTTAATGTTAAACAAAGGAAGCTGATCAAAACCAGCTGTAAAACATTTGCATAGTTCATATTTTATACAGTCAGCATTAGGTTGCCATTCGCATGACTGCATGTCTGAAGGGGTAAAAAAAAAAGGTAAATCTTTTCCTTTTATTAAAATTAGTGTAATCCTGATTTTATAGTTAACACAACTTTAACTGTTTCCTTGTTTGGTAGAAGAATTTAATGCAGTTGACATCACTGTGTATGTATTTTACACACCTTGGAGAAATAATGGCTCATTTATTAACTTTATGTGCCACTATTAATATATTTTGGATGGAGTCAAAATAAAAACAGTAGGTTAGAATATAATTTTCTAATTTAAAATTATGAGGTTAGCAAATGTAGAAACTTGCCAGCTAACCATGTAATAGGCCATTAAATATGTTATGTGAACTAATTATACTAAATATCATATTATATATGCTATTGAAAATTACTCTAGTAATACCCCTTTGACAGAGGGCATTTATTATAATCCCAGGTGCACACATACATAGTAATTAAGCTATTATTATATATGATAAGAAATGACTCATAATTTTAAATCAAGAAGAGTCTCTTCCCTGCCCCCCTGCTTAATTTTGAAAAACTGTGGAATTTGAAGAACTGGGAATCCATTTGGGGCAATGTTTTGCATACTGTCAGTACAGTGTATACATTTAATAATAATAGTTTCTTCTGCCTGGAACTTCCAGTTGTTATATAAATAGCAATTTTGAAATCACAAAGAAACACATGAATTTATAATAACAGATACTTTTGAAAAATTTGCAACACCAATATTGAGGATTTGCTATCATGGGATGGAATTTCATGACCAGAAAATGTGCCAGATAATGTAATGACTCAGGCATAGCTATCTAGGCAGAAGACAGTATTTTTCTCCCGAAGAAATATTTTGAAATACAGTGGTTGTTTTGCAAATGATTAACACTGTTTGTTGGAAATGTTCTAGTCTGGAGAAACCTAAGTATTGCCACAAATGCCACATTGGAGAGAAGCCAAGCACAGTTCTGATCATCCAACTCTAGCATATTATCTAGTGTGACCATATCTGTATTAGTGTCTGCTGTTGCAAAGGTGCTTTTCTCAGGCCTTGGTTAATTATAAAGCTTTAGGAGGGTATTCTAAACTGTAGAAACATACAAATGGAAACTTATTGGTAGCAAACATAAATAATTTTTAAAATAATGTAGTTTTCATTTCTACAATTAGTGGCATATTCTATTTATAGAAGATTTGGGATATCTTAATTTGTAGGCTGAAAAGATACCAAACCATGTTATTGCTTGAGAATTGACAAGTTTTATTCCTGAGGTAAAAGATTTAAAGAGTATTTTACTCTTAATCATGTTAGTATTCATGTTGTAACTTTTAAGTCAATTTAAGACGTTTGTTTCTAACACAAGTAATTTCTAGCACCTAGCAGGTACTAGGAACTCAGCATATGTATATTTATGGAATTACTTTTGGTTCAAAGAACACCTAGTTAATTTAACCCTTTTTCTTTAGACTCTTTATATATGAGACAAAAATTGACACAAAAAATAAACAGTTTTTAGGAGCTCAGTTAGTGAGTTTTCACAATTCTGCACACACGTGTAACCACTACCCCCACAAGGAATAATTAACATTTCCATTACTTTTAAAGTTCTTCCTTTCTAGTCACTACCTCCCATTGCCCTCAGGTGATTTCTGCCATTATAGATTCGTTTGTCTGTTCTTGAATTTCATATAAATGGAATCATATAGTGTACTCTGACTTTTTGGGGTTGTTAGTAGTCTTTTTTATTTTGATTCTTTTAATGGGTAGGTGGTATTATTTCACCATGGTTTTAACTTCTATTTCCCTGATGATGAATGATTTTGAGCCCCTTTTCATGTGTTTATTAGCTGTTCAGATATCTCAGTTTGCCCATTTGTATTTGGTTGATAGTATTTTCCATGTTGTTTCCAAAAAGTCTTTGTATTCCCCAAGGCTTGCTTTCTTGCAGAAGACTAGTGAACTGGTGCTGGCTGCCGGCAATCGTTGGGCCTCCTTGGCTTATATCTCTGCTTCCTGTCTCATGGTGATGGCCTCCCCTTTCTCTTCTGAGTTCTTGTTGAGTTCCAGCTTCTCCCTGTGACCTTCTCTGACCATGGCTTCCATTTTCTTCCCTTTGGAAAGCCTCCAGTAATCCAGATTAAGGCCCACCCTGCTGAACTGGACTGATTAACTAAAAATAACATCTTCAAAATGTCCTATTTCCTGTGGGTTCATACCCACGAGACATGGATTAAGATTAAGAACATGTGCTTGTTAGGAGTACGTAATTTACATACCACAGTCATTAAGATATTCTTATGTTTTTGTTACCACCTATCTTGGCTCCCAAACCAAAAAACATTCCAGACACCGAGTTAGACATTAGTTTAATAGGAGTTACTTACAGGAGTTATGGTTCTGCGGCGGCAGCCAGCTGGGAAAGATGGAAGTTAGTGCTCTGCAAAAGCAAGGGGTGCCAGAGAGTGGTTTATAAGGCAAGGAGGGTATGAGAACCAAGTTTCAGTGGGGTCTTGTTACACAAGGGTGTGGAGATTTGTGAGGAGGGGAGTTTCAGCATTCCGTTTACAATACAGTACATTTTTTCCTCCCTTGAGGAGGTCTCATGACTTTAAGGTCTATCTAGGTAAAGTAGGCAGCCACATGAAATCTCTGTGGTGGAGAGGGTCCCAGGCCTTGGGTCCCCACAGTTTTTCACTAGTATATTTTAGGTTTGTGGATTTTATGCTTAAGCCTATGATCCACCATGAATTAATTTTTATTATGGAATGACATAGGTATTGGAGTTCATTTTTTTCCATCCATTTGTTTCAGCAACATTTGTTACCCATGTTCTTGCAATATTTTTGTGCATGGATAAAGGACCATATGACTTTCAAATTATTTGTACAGTTCATCAACAATTCTATTCTCTTAACTCCTTTGAATTTAATTTGCAATTTGTCCACAAGTGAAATCACTAAAGTGTGTCTGCCATACACACTAGAGCTGCCTCTGCCTAGCAAAGTAGTGAACCAGAAGCAATACCGGATTCCTGGAGGGATTGCAGAGATTAATGCCACTCTTAAGGACTTGAAGGATGCAGGGGTGGTGATTCCCACCACATCCCCATTCAACTCTCCTATTTGGCCTGTGCAGAAAACAGATGGGTCTTGGAGGATGACTGTCTGCCATACATTTCAACACTGTGAGTGAAGGATCTCTGTATGTGGTAGGGCATACATTGAAAAGTCAGGCAGTTTACATGTCTTTGATTTTACTTCCTTACAGTCAGCTATGGATGGATGCACACAGGGATCCATAGTTAGCTAGGGGATCCTTTGGTCTTTCTTGAACTTGCACTTAACCCCAGATATGTGTAAGCCTTCCAAATCTCCAGGAATATGTCAATATTTCAAAACCCTCTATGGGTGTCTTGTTCTGCAGATTTCCATTTAAAATATTTGGCTGGACTTTCGCTTGCTACACTAGGTTTTGTAGGCTCAAACCACTATGATGCTGGCTTTTCCAGTAATTTGCCACGAATTGCCATTCTTTTCAACAATGCCTTGGATTTGAGGCTTTTCCACAGAGCCTTGAAAACAGATCATCCTTCTTCACCAGTGGCAAAGCTGCTGCTGTACCTTGCGGTAGAGCTGGGGGGCGTGATGGGGCATGAGAGCTAATGGCTGCAGACCCAAATTAAAATGTTCTTACCACTCTTTAGCTGTTTTTCTTGAATAAACGTTTTTCAATTTATTGTATGCCTTTGGTTATTTTTCCAGAGTTCTGAAATGGTTGTTTTTTATAATTTTGCCAGCTTTATCATTTCTTCTTTTAGGGGAAAGTATTTGTTGAGGTCCTCAGTCCATCATTCCTCAAATACTGTTAATTGCTTTTAATATTAAGAAATTTTAAGGTCACCTAGAATGCCATGAAAAAGAGTGTTGTGAAACCTTTTAATCCCTAGTTTCACTTTGTATTATAAAAAGCTAATTTAATAAAACTTCCTGGGGAAAATATTAGCAAGTAAGTTCATTTGCAATCAAAGACAGGTATGAGAGAATGGCAGACTCTTTTTTATGGAATTTTTTAAAATGAGCCCTTCTGTCACATATATCATTATGATCTAAAGAGGAATAACTGAAATATTGTTTGTTATATGCTTGATTAAAGGAAAATTGCTCAGAGAGATTTCCTAGTACCTCCTTAAGAAATATGATAAAGGATAACAGAGTACATCAGCAACTAAGCTTTAGTTTGAGTATATAATGCATCCACCCCCCCAAAAGAATGAAATGCATGATCTTTGAAATACTAAATATTGCACACCTAAATTTTTAGGATTCTAGGACATGTGCAAATCTCTTAGTATCTCAATTCAGTGTAAGAAAAGTGGGTTATTGTAATATTGATAACAAAAACTGCTATTCACTTATTTATTCATCCATTCATTCAACAAATATTTGAACACCACTACATACCAAACATGTTCTAGTTCCTTTGATGTATCGCTGCAAACAGAACAAAAATCCTCGTCCTCTTGGAGCTTACATTCTAGTAGCACTAACATTTTTTTGAGAGCTTACTATGTGCCATTTTAGGCATTTTATAAATATGAACTCATTTAATCCACACCACTATCTTGAGGTAGGCACTACCGCATATTTCAAATGAAGGAAAAAAAAATGAGGTAACAAGATATTAACTAATATAGTTTGGGGAGTGGTAAAATTGATGTTTAAACAACCCAGGCAGACTGGCTTCAGCATCCATGTTCTTCCTTACTAATTTATATTGCCACTGGGACAAATTAAAATCATCATATAAACTCACATGTGTATTGAGTCCAGTCAGATAACATAAATAACTGTTGGAACCAGGGGGTTTAAAAACATTGAATAATAGGGACTGTGGCAAATGCTGTTACTCAGCTAAAGTGGATTGTTGCCATGTAGCCCGAGAGTTATCTATCAGTTTTTTGTTTGTTTTCAAGAAATTTTGGAATCCTGGATTTCATATGAATCTCTGGATTTTTAAATATTACCAAATAATGAAAAATTTTGGCAACTCTATACAAGTCAAATAAAATATATTCGTAAGATGGATTTGAAGAAGGGCTGCCATTTTGCATACCCTCCTCCTATTTTTAAACAGCAATTATATTAGGATGGGTCTAAGTGTCTCTCCTTAGCCTCAGATACTTGAGCACCTCAGATATGCATCTGAAACCCACACTCCTTAGGTCATCCCTCAAATTCTTGTTTGCCTGCAAATGTTTTATTTCTCTTGTGGGGACACTGCCTTCCAGTTAATGGAACTAAAAACCAGGAAGTCATCCTTGACTTCTCATTCTCTCCCCCTCCCTGCCTCCCTCGTTCCCTCCCTTCCTCCTCCTCCTCCTCCCTCTCCTTTTCTTCCTCCCTTTCCACCTCCTTCCCCTCCTCCTTCTTCTTCTTCTCTCTCTCTCTCCCCTCTTCCTCTCTGCTTCCCTCTCCTCTCCCCTCCCTCCCTCCTTCTCAGTCATTCACTCGCTCTTACACACATGTACCTTTTTCTTGTCTTCTGCCTTGCTTATGCTACCTTCTGCCAAAATGCCCTTATCTTCCCTCATACTCTTGTCCCCCCATTCCTCCTTTCCTGGTCTGTTCTGCCCATTGAAATATGACCTATCTAAAAGTGAGGACCACATTTTAAGCATTGTTACATTCCCAGCCTCTGATGTAGTGTCCAATACACAGGAGATGCTCTTAAGGAAGTGGGATACAGTATATAATAACTATGGATTTATTTCCTGTGAAAGTAAGGCTCAGGTAGTATCTGTATTTTCCCAGGAGCTGTATTTATGTAGGAGTTTTGTTTTACTATTGCTTTAAATTTGGTTAAATAAGAGTGTCTGAGTCATAGGTGTTTAATTATATTTACAATCATCATCCACTGAGAAATGCAGTCAGTATGAAATTCCACTCTTTGTATCACTGGAATTTTTGCAAAGCTGTTGAATGGTAGTCATGTCATAGTTTGAAAATTGTATTCAGCCCATTCCTAGAGAACCTTTCAAAGAAACTCAGTATGTGTGTATCTGTTTATAACCTTTCATAGCTCTTGTCATCATCTGATAAACAAAAATCCCATGCCCTTATTTATATGAATTTAAATATAGAATGACTTAAATGTCAAACAGAAACAATTCAAAGTAACCTTGTTTCAAATATCCTCTTTCAAACTCCTAACTTCATAATGGCATAGTCCTCTCTTCCCTTTAATTATCCCATTTCAGAAAATATGTTTTAAATCTTCTACTATCATTGCCTCTCCTCAAAGGAGATTTTTTGTCCACCTCTTTGTTAAATAAAATATCATTCCATCAGACAGTAATACCAAATACCTAGGTCATTCTCTCTAATTTCTCACTGTGCTTTTCTCACTAGTCCTGTTATAATTCTTGGTTATTATCATTCTTGGTAATTTCAATAGCCACAAAAATCACCCTTCTAGTACTTTGACCTCTCAGTTTCATTTCCTTTCTTCTAATGATCTTGTCCTCCAGCTTAGTTCAGCCATTAATTCCCTTGTCTTTAACAATTACCTCAACCCCTTCATAACCTCCATCTTAAGTATTCTTCTCTCCAGCTACCACCTCCCATTTTGCCTCACTTAATTTTAGATTTCATGGTCAATTATAACCACTCCCTTGCCTATGTGCTTAATTCCCTTGGCCTCTTTCCCTTTGTCTTAATCACCTGGCAAATACCTAACACAGGTATTTCCACCGGCTTTGAGCCTATACCAATGTAGCTGGTCACTGCTAGAGAAAAGCAGTCTGATCTCTTATTAAATTCATGACCAGTAATTCCAAATGTGTTGTTAATGCTGCTTGTGATACATTTACATATATATATATATTTACATGTATTTTTACATATATATATATATATATATATATATATATATATATATATATCATTCACTCATTCACTCACACTCTCCCAGATAACATGGTATGACTTTTTCTTGTCTTTCAGATCTCTAAATACTTATTTCCCATCCTCATTCTCAACTGACAGTTGTGCTTCTTACTTTCCTGAGAAAATAGCGATTAGAACAGGCTTTCACATGCTGGCACCATACTGCCGTTTTCCTGCATGTATGCCCATATCCTTACCTTCACTTCTGTTACTACTATGGCTTTACTGTCCATTCTCCTAAGGCCTCTACACTTAAGCTTTAGGCCCCATCTCCTCGCACCCAGAAAAGGACTAGCACTCGTCTCTTCTTCTGCCTCATCGATTTCCCACTGTACTGGATTATTCTTACCAGCATTAAAAAATGCTCTTATTTTTCTTGTCTGAAAATTCATTTTCTGTTGACCCTTCTTCTTTCTCTAGCTGCCATCCTTAACAGTAAAACTCCTCAAAAGAGTTGCCTATATGGATGATCTTCATTTCCGCCTTCCCTCACTCTCTTTGTGGTATTTACTAATTTTTTAAAAACAAATTTCAAATCCTCGGGGAAATTTCAGGAATAAAACAATGAATGCTTTTATAAAATTTACCTAGATTCATGTCAGTTGTTAATTTTGCAACATTTACACATACATACACAGACCCATTCACATTCACACATACACATTATATCATTCAGGGCTCTCCAGAGAAACAGAACCAATAGGTTATGCATACAGATATGGAGAGATAGAGAAAAAGAAAGACAGAGTGATTGACTGATTTTTAAGGAATTGACTCTCAGATTTGTAGGGCATCCTGGAAACACAGCCAGAGTTTATGTCACAGTCTTGACGCAAAATTTCTTCTTTTCTGGGAAACCTTAGTTATTGTTCTTACAGCCTTCCACTGATTGCATGAGGCCCACCCAAATTATCAAGAGTAATATCCTTTACGTAAGTCAACTGATTGTAGATATTAACCACATTGACAAAATACTTTCACAGCAATATCTAATTAGTGATATTTGAAAATAGCTGGCTACAAAGTCTAAATTGACACGTTTCGGATTGCTACAGCTGCCATTATACAAAATACCAGAAATGGATTGGCTTTTATAAAGGGGATTTATTAGGTTACAAATTTACAGTTCTAAGGCCATAAACATGTCTAAACTAAGGCATCAGCAAGATACCTTCACTGAAGAAAGGCCGATGGTGTCCGGAACACCCCTCTATCAGCTGGGAAGGCACATGGCTGGCATCTCCTGGTCCTTTGCTCGTGGGTTCTGGTTTCAAAATGGCTTTCTCCAAAATGTCTCTGGACTTCTCTCTCTTAGCTTCTCTCTCTCAGCTCCTGTGTTTCCTTGCTTGTTCTCTCAGGGCATTCTAAGTGTTTGGGGATCCTTTCTTAGCTTCTCCAGGGCAGACTCTGAGCTTCATCTCTTAACTTAGCATCTCCAAGCATCTGGGTCTGTGTCAGCCCCTGAGCTCTCTTAAAGACTCAAGTAAACTAATCAAGACCCACCTTGAATGGGCGGGGTCACACCTCCGCAGAAATAATCTAATCAAAAGGTCTCACCCACAGTTGGTTTCCATGGAAACGACCTACCCAAAAGATCCCATCCATAATAAGTCCGTAAGATGACATTAAAGAACAGAGTCTTTCCTGGGTACATAACAGTTTCAAACAGGCACAACACATAAAATCAATCATCATAGTCTATCCCTTGTCAACTTGGCATGCATACACATCTCCTTAAACTCCAACTAAAGACAGTAACAAAATCATACTTCTGCCTAGCATTATACAACTATCCTGTGTACAACTGAAAATGCACCAACCCTTTCTCCAGAAGTTGAATGAAATTCACTCTTCTCCCTGATGCCCTGTAACTTAAATAACATGATGTAAAGTTAACAATACTTATCTCATTTTATGTTATGTGATACAGGGATATGGGAGGAAAGAAAACAAAGATACACACACAACGTATTTGTAATAAAATAAGGAAAAATACTCGTAACAATTACAGTCCTCATTTCTGTAACTGCTCACATGATTGTAGTTTGTTTGTAACTACCTTCTTCCACTACCTGTTCCATATTTCCTTAGCCCTCAGCAAGTACCTCGGCTGGTCTTGGTTCTTTGCCTGGTAGGGTGACCCAAACCTTCATTCCTGAAGGGTCTGGGTCATTAAAGTCCTGATTGAATTGAGTTATTGTAGTTTTTCATTGACTTAATTAAGGACCTGGTATTACTAATAGATGCCTTAAGGGAACTCCTGTGTAGTAGAATGAATTATATACCATGATTTAGACATTTTCTTGGTCTTCATCCACATCCTTGTAGTTGTAAAGCCATTGTATATATGATCTCTTGAAGATGTTATTTTAGTTAAGGTGTGGTCCAGCTGAATAAAGTTGGACCTTAATCCAGATTACTGGAGTCCTTTATAAGCAGAATGAAATTAAACACAGTGAGATAAAGCTATGGGGAAGAGTCGGAAGCTGGAAATCAATAGAAACCAGAAAAGACAGAAGAGGACATTACCATGTGCCAGGAAAGCCAGAACACTCAAGGATGGCCAACCAGCCAAAATTCTACCAACCCCAGGAGGAAGCAAGTCTTCTAATCTGTGAAACAATAAGCCAATAAATTCCCTTTGTTTAAGCCAACCCATGATGTAGTATTTGTCATAGCATCCTGAAAACTAAGATATCCTGTATTGCAGACATTTTCTTCCTTACCTCTATTGTGTAGTAGCAGCCCTATTTCTCTTTGGTAATCAGGATCATTTTTACCAGTCAGGACAGTAACTCCCTTATTTGTTTGTTGAAGTACAGGCATAAGGAATGCAAAGTGGCAAGGTGGCAGTCTTAACTTCCAGTTCAATGGAATCATGTTGTATCTCCCGGTAGAGGCATTCCTACCTACAGACCAGTGCAGTATAAGACTGCAGGAACAGGAAGCCAAAATTTTGCTGGTGGATAACTAAGGGTAATAGTGAGTGGTGTATTCCCATTTCCTTCTTAATTCTTAGACCCATGGATCTAGCTGTGGAAGAAACAGCCCCATACATAGGACGCAGATTAAGAGCATATACGTACTCCTGGAGAACATTGCGACATCCCCACAAACTATTACCACCTAGTAGTTGCTGTAATAGAGTCTTCAAAAGACCATTCCACCATTCCATCAAGTCAGCTGCTTCAGGATACTGGAAAACATGATAAGACCAGTGAATTCCATGAATATGGGCCCATTGCTGCACTTCATTTGCTATGAAGTGAGTTGCTTGATCAGAAGCAATGTTTTGTGGAATACCATGAGTAATAAAGCATTCTGTGAAGTTACAGATGGTAGTACTAGCAGAAGCATTGCATGCAGGCAAGGCAAATCCATAGTCAGAATAAGTGTCTATTCCAGTAAGAACAAAATGCTCCCCCTTCCATGATGGAAGTGGTCCAATGAAATCTGCCACCAGGTAACTGACTGATCACCCTGGGGACTGGTGCCATATTGGAGACTGAGTGTTAGTCTCTACAGAGGACAGATTGGGCATTCAGCAGTGATGATTGCCACATTGGGTTTGGTGAATGAAAGCCCATCTTGCCAAGTCCATGCATAACCTCCATCCCTACCTCCAAAGCCTCTTTATCCATGAGCTCATTTGGCAATGATAGAAGTGGCTGGGTGAAAGTGGAGAAAGACTGACTGAATCCATAGAATGGGCCATCCTATCCACTTAATTATTAAAATTCTCTTCTGCTGTGGTCACCTTCTGGAGAGTATTCACTTTGGACACAAATATCTTCACGTTTTTAGCCCATTGAGAAAGGTCTATCCAGATACCTCGTTCCCAGACTTCCTTGTCACCAGTTTTCCAGTCATGTACCTTCCATGTCATTGACCATCCAGCCAAACCATTGGCTGCAGACTATGAATTGGCATACACTTTACCTCAGACTATTTCTCCTTCCAAGCAGAATGAACAACCAGGTGTACTGCTTGAACTGCTGCCCAATGGGAAGGTTTCTCTTCACCACTGTCCTTAAGAGACATCCTGGAAAGGTGCTGCAGTGCTATAGCTGTCTACTTTCAAGTGCTCGCATATCATGCATAACCATCTGTAAACCAGGCCTGAGTTTTCTCTTCTTCATTCAGCTGATCATAGGGAACTCCCCATAAGGCCATGGTTATATGCTGGAAGAGAGCAAGTAATATAGCTGGAGTGGATGCCATGGGTATATGGCCACTTTCTCATGTAACTTACTTATGACTTCCAGGCCTGTTCAAGCCCAGTCTGGTATACATCACATCTATTTGATGATGGAGTGCTGCTGAGTTGGTGGATCAGACAACACCTAGTTCACAATGGGCAGTTTAGGTCATGTGGTTCTTGGTGACTCATAGTTATTTTTCAGTTTCTACTAATATCCAGCAGCAAGCCAAAAGCCATTTCTCAACTCTGCAGTTTTTCCAGGAATGCAGTATTGCTTTTTCTTTTGAAGCAGTTTTATTGAGATATATTCACTTACCATACAATCCATCCAAAGTGTATCGCTGACTTTTAATGTAATCACAGAGTTGTGCATTTAGTGTCATCACAGAGTTGTGACCACAGTCAATTTTAGAACATTTTCATTACTACAAAAAAAAAGAAAAAATACTGACCCCTTAGCAGTCATCTTTCAACCTCTCTATGCTTCCCAGCCCTGCATAACCACTAATCTAATTCTGTCTCTATGTTTGTTTATATTTACATTTTATATAAATGGAATCATAACAATATAGTACCTTGTGTCTTGTTTCTTTCACTTTGCATGTTTTTTTAATTATCATTTTTTAATTACAGAAATTGTAGTTTAACAGAAGAGTCATATAAAAATTACGTTACCATATTCCCTCTTATTGTTGACACTCTGCATTAATGTGGTACCTTTGTTACAATTGATAAAAGAATATTAAAATATTACTATAAGTCTATTCCATAGTTTACACTAGGTGTATTTTTCCCATATACTACCCTATTAGTAAGATCATGTAACCATCATACATTTCTTAAAATTCATGAAAGAACATTATTATATTTGTACTATTAACCACAGTCCGTAATCCACAACATGGTTCACTGTTATACAAGCCTATGTTTTGTCTTCTCACTTTCCTTCTAATAACATACAGCACCCAAAACTTCCCCTTTCAACCACAATCACAAACAGAATTCAGTGCTGTTAATTACATTCACAATAATGTGCTACTTTCACCATTATCCATTTTCAAACATTTACAGTCAACCTAAGTAGAAATTCTGCATAAAGTAAATGTCCACTCCCCATTATCTATTCCCATTCTGTCCCCTAGTAACCTATATTCTAGATTCTAACTTTTCAATTCCTTATAATTAGTTCATATCTGTGAGATCATACCATATTTGTCCTTTTGTGTCTGGTTTATTTCACTCAACATAATGTCCTCAAGTTTCATCTATGTTGTCATATGTTCCAGGACTTCATTCCTTTTTACGGCTGAATAATATTCCATCGTTTAGGTATATACCATATTTTGTTTATCCATTCATTGGTTGATGGACACTTGGGTTGCTTTCATCTTTTGGCAATTGTGAATAATGGCACTTTGAACATCAGTGTGCAAATGTATGTTCAATTTCCTGCTTTCAGTTCTTTTGTGTATATACCTTGTAGCAGGAGTGCTGGATCATATGGCAATCCTATACTTAGCTTCCTGAGGAGCCACCAAACTGTCTTCCACAATCGCTGGACCATTTTACATTTCCACCAGCAATGAATGAGTGTCCCTATTTCTCTGCATCCTTTCCAACACTTGTAGTTTTCTGTGTACTAATCCTTTACATCCTTGTTTAAATTCATTCCTAGATATTTGATTCTTTTAGTTGTTATCATAAATGGGATTTTTTTTTCCTCATTTTCTCCTCGGATTGCTCATTATTAGTGTATAGAAACACTACTGATTTTTTTTTTAAATCTTCATTTT
This sequence comes from Choloepus didactylus, assembly GCF_015220235.1. Classification (NCBI taxonomy): domain Eukaryota; kingdom Metazoa; phylum Chordata; class Mammalia; order Pilosa; family Megalonychidae; genus Choloepus; species Choloepus didactylus. The sequence goes on from NC_051313.1 coordinate 106,703,027, forward strand.
ATTGAGATATATTCACATACCATGCAGTCATACAAAACAAATCATACATTCAATTGTTCACAGTACCATTACATAGTTGTACATTCATCACCTAAATCAATCCCTGACACCTTCATTAGCACACACACAAAAATAACAAGAATAATAATTAAAGTGAAAAAGAGCAATTAAAGTAAAAAAGAACACTGGGTGCCTTTGTCTGTTTGTTTCCTTCCCCTATTTTTCTACTCATCCATCCATAAACTAGACAAAGGGGAGTATGGTCCTTATGGCTTTCCCAATCCCATTGTCACCCCTCGTAAGCTACATTTTTATACAGTTGTCTTTGAGATTCATGGGTTCTGGGTTGTAGTTTGATAGTTTCAGGTATCCACCACCAGCTACCCCAATTCTTTAGAACCTAAAAAGGGTTGTCTAAATTGTGCGTAAGAGTGCCCACCAGAGTGACCTCTCGGCTCCTTTTGGAATCTCTCTGCCACTGAAGCTTATTTCATTTCCTTTCACATCCCCCTTTTGGTGAAGAAGATGTTCTCCATCCCACAGTGCCGGCTCTACATTCCTCCCCGGGAGTCATATTCCACGTTGCCAGGGAGATTCACTCCCCTGGGTGTGTGATCCCACATAGGGCGGAGGGCAGTGATTTCACCTTTCAAGTTGGCTTAGCTAGAGAGAGAGGGCCACATCTGAGCAACAAAGAGGCATTCAGGAGGATGCTCCTAGGCACAATTATAGGGAGGCCTAGCCTCTCCTTTGCAGCAACTGTCTTCCCAAGGGTAAATCCTGTGGTAGAGAGCTCAGCCCATCAAGCCACCAGTCCCCTATGTCTGTGGTCATGTTAGCAACCATCGAGGCGGGGTAGGCCAATACCCCTGCATTCTCCACAGGCTCCTCAAGGGGGCTGTACATATTTTTTTCCTTGTGTTTTGTTTTGTTTTTTTTAACTTTTTTTTTTTTTAAATCAACTGTATGAAAAATTAAAAAATTTAAAAAAAAACATACAATAAAAGAATATTTCAAAGAGACCATAACAAGGGAGTAAGAAAAAGACAACTAACCTGAGAAAACTACTTTACTTCCAACATGTTCCTACTCTACCCCAAGAAAGTTACCTAATATAGCAACATTTCTGTGAACTTGTTCCTACTATACCCATCAGAAATTAACAGACCATAGTCATTCCTGGGCATTCCCAGAACGTTAAATTTACCCACGATAGCTTATCTGTTCTTCTTGGACTATTGTTCCCCCTTCCTTAATTGATCTCTATTGATAGTTCCCCTACATTCTACATTATAAACCATTTGTTTTACATTTTTCAAAGTTCACATTAGTGGTAGCATATAATATTTCTCTTTCCATGCCTGGCTTATTTCGCTCAGCATTATGTCCTCAAGGTTCATCCATGTTCTCATATTTCACGAGATCATTCCTTCTTACTGCTGTGTAGTATTCCATCGTGTGTATATACCACATTTTATTTATCCATTCATCTGCTGAAGGACATTTGGGTTGTTTCCATCTCTTGGCAATTGTGAATAATGCTGCTATGAACATTGGCGTGCAAATATCTGTTCGTGTCACTGCTTTCCGATCTTCCGGGTATATACCGAGAAGTGCAATCGCTGGGTCGAATGGTAACTCTATATCTAGTTTTCTAAGGAACTGCCAGACTGACTTCCAGAGTGGCTGAACCATTATACAGTCCCACCAACAATGAATAAGAGTTCCAATTTCTCCACGTCCCCTCCAGCATTTGTAGTTTCCTGTTTGATTAATGGCAGCCATTCTAATTGGTGTGAGATGGTATCTCATTGTGGTCTTAATTTGCATCTCCCTAATAGCTAGTGAAGCTGAACATTTTTTCATGTGTTTCTTGGCCATTTGTATTTCCTCTTCAGAGAACTGTCTTTTCATATCCTTTGCCCATTTTATAATTGGGCTGTCTGTACTATTGTCATTGAGTTGTAGGATTTCTTTATATATGCAAGATATCAGTCTTTTGTCAGACACATGGTTTCCAAAAATTTTTTCCCATTGAATTGGCTGCCTCTTTACCTTTTTGACAAATTCCTTTGAGGTACAGAAACTTCTAAGCTTGAGGAGTTCCCATTTATCTATTTATTCTTTTGTTGCTTGTGCTTTGGGTGTAAAGTCTAGGAAGTAGCCGCCTAATACAAGGTCTTGAAGATGTTTTCCTACATTATCTTCTAGGAGTTTTATGTTACTTTCTTTTATATTGAGATCTTTCATCCATTTTGAGTTAATTTTTGTGTAGGGTGTGAGGTAGGGGTCCTCTTTCATTCTTTTGGATATGGATATCCAACTCTCCCAGCCCCATTTGTTGAAAAGACCATTATGACCCAGTTCATTGACTTTGGGGGCCTTATCAAAGATCAGTCGGCCGTAGATCTGGGGGTCTATCTCCGAATTCTCAATTCGATTCTGTTGATCTATATGTCTATCTTTGTGCCAGTACCATGCTGTTTTGGCAACTATGGCTTTATAATAAGCTTCAAAGTCAGGCAGTGTAAGTCCTCCCACTTCGTTTTTCTTTTTTAGAGTGTCTTTAGCAATTCGAGGCATCTTCCCTTTCCAAATAAATTTGATAACTAGCTTTTCCAGGTCTGCAAAGTAGGTTGTTGGAATTTTGATTGGGATTGCATTGAATCTGTAGATGAGTTTGGGTAGAATTGACATCTTAATGACATTTAGCCTTCCTATCCATGAACATGGAATATTTTTCCATCTTTTAAGGTCCCCTTCTATTTCTCTTAGTAGAGTTATGTAGTTTTCTTTGTATAGGTCTTTTACATCTTTGGTTAAGTTTATTCCTAGGTACTTGATTTTTTTAGTTGCTATTGAAAATGGTATCTTTTTCTTGAGTGTCTCTTCAGTTTGTTCATTTCTAGCATATAGAAACATTACTGACTTATGTGCATTAACCTTGTATCCTGCTACTTTGCTAAATTTGTTTATTAGCTCTAGTAGCTGTATCGTCGATTTCTCAGGGTTTTCTAGATATAAGATCATATCATCTGCAAACAATGACAGTTTTACTTCTTCTTTTCCAATTTGGATGCCTTTTATTTCTTTGTCTTGCCGGATTGCCCTGGCTAGCACTTCCAGCACAATGTTGAATAACAGCGGTGATAGCAGGCATCCTTGTCTTGTTCCTGATCTTAGAGAGAAGGCTTTCAGTCTCTCACCATTGAGTACTATGCTGGCTGTGGGTTTTTCATATATGTTCTTTATCATATTGAGGAAGTTTCCTTCAATTCCTACCTTTTGAAGTGTTTTTATCAAAAACGGATGATGGTTTTTGTCAAATTCTTTTGCAGCATCTATTGAGATGATCATTTGATTTTTCCCTTTCGAATTGTTAATGTGTTATAATACATTGATTGATTTTGTTATGTTGAACCATCCTTGCATGCCTGGAATGAACCCCACTTGGTCATGGTGTATGATTTTTTTAATGTGTCTTTGGATTCGATTTGCAAGTATTTTGTTGAGGATTTTTGCATCTATATTCATTAGGGAGATTAGCCAGTTGTTTTCCTTTTTTGTAGCATCTTTGCCTGGTTTTGGTATTAGATTAATGTTAGCTTCATAAAATGAGTTAGGTAGTGTTCCATTTTCTTCAATGTTTTGAAAGAGTTTAATTAAGATTGGTATCAGTTCTTTTTGGGAAGTTTGGTAGAATTCCCCTGTGAAGCCATCTGGCCCTGGGCCTTTATTTGTGGGAAGATTTTTGATGACTGATTGGATCTCTTTGCTTGTGATGGGTTGTTTGAGGACTTCTGTTTCTTCTCTGTTCAGTCTAGGTTGTTCATATGTTTCCAAGAAATTGTCTATTTCCTCTACATTATCCAGTTCGTTGCCATACAGTTGTTCATAGTATCCTCTTATAATTTTTTTAATTTCTTCAGGATCTGCAGTTATGTCACCTTTTTCATTCATTATTTTGTTTATATGGGTCTTCTCTCTTTTTGATTTTGTCAGTCTAGCTAGGGGCTTGTCAAACTTGTTGATCTTCTCAAAGAACCAACTTTTGCTGATATTTATCCTCTCTATTATTTTTTTGTTCTCTATGTCATTTATTTCTGCTTTAATCCTTGTTATTTCTTTTCTTCTACTTGGTTTAGAATTGGTTTGGTGTTCATTTTCTAGCTTCTTCAGTTGATCCATTAGTCCTTTGATTTTGGCTCTTTCTTCGTTTTTAATATATGCATTTAGTGCTATAAATTTCCCCCTCAGTACTGCTTTTGCTGCATCCGATAGGTTTTGGTATATTGTGTTCTCATTTTCATTTGTCTCTGTATATTTAGCAATTTCTATTGCTATTTCTTCTTTAACCCACTGATTGTTTAGGAGTGTGTTGTTTCACCTCCAGGTATTTGTGAATTTTCTATGTCTCTGATGGTTATTGACTTCTAATTGTATTCCATTGTGGTCAGAGAATGTGCTTTGAATAATTTCAATCTTTTTAAATTTATTGGGCCTTGTTTTATGTTCCAGCATATGATCTATTCTGGAGAAAGTTCTGTGAACACTAGAGAAGTATGTGTATCCTCGTGATTTGGGATGTAATGTTCTATATATGTCTGTTAAATCCAATTCATTTATCAGATTGTTTAGGTTTTCAATTTCCTTATTGGTCTTCTGTCTGGTTGATCTATCTATAGGAGAGAGTGATGTGTTGAAGTCTCCCAGAATTATTGTGGAAATATCAATTGCTTCCTTTAGTTTTGCCAGTGTTTGTCTCTTGTATTTTGTGGCACCTTGATTGGGTGCATAGACATTTACGATTGTTATTTCTTCTTGTTGAATTGCCCCTTTTTTTAGTATGTAGTGGCCTTCTTTGTCTCTCAAAACATCCCTGCATTTAAAGTCTATTTTATCTGAGATTAATATTGCTAGACCTGCTTTCTTTTGGCTGTAGCTTGCATGAAATATTTTTTTCCATCCTTTCACTTTCAATTTCTTTGTGTCCCTGTGTCTAAGATGAGTCTCTTGTATGCAACATGTTGATGGTTCATTTTTTTAATCCATTCTGCGAATCTATATCTTTTAATTGGAGACTTTAATCCGTTTACGTTCAATGTTATAACCATGAAGGCATTTCTTGAATCGGCCATCTTATCCTTTGGTTTATGTTTGTCGTATATATTTTTCCCCTCTCTATTAATATCCTTTAATGTACCCATACTGAATCTCTTTAGTACTGAACCTTTCTCCAAGTCTCTCTGTCCTTTCTTTGTTTCTCTGTCTGTAGGGTTCCCTTTAGTATCTCCAGTAGGGCAGGTGTCTTGTTAGCAAATTCTCTCAGCATTTGTTTGTCTGTGAAAAATTTAAGCTCTCCCTCAAATTTGAAGGAGAGCTTTGCTGGATAAAGTATTCTTCGTTGGAAATTTTTCTCACTCAGAATTTTAAATATATCGTGCCACTGCCTTCTCGCCTCCATGGTGGCTGCTGAGTAGTCACTACTTAGGCTTATGCTGTTTCCTTTGTATGTGGTGAATTGCTTTTCTCTTGCTGCTTTCAGAACTTGCTCCTTCTCTTCCGTGTTTGACAGTGTGATCAGAATATGTCTTGGAGTGGGTTTATTTGGATTTATTCTATTTGGAGTTCGCTGGGCATTTATGATTTGTGTATTTATAGTGTTTAGAAGATTTGGGAAGTTTTCCCCAACAATTCCTAGACCTTTACCCTTTTCTTCCCCTTCTGGAACACCAATGAGTCTTATATTCGGACTTTTTATATTATCTATCATATCCCTGAGGTCCATTTCGATTTTTTTTATTTTTTTCCCCATTCTTTCTTTTGTGCTTTCATTTTCCATTCTGTCATCTTCCAGGTCACTGATTCGTTGTTCAGCTTCCTCTAGTCTTGTACTATGAGTATCCAGAATCTTTTTAATTTGGTCAACAGTTTCTTTAATTTCCATAAGATCAACTGTTTTTTTATTTAGTCTTACAATGTCTTCTTTATGCTCTTCTAGGGTCTTCTTGACATCCTTTGTATCCCGTACTATGGTCTCATTGTTCATCTTTAGTTCCTTGATTAGATGCTCTAGGGACTGTATCTCTTCTGATCTTTTGATTTGGGTGTTTGGGCTTGGGTTATGCATATCATCTGCTTTTTTCATATGCTTTAGAATTTTCTGTTGTTTTTGGCCTCTTGGCATTTGCTTAACTTGATAGGGTTCTTTTAGGATTTGTAGACCAATTGAAGCCCTTATCTCTAATTTATCAGATCTACAGCTTCGTGGCGTACACTTTAACTAACCAGCAGGTGGCGTCCAGGAGCCACCTGTTCTCCACAAGCCAGTTCTCTCCTGCTTTGCCTTTGTTGTGAGTGGGGGAGTGAGTCTTGTGGGGTCCAGTTGTTGTACCAAGCTTGCGTGTGTAGTTGGTGTTGCCCACCCCAGGGAGGGGGTGTGACTTTAACAATCAAATCTCCCTGGTGTTCCTGGAGTTTTAAAGCTGCTGCAGTAGTCTAATCCTTCAGTTCAGTCCTGCCACAGTTTGTCTCTGCCACTGACCCACAAGTCCTTGGTATTGGCGTATGGCCCCTGAGACTTGCGAGTGGGTCCCTCTTCCAGGCCGTGCATTCCCTGGTCCTCTGTTGACGGATGACTGTGCTATGTCACAGGTGAATGATGTTCCCCAGGGCGGTTCTGGTCTGCTGGGCTGTGTAGGGAGGCTCCCAGTCTGCTGAAATGATGGGCTGAATGGGGCTTTGTTAATTCACACTGCTCCACCTTCCTAACTCTGGGACAACCAGCTGAGGGTACAGGGAAGGCTAATGTCCATGCCCAGTTTTGTGGTGTGTGCGTGTTATTTGACACACTTCCGTCACACTGGGTTGTCTGGGGCAGCTCTGGGCTGTGGGGCTGGCGACGGACAGGAGTGTTTCCTGTCCACCAGGATGATGGCTGTGAGCGGACACCCCCCTTTTTCTTGGGAAGTTGTGGTGTTTAGTGAATTTTCTCAGCCACTGGATTATTGCCTTTTGTCTCAGGGCTCTCTTAGTTCTGCTCTTGTCTTGACCTGCCCAAATTGCAAGTCTTTGAGGCTTTCTGTATTGGGCTTCTTAGAGTAATTGTTTTAGAAACAGAAAAAAAAAAAGATTAAAAAAAAAAGCTTCCTCCTCGCAGATCTAATGGGTTATTGAAATGCTAAGAGACAAAGCAATTAGGGCCATTACAGAAAGATCCAGGGGGCAGAGAGATCAGTTTTTCTTCGGGATTTCCATATGAGCCTCAGGGCCTGAGCTCTGCCCTTCCCCTTTCGATGTTCACCAGAACTCCAAAAAAGCCTCCGCTTTTGTTTTGGAGTTTTTCTTGCTGTTTTTTGCTATGCCTGTCTCCTCTCTGCTGGGCTGGCTGCTCTCAGATTCTTTGGTGTCTGGTCTCAGTCTATCTATGGTTGGAGTTTGGATCAGTAGAATGAGTTTCCAATAAGAGCTGCCGCTGCAGTTCTCCCTTCTCCTTTCCAGCGCTCATGGCCCCTCCTCCCACTGGACTGATCCTGGCAGGGAGGGGCGCAGGTCCCCTGGCCGCAAAAACTTACAGATTTCGCTGATCTCAGCAGTTCGACGTGTTCATGAGTGTTGTATGAAGTATGCCCAAAGTCAAATTGCTCTGCGGTGTCCAGTCCATGCAGTTCCTGGCTTTCTACCTACTTTCTTGGAGGAGTAACTAAAACATACAGCTCACTAATCTGCCATCTTGCCCTGCCTTCCACACTACTGATTTTTGCGTGTTGATCTTGTATCCTGCCACTTCACTGAACTTGTTTATTAGCTCTAGTAGCTTTGTTGTAGATTTGTCAGAACTTTCTAAATATAAGATCATGTCCTCTGCAAACAGTGAAAGTTTTACTTCCTCCTTTGCAATTTGGATGCCTTTGATTTCTTTTCCTTTCCTAGTTGCTCTAGCTAGAACTTCCAGCACAGTATTGAATAACAATGGTGACAGTGGGCAACCTTGTCTTGTTCCAGATCTGAGAGGGAAAGCTTAGTCTCTCACCAGTGAGTACAATGTTAGCTGTAGAGTTTTCGTATATGCCCTTTACCTTGTTGAGGAAATTTCCTTTCATTCCTATCTTTCAAAGTGTTTTTATCAAGAAAGGATGCTGGATTTTGTCAAATGTCTTCTCTGTGTTAATCAAGATGATCATGTGGTTTTTTCCCCTTCAATTTGTTAATGGGGTATATTACATTAATTGATCTGTTGGCCTACAGTTGTTCATAGTATCCTGTTATGATCCCTTTTTATCTCTGTGGAGTCAGTAGTAATGCTCCCTTCTCATTTCTGATTTTTTTTATTTGCATCTTCTCTTTTTTGTGTGTGAGTCTAGCTAAGTGTTTTTCAATGTTATTGGTCTTCTCAAAGAACCAAATTTCACTTTTGATAATTCTCTCTTTTATTCTCAATTTCATTTATTTTTGCTTTAATCTTTGTTATTTCCTTCCTTCACCTTGCTGTGGGATTAGTTTGCTGTTCTTTTTCTAGTTCCTCCAGGTGTTCAGTTGGATCTTTGCTTTAGCTCTTTCTTCTTTAGTAATGTAAGCATTTAGGACTATAAATTTCCCTCTAAGCATTGACTTCTCTGCACCTCATTAATTTTGATATGTTGTGTTCTTGTTTTCATTCTTGAGATATTTACTGATTTCTCTTGCAGTTTTTTCTTTGACCCATTGATTGTTAGAGTGTTTTGTTTAATAACTTCCATATATTTATGAATTTTCCAGTTCTCTGTTATTGATTTCCAGCTTCATTCCACTATGATCAAATAAAGTGCTTTGCATAATTTCAGTCTTTTTAAATATATTGAGACTTGTTTTTGACCCAACATGTCTATCCTGGAGAATGGTACAAGAGCACTGAGAAGAATGTATATTCTGTTGTCTACGGGTGCAAATTTCTGTGTATGTCTGTTAGGTCTAGTTCCTTTATAATATTATTCAAGTTCTCTGTTTCCTTATTGGCCCTCTGTCCAAATGGTCTATTGATGAGAATGGTGTAATGAAGTCTCCAAGTATTATTGTAAAGATTTATTTCTCCCTTTAGTTTTGCCAATGTTTTCCTCATGTATTTGGTGGCACCATGGTTAGGTGCATAAATAATTATGATTGTTATTTCTTCTTGTTGGATTGCCCCTTTTATTAATATATAGAGTCCTTCTTTGTATCTTAGAACAGTTTACATTCAAAGTCTATTTTGTCTGGTATTAGTATGGCTATCCCAGCTCTTTTTTGGTTACTATTTGTGTGGAATATCTTTGGCCAACCGTTCACTTTCAACCTATTTGTGTCTTTATGTCTAATTTGAGTCTCTTGTGGACTGGATATTGTTGGGTCATACTTCTTTATCCATTCTGCAAATCAGTGTCTTTTGATGAGGAAGTTTAATCCATTAACATTCAATATTATTACTGTAAAGGCAGCACTTACTTTATTCATTACTGTAAGGGCAGCACTTACTTCAACCATTTTATCCTTTGGTATTTATGTGTCATATCCTTTTTTTGTCTCTCTTTTTACCCATTTAGTTGCCCTTACTGATAATCTTCATTTCTACACTCTACTCCAAGTCTCCCTCTACTGTCTTTCCCTTTCACCCTACAGAACTCACTTTAGTATTTCTTGTAGGGCTGGTCTCTTGTTGATTCTCTCAGTTTCTGTTCATCTGTGAATATTTTAAACTCTCCCTCATTTTTGAAGGACAGTTTTTCTGGATAAAGAATTTTGGCTAGTAGTTTTTCTCTTTCAGTACGTTAAACATATCAGACTACTGTCTTCTTCTCTCTACAGTTTCTGATGAGAAATTGGCACTTAAAGCTTATTGTGGTTTCCTTGAATGTAATGAATTGTTCTTCTCTTGCTGTTTTCAGTATTCTCTCTTTACCTTTGACATTTGACATTCTGATTACTATGTGTCTGTAAGTAGGTGTATTAGTACTTATTCTGTTTGGAGTACTTTACACTTCTTGGACATGTATATTTTTATCTTTCATAAGAGTTTGGAATTTTTCAGCCATGAGTTCCTCAAATATTCTTTCTGCCCTTTCCCTTTCTCTTCTGTATCTAGGATACCCATGATGCATAGGTTTGTGCATTCTGTGCTGTCATTCAAATCCCCAAGTCGATGACCAAGTTTTTTCATTCTTTTCTCTTTTCTATTCTTCTGTCTGTAAAATTTCATTTGTTCTGTCTTCTAGTTCATTTATTCTTTCTTCTGCCTGTTCAGATCTGTTTTATGCCTCTAGTGTATTTTTAATCTCTTTATTGTGCTTTGCATTCCCATAATTTCTGTTATGTTTCTTTATAGTTACAAATTCTTCCTTATGCTCATCCAGTGTCCTCTTAATATTCTTTATCTCCTTAACCATGTTTGCCTTCGTCTCGTTGAATTGGATTAGATTTGTTTGAACATCTTTGATTAGTTGTTTCAAATTCTGTATCTCGTCTTATGTTTCATTTGTTCCTTTCTGGGCCATATTTTCCTGTTTCTTAGTATGTCTTGTAAATTTTTTTTGCTGATATCTAAGCATCTGAGTATCTTGATGAGTTTATTCTGAACATCAGTTTCTCTCTCTTGCCTAGGGTTTTATTGTGAGCCTGACCTGAGCTTTATGTTAAGGCTTCTTGTTGACACTTGGTTCAACTAATTGTAGACCTTTAGAATTGCCTGTTTTTAACTGATAAAAGTTTCTCAGCTCTTTTTCATTTGATTCTTTTCCTGGATTTGTGGTACATTTTTTAAGATTGTACTATTTGTGCAATTGTTTCATCCCCAAGAGAAAATTTCCTTTCCTCTGTGTCTTCTCTGGAAATCTTGATCTATTCTGTTTGTTTCTGTTTTGTCTCTGTAGTTTTTTTTACACTCTTTTCATTGCCTCTAGCTTCTTTTGCATGGAGGACAAATTCTGGGAAGTGGGTAACCCCAGAGAGGACTTTGCCAAGGCAGTACTTCCCAGTCAAAACAGGACCAGGGACCCACGAAGTGGGCGCAGACCCAATCCAGAGAGCCCTGGGGAGAGAGTCAGGAAAGATACCAAAAGCCTTTTTGACGCCTCCCCAAAGCTTTGCTTTTCTGGTCTGCCTGGCAGATATTGCTCTTCAATAAGCTGTTCCTCACAACCCTAAGGAGGTACTAGTCCTTAAACCTTCACTGGCTATATACCCCTGTTGGGAGCAGGGTTGAAACAAAGGCCAGGGCTGTCCTCAAGTGCATCGCAGAGCCTGGACCCAGTAATCCAAACTCAACAATCAAAAGCCATAATCAATACTATGCCATGCCCTACCCCACTCCCACCTAGCTGTTCTTGAGATAGAGAATGTCCACATCGCTCTCTATCCACAGCAGCCAGTCAAGAACTGGACCCAAAGTGGCTAACCTCCAGAGTGGGGGATGGGCACTGGCTGCTACCATGCAGGGAGCTACTCACAGTTCTTTACCAAATTTTCTCAGCCTCTTTCTCCCACTCTTTCCTGGTGTCTGTACAGTGCTCCCCTGGGCTCTGGAGCCCCAGAACAGTTGTTTCAGACAGTTCCTGCCCATCAACTAGCTGTTTTGGGTGGAATGAGTCCTGGAACTCCCTATGCTGCCATCTTCCCCCAAAGTATTATTTTTGATTTACTATTTCCTTAAATAGACTTACCAGATCCACTATGAGCCTGACCTGAGCTAAAACTCCATTGATTTCTTGACTTTCATACACCCCTACTCTGATTCATTGACCACAGTGACATTTTGGTTCTCCTGAAATGAGTATCAGTTCAGAACCAGGTCTAGTAATCTCCAAAAAAGTCTGATTATTTCCTTTTCTGCACTGTATATTCATCCTGTAAAAGGCCATAGGTCTCTTTGGGGATGGTTTGAAAATGATTAGCTGTATAAAATTTTGGTAGTGTTGAACGGTCCTTCCTCAAGGGAACCTGGCCTCCCCTTCATTCAAGGGATCCTGTGTCTATAAAGTGGCTTGAGTCTGGGAACTGTAAGGGGCTGTGACTCTGTTTAGTGATCAAGTTATACTTCTTTTCACTTGACTTAGAACTCTTCTACTTATGTAGATCAAGTAAGAATTCAGTAGTGTACCTATCGATTTCTCTTTAAGGGGCACTATGATAAACTAGCCAAATACTAGGACAAATACTGTATGGTCTCACTAATATGAACTAAGTATAATGAGCAAACTCTGAAAGTTCAAGTTAAGAACACAGGTTATCAGGAGGTAGAAAGAGGGTAGAGATTGGGCATTTCCAGGTATATGCTTGGAAGAACTGAAAGTAGGAACATGAATAGACATTTATACACTAGTGCTTATGGTAGCAGTATTCACGATTTGCAATGAATGGAGGCAGCCTAAAGATACATCACTGGGTGAAAGGAAGGACAAAATATGGTATATACCATATTTGAATGACTGCAAGAAGGAATGAAGTTGTGAGGCACGCAAGTAGGTGAATGAATCTTGAGGACATTATGCTAAGTGAAAGAAGCCAGAAACAAAGGACAAAAATTGTAAGTCTTCACTATATAAACTTATTATAATGAGCAAATGCTGAGAATTGAATTCAAGAGCATAGGAACCAGAGGATAAAGTGTGGACAAAGAGTGGGCAGTCAACAATTCAGAAGTGCAGCATGTTCAGTGAGGCTTGTTGTAAATGTTTGTGTATTGTAAGCTCTTCTAGCAAGCACATCTCTTCCTGAGCTTTGACCATTATTTAAGAGATGTTTATTTGGTACAAATTATATTCTCTGTAGCATGCTTCCTGATACAACCCATGTGGAACCTAGAATGGGGAATGAGATCTTGTTATTCTGTACAGGGTAATATGATACCCCAGTGTACCCCGGAGTACTTTGTTCAGGAAATAAAACATCATTTGCAAAGTCCCCATGAGGGACTGGGAAAAAATGTCAAAATATTAAACTTCCTCACCTGGGGAATTCCTGATATTCCCACAAGCATTAGGGAATCCCAATTTAATAAATCAAGCCCTTAATCTTGGGGCTTGCCCTTATGAAACTTATTCTTGCAAAGGAGAAGCTAAGCCTACTTATAATTATGCCCGAGTCAATCCCAGAGTACCTCTTTTGTTGCTCAGATGTGATCTCTTTCTCTCAGCCAACTTTGCAAATTAACTCTGAAAATTACCTTCCCCCACTACGTGGGACATGACTCCCAGGGGTGTAAGTCTCCCGGACAACGAGGGACATGACTCCTAGGGATGAGCTGGCTCTGGCATCATGGGATTGAGAATGCCATCTTGTCCAAAAGGGGGAAAAGAATTAAACAAAGGGTCAGTAGCTGAGGGATCTCAAATAGAGTTGAGAGGTCAATCTGGAGGTTATTCTTAGGCATTGTATAGATATTCCTTTTTAATTTCTAGTGTATTAGAATAGCTAGAAGGAAGTACCTGAATATATTGAATGGTAATCCAGTAGACTTGATTCTTAATGATTATTGTATAGCTATATAGCTTTTATTGTGTGTCTGTGTGATAGTGAAAACCTGGTGACTGACACTCCCTTTAACCAGTGTATGAGCAGATGAGTAATAAAATGATGAAAAAAGTATGAATAATAGGGGTGATAAGGAGTATGGTATGGTTTGGGTGTTCTTTTTTTATTTTTTATACATTTTTTCTTTATTTTGGAGTAATGAAAATGCTCAAAAATTGATTGTGGCAATGAATGCACAACTATATGATGATACTGTGGGCTACTGATTATATACTTTGGATGGATTATATGGTGTGTGAGTATATCTCAATAAAATTGCATTTTAAAAACCTATGTAAAATAAAGGATAGGAAACATTAAAAAAAATTGTAGCCATATTCCTCCTTCCCAGAGGCACCCTTATTACCGCCTGACATGTTTCTGTCTCTTCCTTATTTATTTATTTCTCTCTTCTTAGTAGAATCAAAGTTCCAAGATGGTAAAGATAATTTTAAACTGTATTCCTTTCCTTTTTCTTCCCACTGCTATATCCTCAGCACTGCGAATACTTCCTGACACATAGCCAGTGATAAATAAATCTTTGGGTTCTTACTGGAAAGCATCACCCTCTTCAGTGGCTCACAAACTGATTGAGATGGCAATTTTAAGGTGCTTTGTGATGATAGCATTATATACATAAGACTATAACCATCTAGACATACTGGTTTTATTTAGATATTGACATTGGCTATAAAATTCATTTATTTAACGTAAGATTTTAAAGAAGGAAAATAACAAATTCTGTTCCTGAATGGCTGGTGGGTCCACTGTTTAAAACGAAAGAAGTGAATGAAAAAAATTAAATAACAGGTGTGTTTATGTGTACATATCCTTTACAGATACACTTACTCATACATTTTGGGAGTTCATTACCTTACAAAGTACAACTACATGACTCTAGTCCATAAACAAGGTGGTTTGAGGTTATGATAATGGTTTAGAAGAATTGAGAGGTCTTAATACTTCGATGTTTTTGGCTTAGAAGGACAGTGTGCTCCCCAACAAATAGATGGAGTTCCTGAGTTACTGAGGAGGAAGCAGTTTCATTTCATAGAACAGTGATTCTCAAAGTGTGGTCCCCACAGACCACAATGGTCTGTTAGAACTCTCTTGGTGGTCTGCTGACTAGTTTCTTGAAGTACTATGGTTTATAATATGGCAGTGTCTATATTCTGTTTTATTGCATGAATTAGTATGACATTTCTCAAGTAATTTCTCAGATGCCAGTCCTCCCCTCGAGTAATAGTGAGGTTTCTTTTCAGTGGCAAGTGGGTGTAGGTGCATTTGGTGGTCCACTCATTTTTTTTTTTTTGGTCCCTCATGAAATAATTCATAGTTTGAAATTGTTTAAAACTGCTACCTTATATAAAATTATTTATATGGTTATCAAAGCCTTGAGAAGTCCTTCACTGGCACTTTGAAGCACTAAAATAATACTTTGTTATCTATGTATTTATTTATAACTGAAATCAGAGTTTGTATGCTTTAAATGGACTCTTCAAGGCTAGTAGATGATGACTCAATTTTCATACTGGAAGAGAGCACATCTAAAAACCTAAGACCTAAGAACCAAGAGCCTAAGATAATACTTTTAGTTGATGGCATAATGTCACCTGGTCTGAAAGCCAGCGGGCCTGGCTTTGTCCCTCACTCTGTCACCTAGCAGCTACAAGAACTTGATCAAGTTATTTTCCATCTCTGTAGTTGTTCTTATCATTAAAATGTGAAAGTCTCATTATAATATATGTAAATTCCTAGAACAGTGCCTGACACATTCATTCATACAGCAAGCAATATATGGAATGTCTAATACTAAGTGCTGGGGATACAGAATAGGAAAAGAAGTAATCCCTGATCGCAAGTAATTTAGCAGGTAAAGGATGGAAATAGAAAAGGAAATCTACCCTTATGGTGCTGCACCGTCATTTTCTGAGTAGTGCTCTGGACACTGTGAGAACCAAGGGATTAGGGAAGGTTTCCCAGAGGACATGCAGTCTGAGATTGAGTAGGAGTTAGCTAGACCAAATTGGGCAGATTATTCTAGACTGATGAAACAATAGATTCAAAGGTATAGCAGGAGGACATGTGTAGGGAGCTTTCAGTCTGGTAAGAATGAGCAATACCTAGGGGGAGTTGGTAGGAGATGGAGCTAGAGATTTGGACAGGGACTTAAGAGGTCAATGAATGAAAACCACTATTACCACTACTACTGCCCCTGCTGCTACTACTATTTTGCTGTTATTAGTATCATTTTAGATGGTAATTGAGTAAGAGGGAACTGCAGCAGTTCAACTGAATGAAATGACTTAACTCACTTTATTACAAGTACAGATACAGGGGGAAAAGCTCTTGTTCTTGACTTATATATCTAAAATTAATAAATTCTGTTCCTATGTTGTATATTTCTAACCTTCTCATTTTTAGAAAGGCAGTGAGTGGTTCTTGAAAGCCTTTCCCACTTTGGAAGACTGAATTGTTGCTTCAGTACATTTAGTAAGTCAGTTTTCATAGTTAGTAAAAGCTGAATTTCAATCCAGAATGTCCCAAGAATTACAAATTTGATTAGTGAAAACTAAATTAATGTGACTTTATCAGATAGTAGTTATGCATAGCTATAATCAAATCATAATTGGTTTTGAATTTCCATAATTTTGTTTTTCAGCCTTTGAGGTTTGTATAGTCTCCCACATTGAGATAGGCTCCTTGAAGGCAGATCAGGACTTTTTTGCTTTCCATTTATTTAACCCCTTTATTTTTCTTTTGTTTGTAACTCTAACATGTTTTAGCCATGGGATATGAGCATTTTAGTGGTTTTGCCATGTATTTCAAATTATTTTCTAAAAGGGTTCTACCCACAATGTCATTAACAATGTATAGGTATATCCATTTCCTTGCAACCCAGCCAGCATTGGCTTTTACCAGAGATCTTTTTAGAATTCCTTTTTATCTTACTTATTTTCTGTTTAATTTTTTGCATCATGTAATTAGTTGAGCAAAGTTTCTATAGTACTATTGCTGTTTAGTATATTTCTATTTTCTATTATACTATGGTTTATTAAGAAGTTATTAAGATGGTGCTGTTAATAACCTCTTCATTAATTTAAAAAAAAAAAAAGAGTGCTTCAGTCATCCTCATCTTAGTGAATACTATAGGAAATCCTTTTACTGAAATTCTAATAAATCTCTATAGGACTTAAAGCCCTTGAAAATAGACACATTAAGAATAAAAGCAAAAAGGTAAAATGTTTATGAAGTAAACTTCTGTGTGATTCCATAAAGAAGCAATGAACTCTAAAAATGATCTATTAACTAAGCTAAACTATTTTAGTTTAGGATAATCATTTCATTATTTATATTATCAAATCTCACTTTAAGAACACCAAGTATGCAGAATTCTGAATTTTAAATAGTAGAAATTATCTAGATTATTAACACTCACAAAGAACCCTTTTAGTGGACTTGTTTATTCATTAAAGTTCAGTTTCCTAAGAGAAGTTTTGAAAACAGTTTTCAAAACTGATATACCTTCAAAAAAAATAGTAAAATCCTGGTTTTTTAGAGCTGGATAGGTTATTAGAAATCATGTTTTTATACAACTCCCCTCTCCTTTTTTAACAGGTAAGGGAATTGAAGTTTAGAGGGGTTAAATAACTTGATTGAAGTCACACAGCTTAGTAATAGTGGAGCCAGAAGTTGAACTCAGGTCTTGTTTCCTCAGTCCATTATATTTTATCACCATCCCACACTGCCCTTTCTTGTGCCTCCATCCAACATGAATTTGAAGCCTTCAATTTTAAAATCAAAAATGGAAGTTGATTCATAAAATGATTCTGTCTGTCACAGATCTCCTTTATTCATCATTATAGTTTTCGTTTGTCATTCGTTACCCAGTTATTGTTTCATTCTGTTGTGACTAACCAACTCCAAAATCCTATTGCAGATTAAAAACCTGAAAACCTTTACTTTTATTTCCATAACAGTTACACTCAATTTGGAACATCTTGTAAATTTTATTCAAGCATGGCAAAACTAAAGCCTACTTGTCTAATAATTGTTTAATTTTTTTTTAGCTGTGCATAGGTAAGAGTTTTGTTGTCTGTTGTTTTGTGTGGGGGGGGGGTTCTTTTGTTTTACTAAACTGATGGAAGCAGATTGCAGAGCAAACATTAAAGTAAGTTCTTTAATATTACAGCAAAATACTTATAAACCAATCCTCACAGTTTCTTCTTTATTCCTTCAATTTTTAAAACTATATTGAAATAATTTCAAATTTAAGGACAGTGGCAAAAATAATACAAACCAAACAGAGAACTCCAGCGTACTCTCACCCCAAAATACCCAGATGCACTTATTTTAATATTTTGCCACCTTTGTCAAATCAATCAATTATCTATCTATCCATCCATCTCTTTTCTGAACATTTGAGAGCAGACTGCACACACCATACTCCTTTATATGTAATACTTTCATGTACATTACCTACAAGCAAGGATATTCACCTATGTAATCACCTTAAGTGCATTTATCAAATTTAAGAAACTTAGCATTAATATAAAACTTCCAGTCTATCTATATTCTGATTTTTTCTTATGATCCAACAATGTCCTTCTGAGCCCTTCCTCTCCGTTTTTAGATCCCACTCATTATCATGTATTGCATTTAATTGTCATTATCATTATCTCTTTTGTTTCTCTTTCTTTTTTTCTAATTGTGGAAACATATGACAACGTAAATCTTTCCATCCCAACACCTCCCAAGCGTACCATTCACTGGGATTAGTCTTTCCAGGACACTCACCACCGTCCATTACTATAACTTTCCCTTCACCCCAAACAGAAACTCTATACTTAGTTTGAATTAACTCCCCATTGTTCCTGTCCCCAATCTCTGGTAAACTGTACTCTACTTTCTGTCTCTGTAATTTTGCATATTCTCTGTTATTTTCTTCATTCTGACCATGGGGGTTAAACTCAACATCCCAAATCTATAACAGTCTCATTTGCTTTGATACCAACTTTACAACTTCAATAGTATACATAAACTATGTTCCTCTGTCCCTCCAACTCCCACTGTTATGTAGTTATTGTCACTATTACATATGTATGCATTATGAGTCCAAAAAATGATTTATCATTCCATTTTATGCATTTGTCTTTCAGAGCCTATAGGAGGTAAACAAATGGAACTATAAACCAAAAATATAATAGTATACTGGAACTCGTATTTATACATGTCATTATCCTTATCAGAAATCTTTGTTTCTTCATGTGGCTTCAGTCAGTTGTCTAGTGCACTTTCCTTACAACTTCCACAGAACTCTCTAGCATTTCTTCTAGGGCTGGTCTAGAGATGAAAAAGTTCCTCACCTTTTGTTTATCTGGGAGTATCTTAATTACTCCCTCATTTTTGAAGGGCATTGTTGCTGGATGCAGAACTTTTGATTGGCAGTTTTTTGCTTTAGCCCTTTAAATATGTCATCCCACTGCCTTGTTGCCTCCATGGTTTCCAATGAGAAAGTAGAACTTAATCTTATTGAGACTCCCTTGTACATGATATGTTGCCTCTCTCTTATGGCTTTCAGAATTTCAGAATTCTTTGTCATTGGCATTTGACAGTGTGCTTATAACATTGCATGGGGTGGGTCTATTTGGGTTTATCTTGTTTGGATCTCATTGAGCATCTTGGATGTATGTATTCATGCCTTGCATTCAATTTACGGTTTTCATCCATTATTTCTTTGAATATTCTCTCTACCGCTTTCTTTCTTTCTTCTCCTTCTGGGACTCACTTAATGCATATATTGGTACTCTTGATAATGTCCCACAGTTTCATCAGGCTCTGTCACTTATCTCACTCTTTATTCTTTCTGCTTCTCAGGATGGATGATTGCACCACTCTTATTTTTAAGTTCTGATTCTTTCTTCTGCCATCTCCAATCTGCTGTTGAACCCCTTTAGAGAACTTTGAATTTCTGTTACTATGGTCTTCAGCTCTGTTTGATTCTTTTCCATAAATCTACCTCTCTATTAATATTCTCTTTGTTTTCATCTATTACGTTCCTGATTTCCTTTAGTTCTTTGTCCGTGTTTTCCTACGCTTTTTGAGCATAGTTAAGACCAATTTTTAAGTCTTTTTCTGGTGTGTCCGAGACATAGTCTTTCTCATAGATGGTTTTTAATGATTTAATCTTCTTCTTTGTCTGGGCCATTCTTCCTGTTTCTTTGTATGTTTTGTAATTTTTTGTTGAAACCTGGACATTGTGATGTTTTAGTGTCTTACCACTGGAATTTAGACTCTGAGGTATCTGTTCCTTAAGCTTATATCCAGCTAGTGTAGGCACTATTCATGAATGCCAGGAGCTAACCAAAAAAAGGCGGGGGGGAGGGAGGGGAGGCGGGAGGAGAAAGCACCTTTCCTAGTCTTTGTAGATTGACCTGTAGCAAGTGCTTTCCTTAGTATTTATCCATATAATGAGTTTGGAGAATAGATCCAAGCCAAACTATAGGGGCCTCCCCAATCCTTTCTGCGTGTGTCTTATCTTGGGCATGTGCTTGTAACTGTACGAATTCTCCATTTACACAGATAGAATGTGACCTCTTCCCTAGCAAATAGTTTCCCCACAGTCCCAGGCTCTGCACTGTATGTCCTACAGTAAGCAATCCCTTGCCCAAGCAGTGCAACTTTATTTCTCTCTTACAATGTTCTCTAGGAGAGTTCCGTGAACTACCTTCTATATGCTGGGCAAATTATGGAATGACAAGTCCCTCAGGCTGACAGATTGGGCCAGACATACAGGCTACCAGTAAGTGTACAGTGGTTACTCTGCTCTTTTGGGAACCAGGACCAGGGATCTTCACTGAAAGTACAGGCAGGCAAGGGGATCAGGGAAAGGCCAGCCAGGCTGCCAGGTGATCCTACCACTTTTAAGTGGCCTTTTTCATGATTCCACCATCACCTTATTACTGCAGTCTTTTTTTTTTTTCCTTTTTATGCAACTTTATTGAAATGTAATCACATGACATGCAATCATTCAAAGTGTACAATAAGTTGCTCACAGTATCATCATACAGTTGTGCTTTCACCACCACAAAGTCTGAACATTTTCATTACTCCAAAAAAAAATTAAAATAAAAATAAAAAAGAACACCCAAACATCCCATTCCCCACCTTTCCCCACTGTTCATTTACTTTTTTTTTTCATGGTATACAATCAACTGTCCACAGTATGATCACATAGTTATGCGTTCATCACCACAATCTATCTCCGAACATTTTCCTTACTTCAGAAGGAATCAGAACAAGAATAAAAAGTAAAAGTGAAAAAAGAACACCCAAACCATCCCCCCATCCCACCCCATTTGTCCTTTAGTTTTTATCCCCATTTTTCTACTCATCCGTACACTAGATAAAGGGGATGTGATCCACAAGGTCTTCACAATCACACTGTCACCCCTTGTAATCTACATTATTATATAATTGTCTTCAGGAGTCCAGACTGCTGGGTTGGAGTTTGGTAGTTTCAGGTATTTACTTCTAGCTATTCCAATACATTAAAACCTAAGAGGTGTTATCTATATAGTGCATAAGAATGTCCACCAGAGTGACCTCTCAACTCCATTTGAAATCTCTCAGCCACTGAAACTATTTTGTCAAGAAGATACTCTCAGTCCCACGATGCCAGGTCCAGATTCATCCCCGGGAGTCATACTCTGCGTTGCCAGGGAGATTTACACCCCTGGGAGTTGGGTCCCACGTAGAGGGGAGGGCAGCGAGTTCACCTGTCAAGATGGCTCAGTTAGAGAGAGAGAGGGCCACATCTGAGCAACAAAGAGGTACTCAGGCGGAAACTCTTAGGCACAATTACATGCAAGTTTAGACTCTCCTTTGCAATTACTGCAGTCTTTACTACTTGTTGGAGCTTTGAGAAAGTTGTTCCTGCTAGTTCTTTCTGGTTGTTCAGAGCTTCTGTTGGGAGACGGAACTCTGAAGTATCGCTGCCATCTTGATCATGCAATTCCTTCAATTTTGACATTTGCTGTTTTTTGTTGATTTTTGTATAAAGCTTTTCACACCTTAATAAAGCATTTTTCGAATATTTGAATACCCATTCACATTCAGAGGAAGTGGAGTTTATTCTTAAATGCATTTTTCCTCCTGTCTCTTAATCCAATATGATTAAATAACAGATTTTATTTCATAACTTTTCAGAAGCAATAAAGAGGAAACTATGCTCACCAGACTTGTTTTTTTCTATGTCCTTCTAAAGTTTAAATAGGATTCTTTCTCTCTGCACTAAAGGGAAGTGAAATACCTCTTTTAAATCAATGTTATTTGGAAATGAATGTTAATTAAAAATATATACTTTAAAGAACAGAAACCTAATTTTTCCCTGAAAGTATGTGGTTACTAAATCTAAAGTTAGACGTTACTTTGAAAATAATGCTAATATTTTAATAACAATCATTTAAAAATCAGTGCCATGAAATATATTGAGTGAATATAATTTAACTAGTTGCCAATTTAGTCCTTATCAGAATAAGTTTTAGTTTTTATACCAAGAGAAATATGTGTTTAAAACTTCTAAAAAATCATGTCTTATCTTCAAATTTTATTTGTATATTTATTCCCTTATATTGTTTATTTAAGGAGTAGTTTTTTCCTAGTATTATGAATAAAAATTGCAGAGTTAAAATAAAGATGTTCTGGTGCTTCAAATAAAATAACAACCAGGGTATCTTTTCATATTCGTATAGAATTGGATAGCTATTTGTTTGTATTTAAAGCCAAAAAAATAGACTCAACCACTTACCCAACCAATATTATTCAATGCTTTAGATACAATGAAGAGGAAGTGATTAAATTTTGATGGGTCTTGTCCTTATTTCTTTACTGTGAAATATTCTCTTCTTTTTATTATGAAAATTGTTGTGGAGACAAAAATGCAGTCTCTTAATATGAATAACTGCTCTATCATTGGGCATTTCATTTTATTAGCACTTCCCATCCCCATCCATGAGTGAGCTACTCTGTTTCATTTTGGTTTTAAAGTCTATAAAACTGATATATTTTTAACATGCTAAGTATATAGGAGAAAGTACTTAGAATATTTTCTTTGGGGAAGTGACTCATGAAGAATTCATCTGAGTACCCTCTGAACAAGCTATCCAGTAGTTTCTCTGTTAAGTCTAGGGAGACTAATTTTAAACTGTTTACATAAAACTCCAGTAGGTTTTATAAAATAACTTTTGGATATTTTTAATCAGGGTATTTTTATTTTTTAAATTTTATTTTTCCTTGATCTGTCATGGATATCTATGAGAATCTGATGGAACCTGCAGGTTCCTTCCCATCCACACAACACTTTACATTTCAGAAAATCCCTGAGTGCCAGATTAAATATCATCAGGGAAAAATATTTACCAAATTAAGGAGTCATTTATCCTTTAAACCTGAAGACAGTTTAAAAATATTAAGTACATTTCTTTTAAGTTTGAATAGGAAGTGAAATATGGCAGGTCTGTATAGGTTAGAGTGAAATAGCAACACATCCCAAAGTAATTTGGAAGAAAAATAAAAATATATATTTGGTGCCCCCCTTAGGAGCTGAGGGGGATGCGGAGATGTTGGACTTCCTCACCTGGATTGTTGCTGATGTTCCCACAAACACTGAGGACTGACGGCTTGACATGCTGAGCCCTCTGTCTTGGGGCTTGCCCCTATGAAGCTTGTTACTGCAAAGGAGAGGCTAAACCTGCTTATAATTGTGCCTAAGAGTCTCCACATGAGTGCCTCTTTGTTGCTCAGATGTGGCCCTCTCTCTCTCTAGCTAAGCCAACTGGGCAGATATATCTCCTATTAATAGAAGTTTGTCTTTCCATTGTTTCACTGTTTTAAGTAATGTTCAAATTAACATCCATATTTATACATTATTGTCAGTATCTCTGATTATTTTCTAAGATAGGCCCCTGTAAATCAAATTATGGGGTCAAAGCGTATTAATTTCTTTAGTACAGTTTTGAAATTGTCCTCCAGATGATTATAGCCCACTAACAGTGAATGTGATTGCCTTTTGATTTTACCTCTGCCTGCAGAGCATCAGCGTTTTAAAATTCTGTTAATATAAAAGGTATAAAGTCATAATTTACAGATGTTTTAATTTGTATTTTTGATCACTGCTGATAAACATTTTCTTTTATGATTATTAGCCACCTATATTCTCCTTTTTTCTTTAATAGAGAAGTTACGGGTTTACCGAACAATCATGCATAAAATGCAGGATTCCCACGTACCACCCTATTATTAACACCTTGCATTGGTGTGGAACATTTGTTACAATTGATGATAGCACATTTTTATAATTGTACTATTAACTGTAGTCCATGGTTTAACTTAGGGTTCACTGTGTAGTGTAGTTCCATGGATTTTTTTTTTAATTTTATTCTGTTACTGTTCCGTTTTACATAATTTTGCTGTTATTCAAAATACCAGAAATGGATTGGCTTTTATAAAGGGGATTTATTTAATTACAAATTTACAGTCTTAAAGCCATGAAAGTGTCCAAACTAAGGCATCAACAAAAGGATACCTTCACTGAGGAATGGCCAATGGCATCTGGAACACCTCTGTTATCTGGGAAGGCACATGACTGGTGTCTGCTGGTCCTTCGCCGCTCTCAGGTGGCATTGCTTTCAGCTCCTGATTCCAGTGGCTCCCGGGTTGTGTTTCTGCTCCTCTCTTTGAGTTCCTGTGCATCCTTGCTTCTTTCTCCCAAGGCGTTTCTCTCTAAGCATCTGGGGGTCCTCTCTTAGCTTCTCCAGGGCAAACTCGGGTTCATCTCTTAGCTTAGCTTCTCCAAATGTCCTTCTGTCCACATCTCCAAGCATCTCTAAGCATCAATGTCAGCACCTGTGTTGGCTCTTGAGCTCTCCTAAATATTCCAGTGAACCAGTCAAGACCCACCCTGAATGGGTGGGGTCCGCAACTCCATGGAATTAACTCAATCAAAAGTTCTACCCTAATCAACAGACTAATAAGTAATAAGATTACATCAAAGAACTTGGCTTTTCTGAGTGACACAATATATCCAAACCAGCACATGCCCTTTATCATATTGAGGAAGTTTCCTTCTATTCCTATCTTTCAAGGTATGTTTAATCAAAGAAGGGTGCTGGATTTTTTCAGATGCCTGTTCTGCATCAATTGCAATGACCATGTGGTTTTTCCCCGTCATTCTGTTAATGTGGTGTATACATTAATTGATTTTCTTATGTTGATCCACTTGATGGTGTATAATTCTTTTAATTTGCTGTTGGATTAGGTTTCCTTGTATTAAGTTGAGGATTTTTGTATCCATATCATAAGCAATATTGTTTTCTTTTCTCATGATATCTTTATCTGGCTTTGGTCTCATGGTGATGCTGGCCTCATAGAATGAATTAGGGAGTGTTCCCTCTTTTCCAATTTTTTGAATATTTTCAGCAGAATTGGGGTTAAGTCTTCTTGTAATGTTTGGTAGAATTCTCCCGTCAAGCCATTTGGTATTGGGCTTTTCTTTGTTGGTAGGTGTTTGACTACTGATTCGATCTCTCTACTAGTAATTGATTTGTTGAGATCTTCTATTTCTTCTTTAGTCAGTGTAGGTAGCTTTTGTGTTTCTAAAAATTTATCCATTTCGTCTAGGTTATCTAATTTATTGGTATACAGTTGTTCATAGTATCCTTTTATAGTACTTTATTTTTCAGCAGGGTCAGTAGTAATGTCCCCCATTTCATTTCTTATTTTCATTATTTGCATCCTGTCTCTTTTTTTCTTTGTCAGTCTAGCCAAAAGTTTTTCAATTTTATTGACCTTTACAAAGAAACAACTTTCAGTTTTGTTGATTCTCTGTAACTTTTTTTTTTTGTTTTCTATTTCTTTATCGCCTCTGTAATCTTTGCTATTTCCTTCTTTCTGTTTGCTTTGGGTCTAGGTTGTTCTTTTTCTAGTGCTCCCAATTTTGAGGTTAGGGCCCTGATGTGAAGTCTTTCTTCTTTTTTAGTGTAAGCATTTAGAATTATACATTTCCCTCTCAACACTTCCTTCCCTAAATTCCATTATATTTGGTATGTTGTATTTTCATTTCTGTACACCACAAGATATTTCTGAATTTTGCTTGTGATATCCTCTTTAACCCATTTGTTTCAGATGGTGTTTAATTTCACGTATTTGTGAATTATCTGTTTCTCCCTCTTTTACTGATTTTTGACTTCATTCTTTTGTTTTCAGAGTATATACATTGCATGATTTCAATATTTTTTAATTTATGGACACTTGTTTTATGACTTAACAAATGGTCTATCCTGGGGAATGACCCATGTTCATTAGAGAAGAATGTGTATTCTGTTTTTGGTGAGATAAGTATTCTATATATATTTGTTACATCTAGTTGGTTTAGAGTATCATTCAAGTCTTGTATTTCCTTATTGATCTTCTGACTAAGTGTTCTATCCATTATTGAAAGTGGTGTATTAATGCCTCCTTCTATTAATGTAGAACCATTAGTTTCTCCCTTCAAATCTGTCTGTATCTGTTTCACATATTTTGGGACTCTGCTGTTAGGTACATATATATTTATAATTGTTACATATTGCTACTGAACTGTCCCTTTTATCAGTATAAAGTTACCATCTTTGTCCCTAAAAACTATTTTTGACTTAAAGTCTATTTTATTTGATGTTAGTATAGCTACCCCAGAGTGCAGAATTTAATCAATTTACATTTAAAGTCACTGCTGATAATGCAAGACTTTCCTCTGCCATTTTTCTATTTAACTTTCATATGTCTTATGTCTTTTTTACTCCTCAATTCTTCTGTTAATGCCTACTTTTATATTTATTTGATTTTGTGTGTGTTGTGCAATATCAAGTGCCTTCTCTTTTCTATCAGGATGTATTTTTCATCTGTTTTGCTTGTGGTTACCATAGCATTAAAATTTAGCATCTAAATATATAACAATTATATTTGGTTTGACACCAAGTTTCAACTTCAATAGCATACTCATATATTTTTAGTATACCCCTTTGTCCCCCCTACTTCTTTTTGTACCTGTTACCACTTATATCTTTGTACACTGTATGTCTGAAACCATAGACTCATATAATGTTGGAGTTAGGGAACCTCAGAGAGGCCTTGGCATTTCACTTGTATTTTTGAAGGATACAGGAATCACAAGGCACATTATCTTCTCTATGATGTTTGCTTTCTCAGAATGTGACTGTGTGATTGTTGTTGGACTATTGTACAACTTTATCCTGATGTGAATGAATCTTTTCAGAATATCCTGATTTGGGTTTTAGTAGCCAGAGGTAAAACATTTTCTCAGCCTACCGAATTATCTATGGACATTCTTTTCCTTTTCTATATACTTGTTTTTTAACCTAATCCCTAGTTAAGAAGGTATCATCTAAGTGATGTCATATTCTTGTATGTCCTTAATAGTTCCCCAAGTGCTTTATTTTGTCTGATTGTCACAATGGCCTGAGTGTTATAAGATCTGTACTGTATCATCTCTTTAATGCCTTTTTAATAACCTGAGAGTTGAATATGATACTGACATGTGAGCCTAGGAAACTGACTTCATTTAGTTTTTACATGTACTACATATATTGGTTTTCCTGTGCAAGCAACTTGGATACAAAATGTCACTAAGGACTAAGTTTTCGGACAGCCTGAGAAACCTGTCAAATTATCACTTTTAATCATATTATAAAAGCATAGGGTAGATTGGAAATAAAGACCAATGTCTTTTACACAATTATTGCTATAATTCCACTTTGCTATAATCCCATTTGACTTTCAAATGTTTCTGGAACTATTTTGTAGGGTGCTGAAATATTTAACTATATCACCTGCTGATTTGTGAACTATGGTAAACATTATGGTAAAATATATCATTAATACTAAATGATAATCCAAACCCATACTTCCTTCCATACGCATGCAGTTAATTGGGTTGGTTGCTATTTCTACTGAGATGACTAAGAGAGTTTCACTTTGAAACTTCACTCCCAGTTTACCTCAACAAGTTGCACTGTTTCTTTTTGTACTTCTTCTCCTCTTCCCCCCACCCTTTTCTTGTTGATGCAACTGCTCAGTTATGGAGCCAAGAGTAAACGGTACCCAGGGTTAAATACTAGAATCATAGAAAGCAAAAGCCAAAAGGATCTTTGGCCCCTACCTCCTTTCTTTCGTTTCCACTTAACTGCTCTGAACCCCCGAAAGATTAGCTATTCTGTTAACTACAGCTACAAAAATGGATGCTTAAACTGTATGCCAACAAACCAGACAACTTAGATGAATTGTAAAACTTCCTAGAAACACATGTACAACCTACACTGACTCTAGAAGAAATAGAGGACCTCAACAAACCAACCACAAAAGATTGAATCAGTCATCAAAAATCTCCCAACAAAGAAAAGCCCAGAACCAGACTGCTTCACAGGTGAATTCTACCAAGCACTCCAAGAAGAATTAATAAATAGAAAATAATTAATAAATAGAAAACCAATCATCAAATTTATTTGCTCAAACTCTTCCAAAAAATTGAAGAGGAGAGAACTCTACCTAATTCATTCTATAAGTCCAATACCACCTGAATACCAAGGCCAGATAAAAATAATACAAGAAACAAAAATTAAAGATCAATTTCTCTAATGATTGTAGATACAAAAATCCTCAAATACACATTTGTAAATCAAATCCAATAGCACATTAAAAGACTACACTGGGGGAGCTAAGATGGCGGCATAGAGAGGAGTGGAAGACTGTTAGTCCCCCATGGAACAATTCATAAATGACCAAAAAACTCGTAAATAACCTGGAATAACTGTGGGGAAACAAACATGATTGTCCACTCATCATCCACCAACCTGAATTGGGAGGAATGCCCGAGATCGCAGCATAAAATCTGTAAGTAAAAACTGCGGACCCGCACTGAGAGCTGAGAGCCGAGAGCCCCTCCCTCACGGAAGCTTCATGATGCTAGAGAGCAGCACTCTCCAAACAAGCTAGTGGACCTCAGCCCAGCTCCAACTGGGATTTTAATGTTAACTGCTCAATACAAACAGTGATTTCCCAACAAGTAGCCAGAGGCTTTTGGTGACAACTGACCTTGGGAAAGTTAGGGAACATACCTTTCTCAGGATGGGGAGCCCAGAGGATCGGGTGCTATCTCTGGCTGACGGGTGAATCTGGGAGCTTTCTGTCCCTTTCTCTATGGAGAAAACCTCAGCCATTTTCAGTTCACAGCGCTTTGCAGTAAAGAAAGCCTCAGCCATTTTAAAATCAAAACACTTTGATCAGCAGAATCAGAGAAACAAAGAACTTATTGATATACAGTGACCTCTCTGGAGGGGCAAAGCTTCCCAAGAGGAAAGGGAGGGGCCCAGCTCTACTGCCTGCCTTACCAGAACCAGACCCCAAAGCCTGGGGGAGGAGAGCCACAGGCCACACCATCTTACACCAGCCGGTAACAGGCTGACAGGTGCACCTACTGGGCAGAAAAGCACAGGTGTGTCAATCCTCTAAGAAAAACCATCAGGGAAACCAGATACTGAATATTTCCTCCTCCTGTGACCTGAGCCTGTTCTCATCTGGGAAAACCTAACTGGGGTGGCTTAGGAGGTCAGATGCCTAGACAACAGAAAACTACAACCTACACTAAGAAAAACGAAGTTATGGCCCAGTCAAAGAAACAAACGTACACTTCAACTGAGATACAGGAATTTAAACAACTAATGCTAAATCAATTCAAAAAGTTTAGAGAAGATTTCGCAAAAGAGATAGAGGCTGTAAAGAAAACACTGGGCATACATAAGGCAGAAATCGAAAGTTCAAAAAAACAACTAGTAGAATCTATGGAAATGAAAGGCACAACACAAGAGACGAAGGACACAATGGAAACATAGAATAGCAGATCTCAAGAGGCAGAAGAAAATACCCAGGAACTGGAGAACAAAACACCTGAAAACCTACATGCAAAGGAGAAGATGGAGAAAAGAATGAAAAAATATGAGCAACGTCTCCGGGAACTTAAGGATGAGACAAAGTACAAGAATGTACATATCATTGGTATCCCAGAAGGAGAAGAGGAGGGAAAAGGGGCAGAAGCAATAATAGAGGAGATAATCAATGAAAATGTCCCTTCTCTTATGAAAGCCATAAAATTGCAGATCCAAGAAGCACAGCATACTCCAAACAGAACAGATCTGAATAGGCCTACCCCAAGACACCTAATAATCAGAATATCAAATGTCAAAGACAAAGAGAGAATCTTGAAAGCAACAAGAGAAAAGCAATCCATTACACACAAAGGAAGCTTAATAAGACTATGTGCAGATCTCTCAGCAGAAACCATGGAGGCAAGAAGGAAGTGGTGTGATATATTTAAGATACTGAAAGAGAAAAACCACCAACCAAGAATCCTATATCCAGCAAAGCTGTCCTTCAAATATGAGGGAGAGCTCAAAATATTTTCCGACAAACAATGAGAGACTTTGTGAACAAGACACCCGCCCTACAGGAAATACAAAAGGGAGCACTACAGAGTGATAGGAGAAGACAGGAGTGCATGGTTTGGCACACAATTTTGGGGGATGGTAGCACAGCATCTGTGCATCTGAACAAAGATAACTATGAATACAGTTGAGAGATGAAGGTTGGGAGCATGTGAGACACCAGAAGAAAGGAGGAAAGATAAAGACTGAAACTGTGTAACTTGGTGAAATCTAGAGTGTTCAACAATTGTAACAAAATGTAGAAATATGTTCTTTTACACTGGAGAACAAGCAAATGTCAACCTTGCAAGGTGTTAAAAATGGGGAGGCATTGGGGGAGGGATGCAATCAACGTAAACGAGAGACTGTAACTAACAGAATCATTGTATTATGCTTCCTTTAATGTAATAAAGGCAATATACCAAGGTAAATGCAGATGGGGGGGGGATAGGGGAGGCATGTTAGACACTTAACATTGGTGGTGTTGTCTGACTCTTTACTCTACTTTGATTTAAGGTTATTTTTCCTTTTGCTGCTTCCTAGCTGTCATTTTTTTCCTCTTTCTTTTGCCTCTCTACCTTCTTTGACTCTCCCTCCTTCCTTGTGGAAGAAATATAGATGCCCTTATATAGATAGTGGTGAAGGTGGTGAACACATAAATATGTGACCATACGGAGAACCATCAATTGTTTACTTAGGATGGAATGTATGGTGTGTGAACAAAACCATCTTAAAAAAAAAAAAAAATGGATTGATGACAAAACCTCAGGGGCAATATACTGAGTGAAATAAGCCAGACACGTAAGGACAAATATTGCAGGGTCTCACTGATAGGAACTAATTATAATATGTAAACTCATAGACATGAAATATAAGGTACCAAGATATAGGACAAGGCTTAAGAATGGAGAGCGGTTGCTTAGTATGAGCAGAATGTTCAACTAGGATGAACTTAAATGTTTCGAAATGAACAGAGGTGTCGGTAGCACGATGTAAGAATAACTAACAGTGCTGAATGGTGCATGAATGAGGTGGAAAGGGGAAGCTCAGAGTCATATATGTCACCAGAAGGAAAGTTGGAGGTCAAAAGATGGGAATGTATAAAACTGAATCCTATGGTGGGCAATGTCCATGATTAACTGTACAAATATTAGAAGTCTCTTCCATGAACCAAAACAAACGTATGACAATACAATTAGAAGTTAATAATAGAGGGGCATATAGGGATGTTCTAGCTTGCTAATGTTGCTGGAATGCAAAACACCAGAAATGGATTGGCTTTTGTAAAAGGAGGTTTATTTGGTTACACAGTTACAGCTTTAAGGCCATTAAGTATCCAAGGTAACACATCAGCAATTAGGTACCTTCACTAGAGGATGGCCAGTGGTGTCTGGAAAACCTCTTTTAGCTGGGAAGGCACGTGGCTGGTGTCTGCTCCAAAGTTCTGGTTTCAAAATGGCTTTCTCCCAGAACATTCCTCACCAGGCTGCAGTTCCTCAAAAATGTCACTCTTAGTTGCACTTGGGATATTTGTCCTCTCTCAGCTTCTCTGGAGCAAGAGTCTGCTTTCAACGGCTGTCTTCAAACTATTTCTCATCTGCAGCTCCTTTGCTTTCTTCAAGTGTCCCTCTTGGCTGTAGCTCCTCTTCAAAATGTCACTCACAGCATGCAAACAACCTAATCCAAACATTCCAACTTAATCCCCACTAATATGTTTGCCCCACAACATTGCATCAAAGAAAATGGCTTTTTCTGGGGGACATAATACATTCAAACAAGCACAAGGGAAGAAATACATACCTATTGCAAACTGTATACTATAGTTAGTAGTATTTCAACGTTCTTTCATAGTAACAAATGTACTATACCAACACTACGAGTCAACAATTGAGGGAGTTTGGTTAGGGATATGGGAGGATTCGAGTTTCCGTTTCTTTTCTTTTCTTTTTTTTTTCATCTTGTCTGGAGTAATGAAAAGGTTCTAAAAATTGAACAAAAATTAAGTGTGATGATGATGCAGAGCTGTGTGAGGATGCCAGGGGCAACTGATTGTGCACTTTGGATCTTTGGATGATTGTATAGTATCTGAACAATCCCCCAAAAAATTAAAAAGGGAAAAAAAAAAAAAGACTACACACTATGATCAAGTGGGTTTTATCCTAGGTATATGAGAGTGGTTCAAAACAAGAAAATCAATTAATTTAACACACCCCATTAACAAATCAGAGAAAAACTAATACACCCCATTAAAAAAATCAAAGGAGAAAAACCACATCATCATTTTGATTGACAAAGAAAAGGCATCTGGCAAAATCCAGCATCATTTCTTGATAAAAGCATTTCAAAAGACAGAAACAGAAGGAAACTTCCTCAACATGATAAAAGCCATTCATGAAAAACCCACAGCTAACATCATACTCAGTGGGGAAAGATTGAAAGCCTTGCCTCTTAGAACTGGAAAAAAAACAAGGATACCCACTGTTACCATTGTTATGCAACATTGTGCTAGAAGTTCTAGCTAGAGTAACTAGGCAAGAAAAAGAAATAAAAGGCATCCAAAATGGAAAGGAAGAAGTAAATCTGTCACTGTTTGCAGATGACATGATCCTGTATTTAGAAAGTCCTGACAAATCTACAACACAGCTATTAGAGCTCATAAACAAGTTCAGCAAAGTGGGGGGACACACAATCAAAATGCAAAAATCAGTAGTGTTTCTATACACTAGTCAGAAGCAATCTGAGGAGGAAATCAAGAAAACAATTCCATTTACAATAGCAACCAAAAGAATCAAATATCTAGGAATAAATGTAAAGGACTGGTATACAGAAAACTACAAGACAATGCTAAAATAAATCAAGGAAGACCTTAATAGATGGAAGGACATATGATGTTCACGGATTAGAAGACTCTTAAGAAGTCAGTTCTACCCAAATTCATTTGCAGTTTCAATGCAATACCAATCAAAATCCCAACAGCCTACTTTCAAGAAAGAGAAAAACCAATAATCAAATTTATTTGGAAGAGCAAGGTGCCCCAAATAGCTAAAAACATCTTGAAAAGGAAAACTGAAATTGGAGGACTCACACTTCCTGACTTCAAAGCATATTCCAAAGCTACAGTGGTCAAAACAGCATTGTACTGGCTTAAGAATAGATATGATATACCAATGGAATCAGATTGAGAGTACAGAATTAGACTCTTTCATCTATGGCCAATTGATTTTTGACAAGGCAGCCAAGTCCACTCAACTGGGACAGAACAGCCTCTTCAACAGATAGTCCTGGGAGAATTGGGATATCTGTATCCAAAAGAATGAAAGAGCATCCCTAACTCACACCTTGCACTAAGATAAATTTAAAATGGATCAAATACCTAAACATTAGAGTTAGGACCATAAAACTCTTAGAAGAAATTATAGGGAAGCACTGTAAAGATCTTGTGGTAGGAGGTGGTTTCTTAGACCTTACATCCAAAGCACAAGCAATGAAAGAAGAAGTAGATAAATAGGATCTCCTTAAAACTGAATACTTTCCTGTATCAAGGGACTTTGTCAAGAAAGTAATCTGTTCAATGGGAGAAAATATTGAGAAACCACATATCCAATAAGGGTTTAATATTCAGAATGTGTAAATAAATCCTACAACTCAAAAGACAAAAATGAACAACCCATTTTAAAAATGGGCAAAAGACATGGATAGATACTTTTCCAAAGAAATACAGATGATTAAAAAGCATATGAAAAGATGCTCAACTTCGCTAGCTATTAGGGAAATGCAAATCAAAACCACAGCGGATACCGTTTCACACCCTTGGGAAGACGGTTACTGTAAAGGAGAGGCTAGGCCTCCCTATAATTGTGCCTAAGAGCCTCCTCCCAAATGCCTCTTTGTTGCTCAGATGTGGCCCTCTCTCTCTAGCTAAGCCAACTTGAAAGGTGAAATCATTGCCCTCCCCCCTACGTGGGATCAGACACCCAGGGGAGTGAATCTCCCTGGCAACGTGGAATATGACTCCCGGGGAGGAATGTAGACCTAGCATCGTGGGACGGAGAACATCTTCTTGACCAAAAGGGGGATGTGAAAGGAAATGAAATAAGCTTGAGTGGCAGAGAGATTCCAAAAGGAGCTGAGAGGTCACTCTGGTGGGCACTCTTACGCACAATTTAGACAACCCTTTTTAGGTTCTAAAGAATTAGGGTAGCTGGTGGTGGATACCTGAAACTATCAAACTACAACCCAGAACCCATGAATCTCAAAGACAATTGTATAAAAATGTAGCTTATGAGGGGTGACAATGGGATTGGGAAAGCCATAAGGACCACACTCCACTTTGTCTAGTTTATGGATGGATGAGTAGAAAAATAGGGGAAGGAAACAAACAAACAGACAGACAAAGGCACCCAGTGTTCTTTTTTACTTTAATTGCTCTTTTTCACTTTAATTATTATTCTTGTTATTTTTGTGTATGTGCTAATGAAGGTGTCAGGGATTGATTTAGGTGATGAATGTACAACTATGTAATGGTACTGTGAACAATCGAATGTACTATTTGTTTTGTATGACTGCGTGGTATGTGAATATATGTCAATAAAATGAAGATTAAAAAAAAAAGCATATGAAAAAATGCTCAACTTCGCTAGCTATTAGGGAAATGCAAATCAAAACCACAGCGGATACCGTTTCACACCAACTAGAATGTCCTTATCAAAAAAAAACAAAAACAAAAACAAACAGAAAACTACAAGTTCTAGAGGGGATGTGGAGAAATAGGTACACATATTCACTGTTGGTGGGAATGTGGAATGGTGCAGCTGCTCTAGAAGGCAGTTTGGCAGTTCTGCAGGAAGCTGAGTATAGAATTGCCATATGATCCAGCAATCCTGTTACTAGGTATATACCCAGAAGAACTGAAAGCAGGGTCACTTACAGACATTTGCACACTGATGTTCATAGCAGATTTATTCACAATTGCCAATAGATGGAAACAGTTCAAATGTCCATCAACTGATGAGTGGATAAACAAACTGTGGTATATACATACGATAGAATATTATGCAGCTGTAGGAAGGAATAAAGTCATGACACATGCAACAACATGGATAATACTTAAGGGCATTATGTTGCATGAAATAAGCCGCAAACAAAAGGACAAATATTGTATCATCTCACTAATATAAACTAATTACAACGAGCAAACTCAGGGAGTTAATTCAAGAACATAGGTTATCAGTAGATAGAAAGAGGGTAGAGATTGGGTAAATGACACTTAAGGAGTACAGAATGTTTCAATAATTTTAATTGTAAATGTTTGGAAATGGATAGCACAATGCTGTGTGGTGTAACACAATATTGTAAGTGTAATTAACAATGCTGAGTTTGAGTATGGTTGAAAGAAAAAGGCTAGGGTCATGTGTGTCTACAGAAGGAAAGCTACAGGATAAAACCTGGGACTGTATAACTTAGCAAAGTAGACAATGACTGGTTAATTGTACATATATAAGAAAGTTACATGAACTAGAACAAACATATGTCACTATTACAAGGTGTTAATAATAGAGAAGTATATGGGAAAAAATACAGTTAATGTAAACTAAGGTCTATAGTTAACAATAACATTGTAATATTCTCTTATTAATTGTAACAAAGGCACTCCACCAAAGCTGAAGGTCAACAATAGGGAGGTGTAAGGGGTATGGGTTTTTCGTTTTTTGTTTTTTGTTTTTTTCAGAAGAAAAGAGAATGTTTTCATATTGATTGTGGTGGTGAGTGCATAACTGTGTGATTATACCAAGAGCCATTGATTGTACACTTAGGATAGATTGTATGGTGTGGAACAAAACTGTTAAAAAACAAAACAAAACAAAAAAAAAATGTATGCTCACTAAGGTGTACTTTATATTTCATGTTGAGGTGATACTACATGAAAATTATTACAGGAGCAGTTAGTTCTCTATCAAAAGAAGCCCACAGAATTCTTTTCCTTTATTTTAAGTTTAGGTAACAGTTCCTTTCTTACAACCTGTAAGAAAGTGATTCTAGTGATACCCACACACACTACAATATATAATTAAGGCTAAAAACAATCAAAAAAAGTACAAATATTATTGACATTTATCTACACAAATTATTTACTATCTAAATTTCTTTATGGTAAAATAAGTCATTAATGCTAAATAGTAGTCTAATAGTAGCCTTTAATCCTTGTGAATATTAAAAGTTATAAAGTTTCTTATGATGACCCCAAACTTTTAATTTCTCATTTCTGAATAATTATAGATAACATGTATTCAGGGCTCATTATATGCTACACCCAGTGTTAACTGCATGGCATTATCTCAGTCAAACATCATATCATAGGCATTTAAAAAATATTTATGAGGGAAAAAAATCAAGATGGTTTCAGGAACTTTTCTTGAAGTAATAATTTTTAAAGCTTTCTAATTAAACTACTTGTGAAATCAATTTGTATTGTGCAATAGAATGGAGACAATGTGCTGAGTCAGACCTTAAGATGGAAGTAATAATCTAAATGTGATGGAACATTCTTAAGAGTACACAGTATGGACAGCAGAAACCACACCTTAACTGAGTTTCATAGCAGACCCCTTGCCTTCCTTGTGCAAGGATCAGTTTTTAAGATGCAGTATCAGAAGCTGCATTTCTTAAATTCTAAAGTTCACACCTTCTCCATTTATTTTCTAGACAAAAAGAGAAAATTATGAACTTGTTTTTGCCCAATATGGTGATAGTAATAGGGATAAAATTAGGTATCATTTTTTTTTCACCTTCCATAATTATTCTTTTTTTTTTCCATTTTGTAACTTTTCTAATCATTACATTTGTCTGTGTGAGTTCTAGTGTAATTGAGTGCTTTTTATACTCTGATCTAACAATGAAGATTTACTACAAGACCTGTGTTTATTCCTAAATATTATAGGGTGAAATGTAATCAAGCTATCAAGTGAAAAATTAGACAGAGTTCTGAAAAAAAATAATTAATTCAGTCTTTTATCTGTCAGATTTTTGTCCTTTGAGGAAACAAGTATTGGCTACAGTTCTTTCCATGAATGCCTTTTTGGAAGTGTGAAGGGAGGCTAAGAAGAGGGCAAGTGCCAAGAAATAAACAAAGAAAGAGGAAACATTATTAAGTGTAGACAAGGAAAGCACAGATTTTATAGGCTATCAAGAATTTTTAGGGTTCTAAAATTTTAAGAAATGCAAAAAAAAAGTGTACATTCTTCAACTTTTAAAATACATCACTTTTCAGCTATTGAGTAACCAAAAGATAGCTGTGCATTATGTTGAAGAGTCAAGATGTATACCCTTTTTTCTGAAATAATTTTTATTTTACTTTAAGTAGTTAATTACCATCTAGTTTATTACTTTAATTACAACTTTTAAAATGTTCCAAAATATCCTTTCTCTTACATCAAAATTTAGATGTATTTAAAGTTAACAGTTGCTTATGAATAGCTTATATGCAAAATAAGTTTAAAGAAAGCATTCAGATGAGTATTGTTTGTTGTTCTCCTAATTTCATATTTAAATAAAAGTAACTGAAAAATTACTTCCATATCAAGGCTGCTGTCCTCATACAATAAGTATGTAGTCAGTGTTTATAGGACTTTTTGTAAGCTTTGTAGGCTTGTGGTCTTGTAATTCTTTTAAAAATATGTATAAATAAAAAAGAATTCTTTGAACCATGAGATACTGATAATTATAGCCTTATCATATTTTGTAAAACCTGACTTAACTGTGTTTGATTTACTATTCTAAAAAGAATAGTTAAAATGAAACTGTAAGAAGTTGGGAACATCTTTTATCAATTTATGTACTTGTTTATGTTTAAAATCTCTAAGACAGTAGAAGATCAGTCACCAACAAAGAATAAGGAGATCATATGATAGGAAAATACTAAGCCACATATCTTACATTTATAGTATTCTAAATGTTAACTGTATTTAGTTACAAATGGGTTTCCTTTCAAACACTCAGTCTTTAGACTATGTCTGCATGAAGCCACTGGTTTGAATGTTTTGATCCAAACCAAATTTTTTGGCAGCCATTGATTTGACAGCAACAAACATTTTCAAAGACAAGTAAATGTTTTTGTGGATCACCTATTCAATGTCATGCCATGATTTAGTAATCTCACTTTGCTCTCTTTTGAAATAGAAATTAACCTTTAAGAGAACATAAATGGCTTGATGTTAAACAATATTTAGTACCTGTTTTGTATGTCTGGACTAATCTCATAAGGTTGTTATGAGGAGTAAATTAAATTGCATTAAGAATAGGACCTAGTACATTCGATAAATGTTAGCATAAAAAAATGGAGGAATCAACTTCTAGTTAAATATGGATGATCCATGGACTTATCTCTAAACCTTCTCAAAACTCCACTAAATAACATCAAAATAATTTTAAATGGCATAAACCTACAAAGACAAAGAAAATTGGAAGGGATTAAATAGCAGACAAGAGCAGTCAAAAAATTTTAAGGTTTGGCAGACCTAAGAAAAATGAAATCTTGGACCCTGGAAAAGTTCAGGATTGTAGGTACTTCTTTGGGAAGAAGTCTTAGGTGGGGCTAAAAACAGGAGGATTGGTAGAAAGTCCAGGAGCAATTTTATCCTCTGTTCCCTATCCAAACAATATACAGCAGTAAGTTACTCCTTTGCCATTCTGGCACAATTTTACTCTCTGGAAAAGTTGAATGAAACATTCTGGATGGATTGTATGCTATGTAAATAAAACTTAAAAAAAAAAAAGAAAAAAGGAACTCTGGCTTTAGAGACCAGGGGCACAAGAGCAAACAATATTCAATTCATAGATATTTTATAAAGAACCCTGAAAACACTTGGAGAGAAATTGTCAAAATAATCCAAGAAAATTTCCCACTAGTGAAAGACAAAAATGTATAAGTTGAAATTTCCCTGCAAGTACCCAGCAAAACATATGTGATATGGAGAAGACCCTCACCAAGGTACAACATAATGAAATTTCATAATTACAAGTATAAAGAGAAAAATATTTAAGCTTCTGAGAGGGATTTAAAAAAACGAGTCACATAAAAGCTTGAGAATCAAAATACAACTGACGATCAGATATCTAGGAATAAATCTAATCAAGGATGTAAAGGACTTGTATAAAAACCATTGCTAAAAGAAATAAAAAAAGACCTAAATAAATGGAAGGACATTCCATGTTCATGGATTGGAAGACTAAAATATTGTTAAGATGTCAGTTCTACCCAAAGCAATTTACAGAGTCAATGCAATCCCAGTCAAAATTCTAACACCCCTTCTTTGCAGACATGGAAAAGCCAACCATCAAATTTATAAGGAAGGGTATGGGGCTCCAAATAGCCAAAGCTATCTTGAAACAGGAGACTGCAGTTGGAGGACTCACACTTTTTTTTTTCTCCCAGAGAATGCTGCATGCACCATGACCTATAGACACGGACACACAGTGACATACATCCACTACACAGGTTCCCCTACTCCCACCTTTACAGGCCATGGACCTCCACCCACAGAATCCCATGTTCCAAAATCCCCATGCACAGTGAAGTCTACCCCTCCCCCATCTCCCTTATCCCCACTGCCCATCTACACCACTGTCTCCCAAATCCACCCTGTGCATCTCTACCTCTTCCCACCACTCCTCCCCATGCTCCCAGCATTTCCCGGCCCCTATCCCCAAGTCTTTTTTTTTTTTTTTGGAAAGGCATTTAATTTTATTTTTTAAGGAAAGAGCCATGATTATCTTAAATGTGAAAACCACATCCAATAAACTGACATTAATTTCAGGAAGAGGGTACATATTATTGCTACTATAGTCATTTCACAAGGAATCTTAAAATGTATTACAAAGCCATAACAATCAAAACAGCATGGTACTGGCACAAGGACAGACATACAGACCAATGGACTCAAATTAGCAGTTCAGAAACCAACCCTCACATTTACTGCTAAGTCCACTCAATTGGGAAAGAATAGTCATAGTCTGTTCAAGAAATGGTGCTGGGAAAACTGAATGTTCATAAGCAAGAGAATGAAGGTAGAAACCCTACCTTACACCTTATACAAAAATCAACTCAAACATGGATCAAAGACCTAAATATATGGACCAGAACTATCAAACTCCTAGGATAAAACATAGGGAAGCATCTTCAGGACCCGGTGTTAGGCAATGGTTTCTTAGATTTTATACCCAAAGCACAATTAACAAAAGAAAAAATAGATAAATACTACCTTATTAAAATTTAAAATTTTTGTGCAAAGGAAGAACATTATCATGGAAGTAAAAAAGGTACCCTACACAATGTTAGAAACTATTTGAAAACCATATATCCGATAAAAGAGTTTAATATCTGGAATATATAAAGAAATCTTACAACTCAACAACAAAAACAGGAGTGGGTAAAAGACTTGAATAGATCTTTTTCCAAAGAAGGTATAAAAATGCCAAAAGGCACATAAAAAAATGCTCAACATAATTAGCCCTTAGGGAAATGCAAATCAAGACTACAATGAGTTATCATTTCACACCGGCTAGAATGGCTACTATTTTAAAAATGGAAAATTATAAGTTTCAGAGAGGATGTGGAGAAATAGGAACATTCATTCATTGTTGGTGGAAATGTAAAATGGTGCAACTGCTATGGCAGACAGTTTGCAGTTCCTCATCAAGTTAAGTATAGAATTACTATATGACCCAGCAATCCCACTTCTAGACATTTACCAAAAAAAATCAAAAGCAAGGACTCAAACAGATATTTGCACATTAATGTTCATAGCAGCATTATTCACAATTACCTAAAGATGGAAGCAACCCAAGTGTCATCAGTTAGTGAATGGATAAACGAAATGTGGTATATACATACAATGGAATATTATTCAGCTATAAAAAGGGATGAAGTCCTGATATGTGAAACAACATGAACTAACATTGAAGTCATTGTGTTGAGTGAAAAAAGCCAGAGACCAAAGAACAAATATTGTATAATCTCACTGATATGAAATAATTAGAAAAGCAAATTCTTGGGTTAAAAACTAGAATATAGGTTACCAGGGGCAAGGATGGGGTAGGTAATGGGGAGGTAATGTTTAAACTGTACAGTGTTTCTATTTTGGTTGATGGAAAAATTTTGGTAATGATGGTTGTGATGGTCACACAACATTGTGAACATAATTAACAGCACTGAATTATATATTTGACTGTAGTTACAAGGGGAAATTTTAGGTTACATATGTGTTACAATAACCCTAATGTAAACCATGGACAATAGTTAATAGTGCAGTTATAAAAATGTTCTTTCACCAAGTGTACCACAGTAATGCAAGGTGTTAACAATATGGGTACATGGGAACTCTGTATTTTATGAATGATTTTTCTGTAAACCTTCAACTTTGCTAATAAAAAATTAATATTTGCTAAAAATAAAAAGAAAAATATACAACTTACTTCTCAATAGCAGCATTTAAGGTAGAAGACAATGGAACAATGCCCTTAAAATTCTGAGGAAGAATTATTTTTAATCTAGACTAATATACCCAGCCAGATTATCAGTTGAATATGAGATTGTCATAAATATGTATCAGACAAACAAGATCTTTAAAAGTTGTTTCCCATGCACTGTTTCTAAGGAAACGATCACAGTTTCTATCTGGTAGATATCTAACTATCCATCTATCAGCTGCAGCCCACCACAGGAAGGGAGATCAATGCTGCAGTTTAAGTTCATTCTAGTTAACTGCCTGGTAAATGAAAAATAATAAAAATTCTTCAAAGGAATCTATCAGAATCCAGTTTTTACATTATATCATTCACAGTATCTCAGATAAAATTCAAAACTAATCAAATTCTGAAGTAATAGGAAAACATGACCCATACCTAAGAGAAAAGGCAATAGAACCTGACCTCAGAATGACCCAGATGTTGCGATTAGCAGACAAAGAATTTTAAAGCAGCTATTATAACTATGCTTAAAAACTAAAAAGGAAACTACCAGAGGATGTGCTCTGCCAAAAAACAAACCAACAAAGAAAAAAACAAAACAAACAAACAAACAAAAAAACTGAGTAAATTAAGAAAGAGGAAGAAATGGGATCAAGAAAACAGGATTTAACACAGAGTAAAGTTGAAGGGCATCTGGAGGGCTCTAGATAGAATATTGTCTATAAAAAAAATAATGAAACTGAAAGAAATCTGATGTTTCAGATCTTTCAAAGAGTTTGGAATGGAACAGTGGTAGGTTCATTTAAAAAAAAAAGTAAAGTAGAAAACAAAACAAATTATTGTTAAACTATAAGGAAAACAAGCAAACAAAATAAATTTTTGAAAAGAATTGTGAGCATAGTGGCCAAACTGTGAATAAAGTTTATATAGTCATAATATGAACAATAGATATTAATTTAACAAAAAATTTATACTATTATAGGTGAGATCAAGATGGGAAGAAAGAGGGGATTAAATTTGGGGAATCTGGAATAATAAATCATCTTTTCTTCCACTCTAAAAAGTCAATTGATAATATTTAAAGCTGAAAAATAAAATAAGCATTATAAGCATATTTCAAATATGGAGATAAAAGAACAAACTAGAAAAGTTGAAAGTAGTTGCCTCTAGAAGCAGGAATACTGATTGGAAAGATATATGGCAGAGTATTCCTATCCATCATTATAAAACATAGTATTCTTTGACTTTTAATGCTATGTGCATTTTAACTTTGAAAAAAATAAAAAATTAAAACTCAGTATTTGTAAAACACATAGCACAGTGCCTGGTACAAATTAGGTATTCAATATTTGGTGTCTATTATTACTAAAATTATTTTTTCCTATTAGTCTTAAAGTCAGTTCAACTAAAAATTTAAACATATATACCTACAAATCTAGAAAAGTTATTTGATGTGTCTAAAGTTACATAGTTATTTAGTGGCAGAACTAGAATTGGAGTCCAGATTTGCTAACTCCTCTTTCTTTCATCACATCATGGAGGATTGGGAGAGGACCTTTAAAATTATCTATGGCTGCCAGGTATGGTTGCAAATAGAGCTGTCCTTTCTTAGCCTAACCTAGAATCTGTCCTGGTAAATAGTGCATGAGGGAGAGACTGATGGATTGAAAGACAGACAATTTTTGTCCATGTCAGTCTGGCCTCATATTCTGCCTCTTAATGACATTAGCTCTCCACAACTCCTGCCTTTTACTGTT
Organism: Choloepus didactylus; assembly: GCF_015220235.1. Taxonomy (NCBI): domain Eukaryota; kingdom Metazoa; phylum Chordata; class Mammalia; order Pilosa; family Megalonychidae; genus Choloepus; species Choloepus didactylus. Next base: position 106,746,297 of record NC_051313.1, read on the forward strand.
TATCCTCAAAGTGGAAACACCCAGAAACTTTTACCCAAAGGAAAGATGCAGCAGAAAGAAAGTGTGGTTAAAATGAAATATTTCAGTATCTTAATGATTATGGAATAGTCAACTTAATTTTGCTGTACTTTTAAGACCATTTGGAACTTTTGAGAAATCTTTTTGCTGAGTTTATGTGGGCCCTGCTCAAATGCACGAAAAAAAAAAAAAGAAAGCAAAGGAATGGAGGGTTAAAGAGAACACTTAATCTCTAAAAACCTGATTTCATTCCCAGTTATTTTGCTCAGATCTATATCACAAGCACATGAAGTTATGATAAAGATGTATAGAGTTTTGCAGCTTAGCTTGGCTGCACTGAGTGCTAAACATCCCTGTCATAGAATTAGAAGGACCATATAGCATTTGATCCATGCTCTTTGACTTAGAATTCTCAAATTTGTGCCATTGATGTGAGACAGGTAATCATTTTGTTTCTAAGTTCTCTGAGGATGAAGATGCCTTGGATTCCTAGCATTTCATTATCCAGTGAGTTAAGTGGAAAAAACATCCTCACTTGCCTGCAGTTTAAACCAATTTTTCTTTTTCCTCTCTTCATAAATAGGAGACAGGCCTAGACATATTAAGGATGTACCTTTATTTGTTTATATATCTGATGTTTGGAGATTCTGGTTTTGACGGAGTTTAAGAACCCTGATTTCATTGTTTAAACAGACCATTTTCTAACAGTTCCAATAATGCAGTTATACCCATGTTGCATAAAAAAGGAAATATCCACATATTTCATTATTTTTGAAATATATTCATATATGACATTTTATACTATTAAGGCTTTATGGATCAACTTTAAAGGCTGTATTTAATATTCTTTCACAACTGACCTTAATTTTTTAATCCAAATCACTACTGAAACTATAAAATATAGACTATACATGGGGAGACATCCCAGTTAGAAAACAGATCTTTATACTGTTCTAGGAAAAAAAAAAAAAAATCTCCTGGAAAAGAACAAAGCTAGGACCTTGGTCATGCTGAAAACAGTTTGCTTTATAACAGAAATAACTTTGCCGTTATATGATTCTGTGTGTTAAAAGGCAAACTTCAGGAAGTATCCCCAGAGCATAGAACCTATAAAGGTTCTCAATAAGTGTTTGTAAAATATTGGCAATCCATTTTCCTCTCCCTAATTTTCATTTTCCCCTCTATGATATAAATTAATTGAGCTTAATGAAGTCTATGATCCCTTCTGGTATAAAAATATATGAATCCAAAAGATATAATGGAGCTCTGTGCCAAAATTACAAATTGTACTTCATATTTTGAAAGTTCTCCATACTCAGTTCTTGGAAATTTATGTGCATATCTACAAAATACCAAAAATTGTTGTCATAAAATGGAGTATATAGGTATTTATGAAAAAATGTTATTAATGTCTAAATGATTTCCCTCATTCACACATACATGTACCTTTCCTGTTGGCTTACGGCCACTGAATGGAGCTATTCTTAGGGCAGTTTTCCAGATCAGGGTCCCAAAGTCCAGTAATCTGTTGCTTGAAATGCTTCCAGTCAGATCCAGTAGGCAACTACAGTAATCTCGATTGACTCATCTACGATCCAGGCTTAAATGCTAACTATATTCTTTATACTATCTAAAAAATGGACAGTGCATATGATCAGATTTGAACTAAGCTCTTGAAACCACTTGTTTTTTAATAGTTCCAGCCATAATCCTTAATAATTATATGGTTAATTCTTATTGACTTATAGATGTTTAAAATAAGTGAAGATAAATATTTAATTAATTCAATTTAAGTTTTTTGTTTTAAAAGATCCTATTTTGAGCTCACATATTTTTTAAAATTCAGTTTTATTGAAATATAATCACATACCGTACAATCATCCATGGTGTACAATCATCCATTCACAGTACAATCAAATAGCTATGCATTCATCACCACAATCTATTTCTGAACATTTTCCTTACATCAGAAAGAATCAAAATAAAAATAAAAAATAAAAGTAAAAAAGAACATCCAAATCATCCCCCCCATCCCACCCTATTTTTCATTTAGTTTTTGTCCCTCTTTTTCTACTCATCCATCCATACACTAGATGAAGGGAGTGTGATCCACAAGGTTTTCTCAATCATAGTGTCACCCCTTATAATCTACATTGTTATACAGTCATCTTCAGGAGTCCAGACTACTGGATTGGAGTTTGGTAGTTTCAGGTATTTACTTCTATCTATTCCAGTACATTAAAACCTAAGAGGTGTTATCTATATAGTGCATGAGAATGTCCACCAGAGTGACCTCGACTCCATTTGAAATCTCTCAGCCACTGAAACTATTTCATCTCATTTTGCATCCCCCTTCAGATCAAGAAGATATTCTCAGTCCCACCATGCCAAGTCCAGATTCATCCCCGGGAGTCATATCCTGTGTTGCCAGGGAGATTTACACCCCTGGGAGTTGGGTTCCACGTGAGGGGGGGGGGGGGGGCAGGTGCAGTAAGTTCACCTGCCGAGGTGGCTCAGAGAGAGGGGGCCACATCTGAGCAACAAAGACGTACTTGGGGAGACCTTAGGCACAATTACATGCAAGTTTAGCCTCTCTTTTGCAATAACGAGCTTCATAAGGGCAAGTCCCATGATAGGGGGCTCAGCACAACGAACCACCAGTCCCAATGTTTGTGAGTTCACATTTTTAACAGCATTTGTTTTACTACTCTTTGCAGATTCTAGAACTACTACATAATATTGTTTTAACACAAGGAAGATCGGTTATTTCTGCTTTAAATTGCCTGTATTCTAGATCAGGGATAGCAAAATTTGGCCCACAGACCAAATCTGGCCTGCTAACTGCTTTTCTCAATAAAATTTAATTGGAAAATAGCCATGCCCATTTATTTATGTATTATCTATGGCTACTTTCGTGCTACAACAGTAAAGTTGAGTAGTTGCAACAGAGAGCATATGGACTGCAAATTCTAAAATATTTGCTACCTGGACCTTTACAGAAAAATGTTTGCTGACCCCTGCATTAGATCAACACTGTTCAGTAGCACTTCCTGCAATGATGAAGATGTTTTTTTAATGCATTTTTTATTGTGAACTTTAACATATATAAATAACAGTGATAACTTTCAGTGTACAATTTAACAAATAGCAAATTTCAAAGACTGTCATGGATCACAGTTCCACAACTTCAGCCATTTCCATTATTGTAAAGTATAACATACATACAGAAAGGTGTTAACATTCAATGTAAGCTCAACAAGCAGTTATATAGGTAATTTAAAAAAATTTTATGGGTTACAGTACCACAGTTTCAGTTCTTTACTTATCATGCAATATATGGTATATACAGAAAGATGAATACTTTCAAAGCACAATTAAACGAGTAACTACAGAGCAAATTTCAAAGGATGTTATAGGTTACAGTTCCACCATGTCATTTACCTCTTTCCAGCAATTCCAACAGCCCAGCATCTAAAAATATATTTATATAAAGTTTCAGTATTCATAGACCTATCTTAAATCTTATCTTGTTCCTTACTATTCCTTCCTTTCACTTAATCTCATTCTCCATCTTCAGGGGTGTCTAGGCAGTGAGCACCCAAACTTGTTCATATTGAAAGGGGTGTTGACAGTATGAGGAAGGGGGGCTGCATCTGATTGTTGATCTTAAAGAGGCTGTTGCCTGGCATAGGAACACTTTGGTGGATTTAAGTTTCTGAGAGATAAAACTTAGTGAGTGAATCTTTTATAGAATCTCAGGGGCCTAGGTATTTGGGGACTACTTTTGGTAAGGGCATGGCATACTGTGGCCATTTGGACCAGGCTCTTTCCTAGGAGTCATGTCCCTCGTGGGGAGGGGGGCAGTTAATGAATTTATTTGCCAAATTGGGCTTAGAGAGAGAAAGGCCACATCTAAGCAACAAAAGAGGTTCCCTGGAGGTGCCTCTTAGGCATAATTATAGGAGAGCTAAGCTTTCCATTTACAACCTTAAGTTTTACAAGAGCAAGGTTCAAGTCGAGTGCTTGATTTATTAAGTAGTGGGTTCCTAATTTCACTTAATAAATATTCTGTCCCAAGCTAAACAGTTTCTTACATTATCTTCACTGAGTTGTACAATCATCACTCTGAACTTTAGCAATTATTAAAGCCTAATATATCTCAGAGCTTTTACCACCTGCTAATTATTCATCCCTAGTTTAAGTGTAGTGTTGGTAAGATATTCCTATTAAATGTAGTCTTTGATATGTAATAGGTAGTTTTTCCATATACCACTCTGTTGTTAAACCTGTGCACCACTGTTAACCATATAAGTATATCATGCTAACACTTATTTAGGTTTGTGATGCAACTCTGTGGATTACATGCCTTTAAATGACCATTTACTAACATGTTTGCCTTCAATGTGTCACTGATACTTATAATTCCATTAACGAACCATAGTCACACCTGACCATCCCCATACTATTCAGTTCATCCTCATTATCATATCTCTACATATTAGATTATCATTCCGCCTTCACTAGCTTCTGTCTGTCTCTGCATCCCCTATTTTCTACATTGTAAGACACTTATTTTTCATTTTTCATGGATTTCACATTAGTGGTAACATACAGTATCTCATTTTGTGTCTGACTTATTTCACTGAGCATTATGTCTTCAGGGTTCATCCATGCTCTCATATGTTTAACAACCTCAGTACTCCTTACTGCTCCATAGTATTCTATCATATGTATATCTGACATTTTGTTATGCACTCATCTGCTGAATGACATTTGGATTGTTTCCATCACTTGGCAATTGTGAACAAAGCCGTTGTGAACATCAGTGTGCAAATATCTGCTCGTGTCACTTCTTTCAGATCTTCTGGGTATATACCGAGAAGTGAAATTGCTGGATTGTGGGATAATTCAATATCTAGTTTTCTGAGGAACTGCCAAACTGTCTTCCAGGGTAGCTGTACCATTAAACAGTCCCACCAGCAATGAATAAGAGTTCCAGTTTCTCCACATCCTCTCCAGCATTTGTAGTTTCCTGTTTGTTTAATAGCAGCCATTCTTATTGGTGTGAGATGATATCTCACTGGGGTCTTGATTTGCATCTCCCTAATAACTAGTGAAGATGAACATTTTTTTCATGTGTATTTAAGCCATTTGTATTTCCTCCTTGGAGAAATGTCTTTTCATATCTTTTGCCCATTTTATAATTGGGCTGTTTGTACTATTGTCATTGAATTGTAGGATTTCTTTATTATGCAAGATATCAGTCTCTTATCAGACACATGTTTCCAAATATTGTCTCCCATTGCATTGGCTGCCTCTTCACCTTTTTGACAAATTCCATTGATGTACAGAAGCTTTTGATTTTGAGGAGTTCCCATTTATCTGTTTTTTCTTTTGTTGCTTATGCTTTGATTGTAAGGTCTAAGACGTGACCTCCTAAAACTAGGTCTTGAAGATGTTTCCCTACCTTATCTTCTAGGAGTTTTATGGTACTGTCTCCTATATTGAGGTCTTTGATCCACTTTGAGTTAATTTTTGTATAGGGTGTGAGGTAGGGGTCCTCTTTCATTCTTTTGGATCTGGATATCCAGTTCTCCCAGCCCCATTTGTTGAAGAGACTGTTTTTTCCTGGTTCTCTGGATTTGGGGTCCTTATCAAAAATCAGTCGACCATCAATCTGGGGGTCTATTTCTGAATTCTCAATTTGATTCTCTTGAACAATATGTCTGTCTTTGTGCCGATACCATGCTGTTTTGACTACTGTGGCTTTATAGTCCTCTTCGATGTCAGGAAGTATAAGTACTTTCACTTTGTTTTTCTTTTTTAGAATGTTTTTAGCAATCCAAGGCCACTTTCCCCTCCAAATAAATTTGATAACTACCTTTTCCAAGTCTGCAAAGTAGGTTGTTGGAATTTTTATTGGAATTGCATTGAATCTATAGGTCAGTTTCGGTAGGATTAACATCTTAACAACTTCTAGCCTTCCTGTCCATGAATATGGAATATCTTTCCATCTCTTTAGGTTTCCCTTTATTTCTTTTAGGTAAGCTATAAAATTTTCTGTGTAGAGGTCTTTTACATCTTTGACTAAGTTTATTCCTAGGTACTTGATTTTTTTAGTTGCTATTGTGAATGGAATCTTTTTCTTAAGTGTCTCTTCAGTTAGGTCATTTCTAGTGTATAGGGACACTAACTTATGTGCGTTAATCTTGTATCCTGCCACTTTGCTGAATTTGTTTATTAGCTCAAGTAGCTATGTCATCAGTTTCTCAGGGTTTTCCAAATATATGATTATATCACCAGCAAATAATGACAGTTTTACTTCTTTCTTTCCAATTTGGATGCCTTTTATTTCTTTGTCTTGCTGGATTGTTCTGGCTGGAACTTCCAGTGCAGTGTTGAATAATAGTGGTGACAGTGGGCATCCTTGTCTCATTTCGTGTCTTAGAGGGAATGCATTCAGTCTCTCACCATTGATTTCTGTGCTGGCTGTGGGTTCTTTATATATACCCTTTATTATACTGAGGAAATTTCCTTCACTTCCTACCTTTTGAAGTGTTTTCATCAAAAAAGGATGTTGAGTTTTGTCAAATGCTTTTTCAACTTCCATTGAGATGATTTTTCCCTTTTGATTTGTTAATTTGTTGTATTGCATTGATTGATTGATTCTTATGTTGAACCTCCCTTGCATGCCTGGGATGAACCCCACTTGGTCATGGTGTATGATTTTTTTTAATTTGTCTTTGGATTTGATTTGGAAGTATTTTGTTGAGAATTTTTGCATCTGTATTCATGAGGGAGATTGGCCTGTAGTTTTCCTTTCATGTAGCATGTTTATCCTGTTTTGGTATTAGGATGATATTGGCTTCTTTCAATGAGTTAGATAGTGTTCCATTTTCTTCAGTTTTTTGAAAGAGTTTTCTTTTTTGGAAAGTTAGCTAAAATTCTACTATGAAGCCTGTGGGCTTTTATTCATAGGAAGCTTTTTGATGACTGACTGGATCTCTTTACTTTTCATTGGTTTGTTGAAGTCTTCCATTTCTTCTCTGGTCAATCTAGGTTGTTCATGTGTTTCCGAGAAATTATCCATTTCCTCTAAATTGTCGAATTTGTTGGCATACACGTATTCATAACATCCTCTTATGATTTTTTTAAATTTCTTCAGGATCCACAGTAATGCCCCCCCTCTCATTTATTATCTTGTTTATTTGGGTCTTCTCTCTTTTTTGAGTTTGTCAGTCTAGCTAAGGGTTTGTCAATCTTGTTAATCTTCTCAAAGAACCAACTTTTGGTTTTATTATTCTCTCTAGTGTTTTTTGGTTCTCCAAATCATTTATTTCTGCTTTAATCCTTTTTATTTCTTTTCTTCTACTTGCTTTAGGATTAGTTTGCTGATCATTTTCTAGCTTCTTCAGTTATTCTATTAGTTCTTTGATTTTGGCTCTTTATTCCTCTATAATGTATGCATTTAGAGCTATGAATTTCCCCCTGAATACCACCTTTGCTGCATCCCATAAGTTTTGATATGTTGTGTTCTTGTTTTCATTCATCTCTAGATACTTAGCAATTTCTCTTGCAATTTCTTCTTTGCCCCACAGATTGTTTAGGAGTGTGTTGTTTAACCTCCAGATATTTATGAATGTTCGAGATTTTTGATGGTCATTGACTTCTAGTTACATTCCATTGTGGTTAAAGATTGTGCTTTGAATAATTTCAATCTTTTTAAAATTATTGAGGTTTCTTTTATGCCTCAGCATAAAATCTATCCTGGACAAAGTTCCATGAGCAGTTGAGAAGAATGTATATCCTGGTAATTTGGGATATAATGCTCTATATATGTCTGTTAAGTCTAATTCATTTATCACATTTTTAGGTTCTCAGTTTCCTTATTGTTTGTCTGTGTGGTTGATCTATCTATCAGACAGATTGGTGTATTGAAGTCTCCCATGATTATTGTGGAAACATCTATTGCTTCCTTCAGTTTTGTCAATGTTTGTCTCATGTATGTTGGAGCACCTTAATTGGGTGCATATAAATTTATGATTGTTATTTCTGCTTGGTGTACTGTCCCTTTTATTAGTATATAGTGTCCTTTTTTGTCTCTTATGACATCCTTGCATTTAAAGTCTATTTTATCTGAAACTACTATCACTACCTCTTTCTTTTGGCTGCAGCTTGCATGGATTTTTTTTTTTCCATCCTTTCACTTTCAATGTCTTTGTGTCACTGGATCTAAATGAGTCTCTTGTAAACAGCATATTGATGGTTCATATTTTTTAATACATTCTGCTGATCTATATCTTTTAATTGGGGAGTTTAATCCATTCACATTCATTGTTATTACTGTAAAGGCATTTCTTGAACCAGCCATCTTATCCTTTGGTTTTTATTTGTCATGTCTATTTTTTTCCCTTTCTCTCTTTATTTCCTTTAAGTTACTCTTAACAAATATTCTTCAGTTCTGTACTGGTCTCCAGGCCTCTCTATCCTGTCTTTTTCTTCAGCTGGTGGAGCTCCCCTTAGTATTTGTTGTAGGGAAGTTCTCTTATTAACAAATTCTCTCAGCATTTTTTTTGTCTGTGAAAATTTTCACCTCCCCCTCAATTTTGAAGGAGAGCTTTGCGGGATAAAAAATTCTTGGCTGAAATATTTCTTCCTCTTCAATTGAAAAGAATTGGTATTATTTCTTCCTTAAATGTTTGGTAGAATTCCAAGTCCTATGAAGATACCTGGGCCTGGAATTTTATTTCTGGGAAAGTTTCTAAATACACATTCAAGTTCCTTAATAGATATAGAGGTATTCAGGTTATCTACTGGTTCTTGAATTAACTTTGGTAATTTGCATCTTTCAATGTGTTTGTGCATCTTGTCTAGGTTGTCAGGTTTATTGGCATAAAGTTGTTCTTAATATTGCCTTGTGGTCCTTTTAGTATCCGTAGAATCTACAGTGATATAATTTCTTTAGCATGTTCTCTCTTTTTCTCTTGATCATTCTGGCTAGAGGTTTGTCAATTTTATTGCTATTCTAAAAGAACTAGTTTTAGGTTTCAGTGATTTTCTCTATTGTTTTTCTGTTGTCTATTTATGATTTCTGCACTGGTCTTTAATTCTTTTCTTCTGTTTATTTGGGGTCTCACTGATTGATTTTTTTTTAATTAAATTCAGTTTTATTGAAATATATTCACATACCATACAATCATCCATGGTGTATAATCAACTGTTCACAATACCATCATATAGTGCACTCATCACCCCAATCTAAAAGGAAAAAAAAAAAAAATTTCTTGGCTGACAATTTTTCTGTTTCAGAATTTTCAATATGTCATACCACTGCTTTCTCACCTCCGTGGTGCCCACTGAGTAGTCAGTACTTAGTCTTAGGTTGTTTCGCTTGTATGTGGTGAATCCCTTCTCCCTTGCTGCTTTCAGAGCTTTCTCCTTCTCTTCTGCATTTGACAATCTGATCAGAATATGTCTCGCAGTGGGTTTATTTTGATTTCTTCTATTTGGAGTTTGTTGCACGTCTTTGGTTTGCATATTTATGTCATTTAGAAGAATTAGGAAGTTTTCCCCACCAGTGTCTTCGAATACTCTTCCTAGCCCTTTACTCTTCTCGTAACCTTCTGGAACACCACTGATTCTTATCTTTGTGCACTTCATGCTGCCCATCATTTCCCTGAGCTCCTTTTCAAATTTTTTTATTTTTTTCACCATTCATTCTTTTGTGCTTTTGCATTCCATCACCCTGTCCTCGACTTCACTAATTAGTTCCTCTGCCTCTTCAAATCTGCTGTTAAGTGTTTCAAGAATCTTTTTAATTTGATCAACAGTATCTTTTATTTCAATAAGATCTATTCTTTTTCTTAATCTTGCAAATTATTCTTTATCCTTTTCTAGGGTCTTCATGTCCTTTATATCCTGAGCCATGACATTGATATTCTGTGTACTTCTTTGATTAATTGCTCCAAGTTCTGTGTCTCCTCTGGCTTTTTAATTTGTATGTTTTGGTCATCCATATCTTCTGGTTTCTTCATATGCTTTATAGTTTTCTGTTGTTTTTGGCCTCTTGGCATTTGCTCATCTTGATGGGATTCTTTTTGGATTTGCAGGATTATTTGAACATTTATCTATGATTTGGTAGAGCTACAGTTTGGTGGAGTGCACTTTCCCTGACCTACAAGCTGGTGGTGGCTCTTGAGCCACCTCTTACCCTCAAGCCAGTTCCCAAACTTCAGCTATGCACTATGTGGGGGTCCAAACCATGTGGAGGTCCAATCAGTGCACCAATTTTCCATGTGCACCGGATACTGCCAGCTCTGTGGGTAGGGGTTGTGCCCTGTGCTGTTTGGCAGATAGTCAGCTCCAGAACACATTGGACCTGGCCATTCCCGGGACTGCAGGTGGAGTACTCTGGGGATGCAGAGCTGTGCATCTCATCTTCCAGCTCAGATGCCCCACAGTCCGTATCTGCCATCCACCCACAAGTCCCTGAGATTGAGGGACAGCTCCTGGCACTTCCTTGTGGTGCCCTTGCCTCTAGGTTGTGAACACCGCGGGCTTCTGTGGAGGAAGCGTGGATGCTGTTACTAGCCCACCACATCCAGAATTCCCTCCAGGAAGCTCTCGGCTACGGGGCTGCAAAGGGTCATCTCAGCCAACTGCAAATGCAGCTGCACGGGGCATGGAAATCTGCCCACCCTCTGCACTCATCTGCCTGTTCCAATTGCCAGTGCCTGGCACAGGGGCTCTCAGTCACTGGTCTGTGAAGAGTTATCATCCAAGCCAAGTGCTGAAGACGGTGCCTGGGGCGTGGAAGGTTGCTCCCCTCCATGCTCGTCAGGTGGCTCCAACCTCCCATTCTCCAGCGGCATTCCAGGCTGAACAGTCACCACTCTTAAACTCAGTGTCTCAGTTTCTCCAAGTACATACTCTGGGTGTAGAGTTCCCTGCCCAGCTGGTCGACCCCTGAACTGCTGTTCTGGAGCACTTTCTGTCCTTTACCTAGTGTTTTTCACAGAGGAGAATTTTGCTGTGTCTCTCCTAATCCACCATCTTCCATTCTTTCTCTTGGACTGTTTAAAAGCAAGCAAATCACAGACAGCTGTTGGTGGCCAGAACCCCAGCACGGCCCCCAAGACCCAGATCGAGGGCGTGAAGTGTGTGTGTGTGTGTGTGTGTGTGTGTAGCGTGAGGAGATAGTCTGGCATGCCTCCACTACTGCCTTCCTTGCCAGCTGGCCAAGCTCAGTGAGGGGAAGTTGACCACAGTGCTGAGGGCTGAGGAACCAAGGGCAGAGGGAGAAGCATGGAGCCCAGTTAGTGGCTTATACCCAGAGGGCTTGAGACAAATGCAATTGTGCGGCAGGGATGGTGTTTAAGGTGTAGGTGGCAGCAGCGGCACCTCCCAATGGGCCCCTCCACCTCACACCACCTCTGGGTCACTGACACACACTTGAAAATGTTCTATGTATGCCCTATTCAATACAATAGTCATTATCCAGATATGGCTGTGCTAACACTGAAAATGTGGATAGAATATCTAAGGAATTGACATTTGTATTTAATTTAATTTTAATTCATTTTAATTTTAAATAGACTCATGTAGATAGTGGCTACCAGATTCAACAGCACAGCTCTAGAAGGGGAAAACAAATGCAGAAGCAACACACAAATGTGAGCTCCTTATATTGAGACTTAAGTAACAGCTGGACAGAAGTGGCATATTAAACTAGGACTTGAAGTTCAACCAAGCAGATGTAAATCAGACAATCAAGGAATCAGGTCTCAGGGTAATCAGCACTAGAAAGAATAGGTAGGCATTTACTCCAGATTGGAGTTAAGTACACTATGGTATCAGCTAAGAAGGGTCAGACTGGTCATCTAAGTGTAGACAGGCAGGTCTGGAGTTGCAGAGGTCATGGACATCATGCAGTTACGGCCATGGACAAAACTTTATGATAATGTGAGTCTTTGCCCTAGCACAGAAACCTCTTTGCTTCTTTTTTTTATAAGCTGCCCATTCGGGTTTGGTAGTCCTGTATGTAGAGGAATTATTCCAAACAATGCTGGAAGGCCAGGGGTGTTGGGAAAGTGTTTGAAGCACATAAAGAAGGAACTTGCTTACAAGTACAGTTAAAACATCGTAAATTGAACATTTAATTCCATGGCTACATTAGGTGATAATCACTGAGAAAGTTTCCTTAAGAAAGTTATTTTGAAGCCTATATTTTAAAAAAGAAAGTGCTGCATACTAAAAGGAATCAAGACGTCTGATAATTTTTTAGTATAGTACACAAAGTCATAAAGATAAAACCTAAATTATTAGAGCTCTGAAGTAGAATCATATGAGAGAAAAACCAAAAGTGTAGTAAGAATGAAGGTATAGGGAAGAATAAGTCAGCTGGGCTTTGAAGAACACATTGAAGTTCGATAATACAGAATTATTATAGATCCTGGAACAAGAATTGTGGACATTATATTTAAGGAACATCATTTGAGCAGTTAAATATAGGACAGATCACAATTGGAGACACTGAAATTTAGAAACCAGTAAGCAAAAAGCCTGGATTAGGATGAACATTGTGTAAGCAGAGAGTTAATTCAAGACCATGAGTGTAATAAAACAATAAAATTGGTACAAGTTGGTGAAAATATATTAAAGGGAAAAAAATGACTTTGAGTGTTAGTGTCATTAATAGCAATGAGAAATCAGGAAGAGATTCATTTGTGGAACCAAAGATGAGACATTTGAGATGACGTGTAATGTTTAAAGTGCTCATTAAAATGCTCAGTCTCCAAATAAAGTATCATAAAATGCTTAAAATGCAAAAACATGATGAATTTTAATATGTTAGGGAAAGTTTTCACTTGTAAACATTTTTGATAAGTGTTATATATAGTTTGCTTTGAATAATAGAAATAATATTGATAACCTGAAATACTATAACTGAGTCACTGTTGTAGTAGAATAACAGCAATACCTTTCAGCAAAATGTTTTACCAAGTTGCAAAAATTAAAAAAAACTACATGGTTACTATTACCATCCCTTTAACATATAGTTAAGAAAAGTAACTACCTATACCCATCAAACTAGTGATGATGCATAAAGTATTTCTTCATCATTTCTTATATATTTACAATATGATTAAATGTATACTACTTTCTTTGTAATATAAGAAAATGTACAGTGTACCATTATTTCATGTTTTTCTAAATACTGCTAGACATATTTGACTTGTTTTAGTGAATAATGTATTAGAACATCTATTTATTCTCAGAGATTAAGAAATTAAAGGATTTCTTAGAATATAGTAGCAACCTTTTTTTTTTTAACATTTGAAAGTTTTAGAAATATTTTTTGATATTTGTTTCCTGGTTCTAGTATTGTTTTCACATTAAATCTACTAATCCTGAACTCAGCTCCCTTGTGGAACTGGACTGCCAAACTGCTAATCTGTTTTTTAAGCACGTGTTGTTAAAGAGGCATTTCTTCACCCTTTCTGATAGAAGTAGGCAAAATTTTCTAGGAGAAGTAAGCCAATGGGTAATTACTTTAATTAGCTAATAAGATTGCTTTCCTTGCCAGGACAAGAAAGTCAGAATTTGGAAGAGGTCATTTGGAGCATGGGATACATCAGGGCTGGGCAGGCCTTAGTGAGTGTTATAGTTTACTAATGCTGCCAGAATGCAAAACACCAGAAATGGATTGGTTTTTATAAAAGGGGGTTTATTTGGTTACACAGTTACAGTCTTAAGTCCATAAAGTATCTAAGGTACATCAGCAATCGGGTATCTTAACTGGAGGATGGCCAATGGTGTCTGGAAAACCTCTGTTAGCTGGGAAGGCAAGTGGCTAGTATCTGCTCTGGAGTTCTGGTTTTAAAATGGCTTTCTCCCAGGACATTCCCCTCTAGGCCACAGCTCCTCTTCAGAATGTCACTCAGTTGCTCTTGGGTGTGTTCTAGTTTGCTAACACTGCCAGAATGCAAAACACCAGAGATGAATTGGCTTTTATAAAAGGGGGTTTATGTGGTTACACAGTTACAGTCTTAAGGCCATATAGTGTCCAAGGTAACACATCAGCAATCAGGTACCTGCACTGGAGGATGGCCAACTGTGTCCAGAAAACCTCTGTTAGCTGGGAAGGCACATGGCTGGCATCTGCTCCAAAGTTCTGGTTTCAACATGGCTTTCTCCCAGGACATTCCTCTCTAGGCTGCAGTTCCTCAAAAATGTCACTCTTAGTTGCTCTTGGGGTTTTTGTCCTCTCTTAGCTTCTCCGGAGCAAGAGTCTACTTTCAACAGCCGTCTTCAAACTGTCTCTCATCTGCAGCTACTCTCTCAAGCTTCTGTGCATTCTTCAAAGTGTCCCTCTTGGCTGTAGCTCCTCTTCAGAATGTCACTCTCAGCTGCACTGAGTTCCTTCTGCTTGTCGGCTCATTTATATGGCTCCAGGATTTAATTTAGACCCACCCTGAATGGGTAGGGTAACACCTCCATGGAAATTATCCAATCAGAGTCATCACCCACAGTTGGGTGGGGCGCATCTCCACAGAAACACTCAAAGGATTCCAAAATCTAATCAACACTGACGTGTCTGCCCACACAAGGTTACATCAAAGATAATGGCGTTTTGGGGGACATAATACATTCAAACCAGTATAGGATGTTTGTCCTCTCTGAGCTTCTACAGAGCAAGAGTCTGCTTTCAACAGCTGTCTTCAAACTGTTTCTCATCTGCAGCTACTCTCTCAGCTTCTATGCATTCTTCAAAGTGTCCCTCTTGGCTATAGCAAACTTGCTCCTTCTGTCTGAGCTTATATAGTGCTACAGTAATTTAATTCAGACCCACCCTGAATGGATGGGGCAGCACCGCCATGGAAATCATCCAATCAGAGTTATCACCTACAGTTGGGTTGGTCACATCTCCATGGAAACACTCAATCAAAGGTCACACCCTAATCAAAAAGATTAATCAGTCTGCCCCACAAGATTGCATCAAAGATAATGGCGTTTTGGGAGACCTAATACATTCAAACTGGCACAGTGAGGTAATACAATGATACTTCAGTCCCAGAGGACTCAGAGCATGGGTGTCTGAGGCATACCAGGCAGTGTTGGTATTGCTGGTAAGGGTACAGGCTTAGATGAGAGAAATTAGAAAACCAGGTTAATGAAAATCAAAGGGAAAGTTTTCCTACGAAATATGATATAACGATGACATAAATGCCAAATCTTTACGATTTTCATGTACTGATTTTGAAAAATGATTAAAATGTCTAATTCTTTTATCTTTATGTTCCATTTTCTTTCTTTTCCTGGCTAATGTGTTTGTAAACATTGTGAAAAGTGTTATAATACAGATTTTATATCTATCTATCTATCTTTATATATAGTGTAGATAAAACATTGATTAATTGGTAAAACTCTTTAGGGATTCATATTTATCCTGATCCTATCTTAACATGAGTAAAATTACATGTATTTGTAGAGTGCATTACAGTTTTCAAATCATTACCATTCTTCATTTAAGAAGATAAAAAGTTATCTGACAATGCTACCTCCAGGTTCTATCTCTGTATGTATACAGAAAAATGAATATGTAGCCCGTATTATTCTCCACACTGATTTCATGTACTTTAGACTATGATTGAAATTTTTTTACCTGAAAAATCTTGTGTACACGTATTTCCCTGACACTGTTCCAGATTTTGGAAAATATGTTCATGCCTGCTAAACATTTTAAATTTCTTTCTGGGTACATACGTCTTTTAACCACCACTCCCACCCACCCCAAGATTTCTTTTAAATGGTTCACAGTTAAATTTGAATTTCTATATTTAGGTAGAATTATGTTTATATGCCGACCGCGGGTATCCAGGAAATTCAGTGGTAAGGCTGACACATAGGGAGTTTATAGTCTATTCTGTGTCTGTGTATTTAAAGGTTTGAAGCTTAGCAAAATCGCTTAAACATTCAAGGAGAATTTCTTTAGCACAAATATACTGTTTGATTTCATATAATTGTTAAGATAACAGTGTGTCACTTTTAAAGATTAATTTTCAGGAATGTGTCTTAGATTTATTGCTTTCAAAGAAGGATGCATCAGGAACAACTTTTATATGTATATATTTTTACAATATTTCAGATTGGATAGAGTTGGTTTTGTGCAATCAGCATGGTTTGATCAAATTTGGAAGAAGTTAAGGGCACATTTTTGTGTGTTTTTTCTAGCATCTTTATTTTTTTCAGATGGATGTATATTATGTTCCTTCCAAGTAATCAGAATAAGAAACTGATTTTGCCTGTGCCAAAAAAATAGAACTATCATTTTTCACATTCTTTTATTTTCTGAGTCATTTTCAAGTAAGATTGTGTTTCTAGGACTTCTGAATTCCTGAAAACTCTTGACTTCGTAGACATAAGAGCCCAGATGAGCATTTCAGGGGGAATCTAACTTTTCATGCAGTATGTTTTGTGTTGTGCATTCCAGATACAGTTAACTTTTTGTGTGCATATGATTAGTGTGGAAAGAAATTAATGCAGTCCAGCATTATGATTTATGGACTGAATTCTTTACCCACTGAAGACTTGCCAAAACTAAAAGTATTTTTTTCCTTTGGATATTAGAAACAGCTACTGTTTTTGTTGATCTTTTAAAGTTCTGAATGGGCCTATTTCAAATCATACCAGCATGGGAGCTCAGATTAATAATACACTTATTCAGCTAGTGATACTGAGTAAAACCATTGTTCACATGGGTATGAAGGATAAAATTTCATGAAATTATTTTCAGGTGCATTAATTCATTTCTGGAAGCTATGCATGAGTTTTCTTTTGCATGAAAGAAATCAAGGATTTCTGTTTATTGTATCAGTTACAGGTGGGCTCATACTTTAATTGCATTTTTTATATCCTAAAACATAACACATTTTGCTTTTAAAAGTAGTAATGTGATTGCTGAGTTATTCCCAAAGGTTTTTAATTCTTAATATATTCATCTCTCTTAAGACATCATGACTGTAGAGTATTTAATTTATAGCTTTGAGAAAATTTTCTGAATTTCCTTTGTTGTTAGTTACAGCACGCTGCTGAAATTTCTCAGCTACGTGGAGCAAGAGTAATCTCTGCTGAAGATCTTCTGTTTTTGATGCGCAAAGATAAGGTAATATAAAACAATTTTCTGGTATTAAAATGCCATGCTTAGTGTTCAATTAAACTTATAAAGGAAACTATGTATCTTTGCTAGATAGCTTTTATATCTGAATTGTGAACTATTGAACTGACGCTGTAGTTGCCATAGTTTGCACAACAAAATGGGTTTACTGTAAGAGAATATTTATTTTTATGTGGACATGAGTAGTTATATAAGAACTGTGTAACTAATCCTCACCGTGTCAGGGTTTTCTAGAGAAAGAGAACTAACCAGCAGGATATGTATCTATGGATAAACAGATATATAGAATAGATATAGATTGGATATAGATATAGATGATGTAGATATAAAGAGATTTATTATAAGGAATTTACTCACATGACTAAGGGGGCTAACAAGTCTGAACTCCACAGGGCATGCCGCAAGCTGGAAACTCCAGTAAAGGTGATGCTGAAGTCCTTAGTTTGAATTCCTCAGGGCAAGCCAGCTGCCTGGAAATTCTAGCAAAAGCCAATGCTAAAATTCTTCTGACCTCTGAATTCCTCAGTTGTGGCTCTTAAGACCTCCAACTGATTAAATGAGAAAAATCCCCACATTGCTGAGGGCATTCCCTTTTGTTGATTGTAGATGCAATCAAGTGACCATAAGTATAAACCCAATCTTTGGAATACCCTCACAATAATAAGTAGGCCAGTGTTTGACCAGACAACAGAACACTATAACCTGGCCAAGATGGCACATGAAATTAACCATCACACTCATTTATCCTTAGATGTCTGCTTAGTCATCTAACTACATAATTTTCATTGCTACATAATATTCACTAAATATTGACTGTGTGCTGTGTTCACACAGTATGTAACTGAGGTATGTTTATTTTCCTATAATTTTATACACTAATATTTCAGCATTACAAGCTTCCACAGAACAATTTTTAAGTTTAAATACAAAATGTATTCTGTGACATCAGCTTATGGAATAAAGCAAATCAATTAAAATGAATGTCCTTTTTGCATAAGTATATGCCATCATTTCTATTTATTTTAAAGTTAAATATCTACCTTTCTTATTTTTTGAACTCTGGTATTAAAATTTTAAGCTTGTCTAATTTTGTCAACTATGTTCCATGAGCAGCTAATTGAAAATATTCTGTAATATGTTACATGTTTTTAATAAAGTTTTATTTCAAAATCACTTACATGTAAAAAATTATTACTTAATAACCATAGTGTGCTATAGTAGATGCTATCCCAAGTGAGTAAGCAGTGCTAATGTTCCATCTTGCATTTCTCCCTTGTTTTTCCCTGGCCTTCTAATTCTAATTCTACTTGCTCATTTCCCTTCCACCACTTTGGTGTGATTGTGGCTCTAGTTTTGTTTTTTTTAAACCAAGGAACCCCATCTGCCCTTTTGGATGACCTTGTTAACATCCTTTCTAACATACAGTTCCTAGATTTCCTTTGTAAAACCTTTCATTATGATTGACTGAATGTTGAAAATACCTGGACTTACAGATCAAATATTTTCTGTTCCTTATGTAATGAGATATAATGAGACTCAAAGTCCTACAAACTGCACCTTGACCAGTTTACCCTTCAATTTTTTAAATACTCAGCCACTGTTAGATGGTATGAAGAATATAAAGGAAGAGAAAAAGAAATGTCTTCACAATCAAGAAGATTATGGTCTAGTTTAGGAAATCTGTGTGATTTTAGTTGAAGAAACCTTTAAAGATGCAGACTTAAAATTTGTATAATTAGGTAGGAGAGGCTGTAGGACTTGTTGAAGTAGAGGTTTCTGCATGGAGTGAGGCTCAGACAATATAGCAGTCATAAGTAGAAAGGACCAAATACATAGAAATTAACAATGATGCCGGTTCAGTAATCAAGGCAAAATATGATTAGGATGTTGGCTTTGGAAATGAAAAGGAATGAAGAATTCTAAGAGATAGTGAAGAGTAATAATTTGCAGGATTTTGTGACTTCATTATATTGGGAAGACTAAGACAAAATAGGCATCAAATACTGTACAATAATGGTGCTTTGAGGAAGGAACGACGGTGCTGTTGGCATAAATGAGGATCTCAAGCAAAGATTCTTTATAAAGGCAGCTGGAGAACAATGGAGTTAACAACATTAGTACTTTACAGACTATATCTAGTCTTTTTTTTTTTTTAACTGACACAAATAAACTTCTTTACAGGTTAAGCATGTAAAATAGTCCACACCGACACTTTTTTTCTTTGGAGGGGTGTTTAAAATCATATTGAAACTTCAAGAACATAACACCACTTGACCCTGGTCTTCTAATACCGAGAGGGACTCATGAACCAGATCTTCACAGCAACAGAGAACATAGTTGTAATATACCAGTTGCTATTTTTCTCATCTTTCTGCTTAAAATTATAATAATTGTATTTATATGCTGACATGTTCCAAAAAGAATTTAAGGTAACTTATATAGGTATAATATAAGGCAAAACATTTTAAAGTACTGAACTGTATTAGGGTGAGGAGAAAAGAAGAGTAGCAAAAGACAGCTGTATGTTTTTCCTTTTAAAAATTCAAGTTTATATTCAACCAGTAGTTATTGACTACCTACCATGTTTTACATATTGCACTAAGCAGCTTTACTCATTCTCTCATTTATTCTTCACAGTAGGCCTATGAAGTAGGGACTCTTCTTACTTTATAAGTGAATAAACCAAGGTTCAAAGGGTTATATTCTACTTCTGGCCTTGGTAAGTTCTAGCTGCAAGACCATTCTTAACCTTGGTTTCTCTATATAGAGAAAGGAGATAATGCTTGTCTTTCTCAAAGAGTTGTTAAAAACATCAAATGATATGCATGTAAATGTGATTTATAAAATGCAGTATGTTTCAGATATTAGAAATCTTAAATCTGAAGGTCAGGAACCAATGATAATATTAAATGTATACACACAAAAATCTACGAAGTATTATCAGTTGCTTTTGAAGTTAAGCAGTTTTGTGGTCTTATACTAACTCTTAAGAAGGCCATCATTAAGACCCAACTATTATTCATTAGCTCTGAGTTTCAGAAAAAAAATACATTGCTCAGATTATGGCATGTTTTCCAGAAATATTGTACATAAAACAACTCTTCTATCTAAATGAAGAGATTTTCAGAGAATAGGAAATAATAAAAAGGAGACTCTTTAGCTTTTTAAAGCAGTTGTTACAAACTCATTGTCTAGATGTGTGTAAGAATTTTTAAAATAAGTTTTTGTCTTGAATGTATGCAAAATTCCATAACACCAGTGTAGTCAGCTTGAGAAGGGGAGCATGATATTTTTCACAATATTTGAAAGAATTTAAAATGTTTTATAAAGTAAATTACAAAAGCAATTATTGTGATTCTGGAGCATCTGGATGCTTGCTAATGAAGAGTGCTTTTAAAATACTTGTGTTTTAGCTTTTATGTGTAATTTGATGACTACTTTTTCTTTTATAGTATTATGCTAAGGATTGCTATATTTTCACTGATGATTTTGGGACATAAGTTTGTTAAATTTAGTTATCTTTGTAGTCTTCATCAGTAAGATGAATATAGTTATAAATTTTATTTATTTCATTTTTTTGATAGAAAAAACTCAGAAGACTACTAAAATATATGTTTTTCCGAGACTACAAATCAAAGATTGTCAAAGGAATAGATGAAGATGATCTTCTGGAAGGTAACCAAAACAAAACAATAAGCTGAAAATAATGGCTTATGCCACATATCTGCTGAAAAACACGTTAAGCACTGTCAATGAAGATATTATCAACAGGGGATATACTTACAGTTTAGAGATTATCTAAATATATACTTAGTTAGCAATTTAATCTTGTGATTTTCTATTTTTGTGACTTCATATTAATCCAGTATTTCAGTTCTTTTCATTCAAGAAAGTGTCCTACTTTATATGAGTATTATGAAACAAAGAAATTTGAGTTGTTTCAAAACAACTGATTTTAGCAACCGTAATTTTTCTGTTGTGGATGTAAGGAGCCAAAACTATTAAATATCTTTAGAATTGACATGTGAGTTTTTGTTAATCCATTATGAAAAGTATCTGATTTTTTTTTTTAATGAAGTAAAGTTACCTCATTCTGATATGTTATTTCTGTGTAGTTCAAAATCTAATGAAAAGCATAACATAGGCTGGTGAAAAATGGGGAATATTAAACTTCTCCACCTGGGGGAATTCCAGCTATTCTCTTAAGCAATAGATGCTCCCAAGTTAATAAGCCAAACCCTCAACCTAGAGGCTTGCCCTTATGAAACCTCTCTCCAATGGCAAAAAGCAGCCTACTTATAACTATGCCTGAGTCACCCCCAGAAAACCTCTTTTGTTGCTCAGATGTGGCCTGTATCTCTAAGCCAACTCTCCAGGTTAACTCACTACCCTACCCCTATGTGGGACATGACTCCCAGGGCTATAAGTCTCCCTGGCAATGTGGGACTTGAATCCCATGGATGAGCCTGGCCCTGGCATCTTAGGATTGAGAATGTCTTCTTGACCAAAAGGGAGAAAAGAAATGTAACAAAATAAAGTTTCAGTGGTTAAGAGATTTCAAATAGAGTCAGGAGGTTATTCTAGAGGTTATTCTTATGCATTATATAGTGATTTCTTTTTAGTGTCTAGCTGTGCCGGTTTGAATGTATTGTGTCCCCCAAATGCCATTATCTTTGTGGGGCAGACATTTTGGTACTGGTTAGATTTGCTTGGAATGTGCCCCACCCAGCTGTGGGTAATGATTCTGATGAGATGTTCCCATGGAGGTGTGGCCCCGCCCATTCGGGGTGGGCCTTGATCAGTGGAGCTATATAAATGAGCTGACTCAAAGAGAGGGAACTGAGTGCAGCTGGGAGTGATGTTTTGAAGAGGAGCAAGCTTGCTAGAGAGGAATGTCCTGGGAGAAAGCCATTTTGAGGCCAGAGCTTTGGAGCAGACGCCAGCTGCCTTCCTAGCTAGCAGAGGTTTTCCGGACGCCATTGGCCATCCTCCGGTGAAGGTACCCGATTGCTGGGGTGTTACCTTGGACGCTTTGTGGCCTTAAGACTGTAACTGTGTAGCGAAATAAACCCCCGTTTTATAAAAGCCTATCCATCTCTGATGTTTTGCATTCTGCAGCATTAGCAAACTAGAATACTAGCATTAGAATAGCTAGAAGGAAGTACCTGAAACTTGGAATTGTAATGCAGTAGCCCTGATTCTCAATGATGATGGTATAACTATATAGCTTTTATTGTGTGACTGTGTGATTACCTTGTGACTGACACTCCCTTTAGCCAGTATATGGACAGACCAGTAATAAAATAAAGATTAAAAAATATATATAAATAATAGAGGGATGTAAGGGGTATGGGATGTTTTGGGTGGTTTTTTTTTGTTTATTTTTATTTTTATTATTTTTGGGGAAGTAATGAACGTGTTCTTAAATTGATTATAGTGAATATACAACTATATGACACTGTGAGCCATTAATTGTATACTTCAGAGGATTGTATGGTATGTGAATATATCTCAATAAAATTGCATAAAAACAAACAAAAAGCATAACACAGAGTAGAAAATTTTCCTTATCTAATCTACCAGCTCAATTCCCCATTTTAGAATATATAGAAAAAAAATTAATGGTGTAAAATCAAATAGTGCAAGCCAAAAATAAGTATGTACTAAATAATACTTATTAAATCAAGATAAATATGTGTGTGTTTTCTACGAAATAACAGTCATTGTATGATGGCATCCTTTGCTAAAAGGTACATTGATAACTAAAGGAGCTAAATCAATTCCACTAGATTAAGGAGGATCACAGAAAGCTATTCAGAACAAACTGAAGAGTCAAAAAACTTTGAAAGGGATCTACTTGCTTTCATTTATCCTCAATAAATCAGCAAGTGAAATAGCTTTGTGAAAGAAAGGTTTCTGATCAAATGTATTACACAATGACACCTATTTAATATTTCTGCAATTTTCATAGAATTTAATGCCTGGAGAATAGGTCTCCAGATGAATTTAAATGATTCATTATTCTCAAGCACACATAGAACATACTCTGGGATAGACCATATGCTAAGTCATAAAATAAACCTCAATTAATGTAATATTATTGAATTCATAAAATGTGTTCTCTAACTACAAAGGAATTCAATTTGAAATCATTGCACAAGGAAATTAACAAATATGCAAAAATAAAATAACACATTCCTAAATAAACATTGTATCAAAGAAAAAAATCACAAGCAAAATTAGAATATATTTTGAGATGAATGAAAATTAAAACATTACATAAAAAAATTAGGGGATGCAGCTTAGAGGGAAATGTATAGCTCTGAAATAGAGAATTAAAAAATAATAGAGAAAATCAATGAAACCAAAAGTTGATCCTTTGAAAGGATTGACAAAATTGAAAAACCTTTAGCTAGACTGACCGAGAGAAAAGAAGTGTTTTAGTTTCTTTGTTGCTAAAGCAAATACCATGCATTGGGTTGGCTTAAACAACAAGAATTTATTGGCTCCCAGCTTAGAGGATAGAAGTCCAAAATCAAGATGTCATCAAGCTGATGCTTTTTTCCAGAAGACTGTGGCATTCTGGGGCTCCTTAGTCCTTGGCTTTTCTGTCACATGACTCCCTCTCCCTCTCCTTCTCCCCATCCCCCTCCCCCTCCCTCTCTCCCTCCCTCTCTGACATCCCCTAAGAGGCCCTCAATAATAGGATTAAGGCCCATCCTGAGTCAGTTGGGCCACACCCTACCTGAAATAACCTCACCAAAAGGTCCTGTTTACAGTGGATTCACTCCCACAACAAAGGATTAAGTTTAAGAACATCTTTTTCTAGGGTGCTCATAGCTCCAAGCCATCACAAGACACTTTACCAAAATTTGGGGTGAAAGGGGACATCACTACCAACCTTACAGAAATAAAATGGACTATAAGGGAATAGCACAAACAACTGAATGCAAACTGATAGTATAATTTAGATGAAATGGATGAATTTCTAGAAAGACACAAACTACCAAAACTGATTCAAGAAGAAATAGACAATCTGAATAGACCTATAACAAGTACAGAGCTTCAATTAGTAATTTTTAAACTTCCCACAAAGAAAACTCCAGGCCCAGATGCCTTCACTATCTTCACTGGCTTCACTGATAAATTTTATCAAATATTTAAAGAAGAATTCATACCAATCCTTCTCAGAATTTTCCAAAAAATAGAAGAGGAGTCACTTCCCAACTTATTCTTTGAGGCCAGTATTACCCTGATATGAAAAACAAACAGAGAAATCACGATTAAAGAAAACTGCAGACTAATATCTTATGAATATGGACAAAAAGCTCCTCAACAGAATGCTGGTAAACCAAACCCAGCAACATATGAAAAGGATTATACGCCATGACAAAATGGAACTTCTCTTGGAAAAGGAAGGTTGGTTTAAAATCATAAAACAATTAATGTAATATACCATATTAAGATAAAATGCAATAACTGTATCAAAGTACACAGCAAAGTTTAAAGATATGGAAGTTATGAGGGAAAAGGTAAGAGACATAGAGGATAAATCCAGATAACATACATATGATAGTGATTCAGAAAGAAAAAAAATGAAGAGATTGAGCAGAGGCAATTAGTAAATAAGGAATAACTATAAGAAAACCTAAGGCTGCAGAGTGAAAGAATTAATTAAGTTCTAGGCTTTTTTGATGAGTAAAAATACACATCTGGATTATCCTAGTAAAATTCCCTATCTGTAAGCATAATGATAAAAATCTAACAACAGCCTGGTTCCATCTCTTAGCCTGCTACCCCATAAAAAGGATGATCAATTGAATCATATTGTCGTTGGTCTACCTATTTGCATCACTGGAATAGTATCTGTTGGTTCATGAGAGAAAAATACTGCAACCTGAGAACTCTACACCTGGCCAAGGTGAGATATCTAACTATCAGAGCAAAAGAAAATTATTTAACAATATGGGAAAATGCAAAAAGTAAAGCCTCCATGTATTTCCTATGGAGACTTCAAAGTTAGAAAAGAGGAAGAAGAGGAAAGGGAACATCTGTTGAATACTAATCTTGCTTGGATTTTCTCAGTATTTGGTCATTATAATATAATATCTGAGTGCTCAATTTCTTGAAATACTGTCAGTGAAATTCTCATAATAGTCTAGAAATAATACACTGTTTAATCAAAAGCCAAGAGCTTAGGGGTGGAGGGCAAAGGGTGAAGTAAAAAACTCTCAAAGATCTGTTGCTGGAGAGAGGAGAGAGAGGAAATGAAAGTGTTCTGAAGGTCTTCTATTATTGAAATGGAAGAAAGATCAGAAGAAAAAGTTACCTTGTTGGGGAAAAGTCATCTCTTGGAGTGAGTATAATTGAAACCTTGTTTTAAATATTTTAAACTATTATTTGAAATATGTCCAACCAAAAAGGGAGAAGGTAAGCATTAATAAAAAAGAGAAAAAGGGTGGTAAACATGGAATGGAAAAGCGTATTACAATTTCAGATTAACAGAGAGAAATAGGATTAGCAACATGATCAAAGGAAGAGAAGAAAGCAAGAATATAAAATAAATACTAAAGATTAAATGCTTCCATTAAAAGACAACAAGACTAAAACGTAAAGAAAGGTTGAAAATAATAGAATGGCCAAACAAGTATTAGATAAATGCATATACAAATGCAAAGAAAGCAGAAGTGGCAATGTTAACATCAGGCAAGTTATGTTTAATATTAAAAGCACCAACCAGGATAAGGAGAAATATTATAGAAAGCACTATTAATAAACCTATAAGAACTAAACAATAAAGGAGCAATATATCAAGATATGCCTAGAACTTTATTTCACTGCAATACAGTGTCTGTATTTTTTTCAATATGTCCACAGAATATTTAGAAAAATTAATCATAAAATTGGCCACAAAGTAGACCTTTACAAATTAAAATAAGAATTATATCTGTGGATCTGATTCACTGATCTTAATTCAATTAAACTATAAATAATAAAAGCATAACCCAAAAATCTTAACTATGTGAAAATTAAGAAACACACCATGTTCTGGTTTGCTAATGCTGCCATTATGTAAAACACCAGAAATGGATTGGCTTTTATACAGGTGGTTTATTTGGTTACAAAGTTACAGTCTTAAGGCCATGAAGTGTCCAACGTAAGACATCAACAATAGGGTACCTTCACTGAAGGATGGCCATTGGTGTCTGGAAAAACCTCTGTTAGCTGGGAAGGCATGTGGCTGGCATCTGCTTGCTCCCAGGTTGCATTTCAAAATGGTGTTCTCCAAAATGTTGTTCTTGGGGCATTTTGTCCTCTCTTAGCTGCAGCTCCTCTTCAAAATGTCATTCTCAGTTGCTCACTGGTCCTTCTGTCTGTAAATTGCTTTATACAACTCCAGTGATACAATTAACACCCACCCTGAATGGGTGGGATAACACCTCCATGGAAATTATCCAATCAAACGTTTCACTCACAGTTGATGGAGTCACATCTCCATGGAAACACAGTCAAAGGATTCCAATCTAATCAACACTAATACGTCTGTCCCCACAAAATTGCATCAAAAACAACAGCGCTTTGGAGGACATTATACATCCAAACTGGCACACACCCCTAAAAATCCTAGGATCAAAATTAATATACAAAAAAAGAAGAAAAAATACTTTGTACAAACATCTATAGGAGTCAATGACAACAGTCCCAGAAGTAGAAATGGGGGAGAATTTTTCTTAACTTTGGCTATCAAAACTATTATAATTAGGAATATATATATATATATAATAGGAAAAGAAAGTCTAATTGAAACATATTAAATATCTGACAAAATTGAAAGACATGTTGGACAGAAGACAAAACCACAAATATAAGTTCAACCAAAATTAATAAATAAAATTGATGCTGCTTTAGATATGGTCTCAATGAGGTTTTCTTAGAATTGTATAAAAAGGTCTTAACATTTCTTTGGGGGAATAAATGCCCATGTGTAGCTAGGAAAAGTATGAAAAAAAGAGTAGGAATATACTATAAAGCCTATGATGTCATGTAGAAGTAGACATGAGGATCAGCAAAATACCCAACAATAAAACCTGACATATATAAGAATCTATAGTATGATAAAAGTTCATTTCACTAAGGTTCACTAAATAATGCTGGTCATCCATTTGTAAGAAAAAACAAGTTAACTTAAAAATATACTATATACAAAATAAATTCCAGATGGATTAAAGATGTAAAATAAAATAAAAAAACAAAATAATAAAAATCTGAATGTGGGAGTGGAAAGACATCATCTCAAACAAGAAATTATAAAACATATTTAATCATATAAAATTTTTTAATTCTCCTATGGCAAAAGATGCCCTAAAATCAATAGACAAATGATAGATAGGAAAAATATTTTTAATTCAGATGGCAGAGTTAATATAAAAGACGTCTTTTAAGTTGACAAAATGACAAACAGCCACATTGAAATGGGTAAAGAGTATAAATGGGCAAGGATAAAAATTGATAGTTAAACAGAAGGCTTATCCAGGTAGCTGGCAATATATGAGAAAATTTCATAAATTCATGGGTAGTTAGGGATATTAAATATTTCAGTTACAATGGTTTCTCACTTTTTACCCATCAGACTTTTCTCCTGTGGGAAATATCAAACCCTCATTGCTGTTACAAATGTGAAAGATTTATGCCTTGGAAGGCAATCTCATAACTTCTATTAAAATTTTAATTGTTTGTGCCCCTTTGCCCAGTAGTCCTACTCATGAGATTCTGTGCCATAAAAATAAAGCCACAAGTCCAAAAGACTATATGAATGGGGATGCTTATTACAGCCTGACCCCCAGTGTCAAAAACCAGACCCAAAATATATGCCCATCATTAGGGGCTTGATTGGAAAGCTGTGATACGTACATACCATAAAATATTATAAAACTCTTACTAAGAGTGAATTATATTGGAATAGCTAGCAGTAAATACCTGAAACTATCAAACTACAACCCAGAACCCTTGAATCTTGAAGACAGTTGTATAAAAATGTAGCTTATGATGGGTGACAATGTGATTGGGAAAGCTATATGGACCACACTCCCCTTTGTCCAGTGTATGGATGGATGAGTAGAAAAATGGGGGGGGGGGGGGGTACCCAGTGTTCCTTTTTACTTTAATTGTTCTTCTTCACTTTCATTTTTATTCTTATTATTTTTGTGTGTGTGGTAATGAAAATGTTCAAAAATTAATTTTGGTGAATGCACAACTATGTAATGGTACTGTGAACAACTGAATGTATGCTTTGTATGACTGCATGGTATGTAAATATATCTCAATAAAATTGAATTATAAAAAAAAAGAGTGAATTATGGCTATACCAGTTGACTTGGAGAAGGTTTTCTCTCTCATCAACTGAGAAAAGTGAGATACAAAGAAAAAAAGTATACCATAAGAACACATTTCTAAAAGGCAAAAAATGAATAAAACACTCTTATAACTCTTATAAATGAGTGTATACATGTTATATTTAGGCATATATTTTTATATGATCATGGAAAAATATATGGGTGGATGCACATGATGTGGTTAATATGAGTTATGTCTGGGGTTGGAGATGGGCTGATAACAAAAATGGGAAGATGGGAAATGGCAATCAAGTGGAAGCTAGTATATATGATATCATTTCATGCATTTCAATTATAACCCAAAATTATAGTACCTATTAGAGATATCTGTAAAAAAAACTTTTTAGAATAAAATTTAAAATAAAAATGAAGAAAAATATTTATGGACCTGTGAGAATATTGTAGTTTTGCGTATCTATATAGGCATTAAAGGATTTCTTTTTAATTCTTCTATAAACTTACCTTAAATTATGAAATTTTGAAAGAAAAATATCCTAATATCTCACACTGATTGTGTGTGTGTGTGTGTTTTTTGTTTTTTGGTTTTTGGTTTTTTTTTATTGTTTTCCTTTGCTACTTGTTTTCCTTTGCTACTATCTTTGGTGCATAAAAGTTTATCTTCCTTGTAGATTGAATCCTTTATTATCAGTTAATATTCCATACTGTCTCATTTATTACTTTTGATATTGAACTATATTTTCTAACATTAATATTACCAGTCCTGCTTTCTTTGTTTGCATTGCCTAGTATATTTACTATACAAATCCTTTTTTCTATTTTCATTTTGTTTAAGATGTGTCTATCATAAATACTTCATTGCCAGATCCATTTTCCAAATCCTGGCACCCCCTTTTTTGTTGTTGTTGGTGGTAAACATTTTCAGCCCTTTCACACTTACTGTGGAATTGAGAATTTGGTTTTATTCTTTCAGTTTTATTTGACATGAATAAATGAATGATTTAAATACCAGGTAAGTTAAACTTTTTTTTTTTTTTTTGATAGAACTCTCCTTTTAAAGATTATTTTGAGAGAAACCGAAATTTAATTTCATATGCATTACTCACTAGGTGTAATGATTGGTACTGATGTAAACCTGTTGAGCACATTTCTTTTTCCTTTCCTTGTCTCCATTAAGATAAACTGGGTGGCAGCAGTAACACAAACAAAAGGCAAAAAATTGCTCAAGACTTTCTCAACTCTATTGACCAGACAGGAGAACTGTTGGCGATGTTTGAAGATGATGAAATTGATGAAATTAAACAAGAGAGAATGGAGGTAGAGTACATTCTTCCCCTTTTACAGTGATAGAATAACCATTGCAGTGCCTATGCTATTTGCTTCTATTCTAGTGTTCTTCAGATGCTGTCTGAACCACCAAGTTTTGGTTTTATGTATGAAAGCAGCATAATGCATTGGAATAAGCCCTGGTGAGGGAGTCAAGCTCTGCCTTAGGGGTCAATTTTGGTAAATGACTTCAGCTCATCGTTTCTCTGTTTCCTCCTTTGAAAATGAGTATGTTTCGCTAAGTCTCTTGATCTTAGATTTAGTGTTATTTCATAAAAGCTAATTTATAATTAAATATTTATTGATTTTTCTTGTTGTTGTTCTAAACCACCCAGTTTTGTGGTGGGCAAAGGTATTTCTTCCTGCTTTTCTTAGGTATATAGCATGAAGAGCTATTTTTCAGGCTGTAGTTACAAACTTAAGATTGGATGCACTAGCTAGGGTAATATCCAGGCCAATTACATGCTTTATATCACTGTAACACAAAGTGAGTGACACATATTTGGAGTCCCTGGATATGTTTCAACAATGAATAAGAAAATTGTGTGCCTTCCACTTACCTTAGCTATCTATACATGACATTAATATTTCTTTAAATACTTTAGGAAATAAATGATTGATTTGATTTGAGTGACTACTTTAGGAAATAAATGATTGATTTGATTTGAGTGGCTTCCAAAATACAAGGCAATATGTTTATCATTCTTATTACTACTTTTATACTTCTGCATGTAAGAAATCTCTATACTCACCTTCTCTTTAAATTAGACAAGAAGGTAATTCCAGAACTCCTAAAGATTGTTCTGAGTGCCTACTTTATCATAGCCTGTATGCATGCTAAAATATAATTATTTCATGTTAGATTTTGGAGGAAGTCCAATAGACATACATGTTTTATAAACTTTAACAACCTTTAAAGAATTAGTGTGCTTAGATCATGAACTATGATCTAAAAGCAATGCTCTTTTTAGGTATCAATTACCTAAGAAATGTGTGGTTATCTTGGTTTTGGGCAACTGCAAATGGTTTTAGTTCGATGTTGCCTTGGGCCAAAAACATACTAAGTTGTCCAAAGCAGATGACATACATATATTTCTGATGTCATTATGGCCTCCTAAACAGGATATGATTATTTAGTGGCATGGTTTCACTTATGACGCATTACACAGAAAGCAAATATTGTTTATTCTTTATTTTAAAAACATTTTATATTATAAATATGGGCATTAAGAAAGGTTTGTTAAGGAAGAAGTCTACATGAAGCCTTAGCAAAATTGAACAATTAGCTTTTCAGTTTTGATGGGAAAATCTCTGTCAACCCAACTTGTTGCCCAGAAGGGCATTCCACAGTCAAGGAGAAGAGAAGAAATGGCGCATTTTAACGCTAAGCACATAATAGCAGTCTACTGTAGATCTGGAAAAATTGATGAATCAGTAAGATACAAGTAAAAGTCAATAAGTTATCTGGAAATACAGGATAGAAAAAGCTTGGACACTTATGAAATCTGTATATGTTCCCCTCCATAGTTATATTGTATATTACAAAGTGGTAATGAGGATAATAAAATATCAATAGTAAAAGAAAAAAATAGAATGAAAGCTTCATCCATGCAACAAAATTTAGATTGGCAGTTTCATCAACCTTTATATCATAACTAAAATCTTTTCTAACCAGGATAACGAAGAGTGGTTTTGAGATTCTACTCATCCAAATAGCAGAGTCTAACTGGATAAAAAATGCTGAACTTGTAGATATAACTTAAATGTAGACAGTAGAAAGTGGAACCGTTAAGGGCAGAGGCCTTGACTGCTTCTAATTTGACAGGTTATAGTTTCAGCATAAACTACAACTGTGGCAGTCCATATGAAACCACTTTGGACTCACAGACTGCAATCTCTTGCTTTTAAAGGGCAGTAAAATAATCATTTCTGGCATCACTCAGTGATTCAGTTTTCCTTTAAGCATCACTTATGGTTGCAGAAATTTTGTTTACTACCTTCTCCCTAGAATATATGAAATGGTATAGACCTACCAACAAAGCTTATTTTTGTTTTCATTCTTTTTTCTTTACTTAAATGTAATTTAGAATAGAAAAATTTTTATGGACAGGCACTCACTAGGGACCCTAGCTTTTTCTTACAACATTGAGCAAGCATATAAAAAGCAGATAGTTCTTTCCTCATTTTCAGATGATTTCTTTGTGTGCCTGGCTTTGTGTTTCACTCAAAATTTATTTCATTAGTATCTCATATTATGTGACTTAAAATATTTGAAAAATGTCTGAAGTTTTACATCCATTTCTTCTTGCTATTCCATCATCATGATAGCTAACTTTTACGCTACTTGTTCTCCAATACCAAATTTCTGACACTTGGGTATAACTATAGTAGAAGGGATCCATGATCTCTAAAAATAGTTTTAAATTAGAAAATAATGGTTAAATAATGTTTACAATTGTTTTAATGTATTTTAGAGACTGGAAGAGAAAAGTAGCCAGGGAAATGGTAACCATTATATCACACATACAGACTCACAGTTATCACCCTCCAATCATTCCTTGCCTCCACCCACTCCTACTGTAGAATGAGGAAAGTATGTTTGATACTAGTTCTTTCATTCTAATTTTTTGAAAGCTAATCATCTAAATGTGCCTACGTCAACCAAATGCCAAGAAAGAGTCACTTAAAAGCAAGTAGCAAATGGGTTTGGATTTTCCTAACAGGAGAAACTGTGGTCACTCATAGAATACCCTTCCTAGGGCCCAGCCTCTTTGTTTGCAGAGGAATCAGATCAGGTTTATCATTAATCAAGAAAAATATATGGTCAGTAATCCACTAGGTTTGTGAGGGGGGATATGAACAATGGATGCTTAAAGAAAAATGGTAAACTATACCTTCAGACTAATCTTCAAATTGATAAAAGTAAGCAAGGGAGCAAGGATTCAATCTCACCAGAGGGTGTGGTCTTTAAACAGGTTATGGTGCTGAGAATCCCCAGTAACTGTTTATCTTGTGTTTAAAAAAAAAAAAAAAAAAAAAAAAAAGAAAAAATTGTTTACTTGAAATACTTTCAAACATACAGGCTGTTATAAAAGTAATACAGACCCCATACAGAGAACTCTAGCTTACCCCTAACCTCCCCAATCCCCATTAACAGATGCACCCATGTTCACATTTTACGCATTTCTATTATTCTATCTTATATCAATCTATCTGTATATCTGTCTGTCAGTCGAAGTATCAATCCATTTATCCTGCCATTTATATTTCCCAAGGGCAAGTATATTCCTTATATTACCACCTTAAGTCATTTATCAAGTTCCAGAAATTTAACATTGATATAAAGCTTACAGTCTATATTCCAAATTTTTTACATGTCCCAATAAATGTACCTTTGAGCCTCTTCTCCTTTGCTAGATCTCATCCAGGATCATGTATTGCTTTTGTATGTCATTGTCTCTTTAGTTGCTCTTTTTTTTTTTTTTTTTTGTAATTGTGAGAACATGTGTGCAACATAAACTTTCTCATTCCAACATTCCCAAGCATACCATTTCTTTTGGTTTGCTAAAGCTGGTGGAATGCAATATACCAGAAATGGATTGGCTTTTAAACTGGGGATTTATTAGTTTACAAATATTCAGTTCTAAGGACATGAAAATGTCCCAATAAAGGCATCAGAAGAATGATACCTTCTCTGAAGAAAGACCAATGGCATCCGGGGTTCCTCTGTCAAATGGGAAGGCACATGATTGGCATCTGCTGATCCTTCTTTCCCAGGTTTCGTTGCTTTCAGGTTCTGGCTCTTTCAGCTTTTATGGCTCCTTGCTTGCTTCTCCCAGGGCTTTACTCTCCAGGCTCTCTGGGTATTTCTCTCTGTGTCCTCATAAAGTACTCCAGTAAAGGATTAAGACCCACCTTGAATTGAATAGTCATATCTCAATGGAAACAACCTAATCAGGGGTTCCACCTACAATAGGTCTGCCCCCACAGGAATGGATTTAAAGAACATGGCGTTTTCTGGAGTACATAACAGCTTTTTCAAACCAGCACACCATTCAGTGTGATTAATCACATTCGCATATTGTGGTTCTCTCACCACTTTCCCTTACTAACACTTTCCCATCTCCCCAAACAGAAACCCTACGCCCATTTATGCATTAACTTCCCCTTCCCCCCAAATACCTACACTTGACAACCTGTACTCAAATTACTTTCTTTATGAGCTCCTGTATTTGCTGATATTTTCTTTGTAGTTACCCTGTGACTTAAATTCAATATTCTAGATCTATGATAATCTGGTTTGCTTTGGTACAATTTAAAGACTTCAATATTATGCACAAACCATGTTCCTATACCCCTGTGTCCCCCCACTTTTATGTAGTTCTTGTCATAAATAACATGTTTATATATTATGAGCCCAAAACCACTAATTTATCATTACATTTTATTCATTTGTCTTCTAGATCCTGTAGGAAGTAAGAAGTAGTACTGGCATTTATATTTCCCCATGTCATGACCCTCTACAGAGATCTTTATTTTTTCACATAGCTTCAACCTATTGTCTACTGCCCTTTCCTTTCAACCTGGAAGACTCTCTTTAGCATCTCTTGTACAGCCAGTCTAGTGGTGGTGAGCTCCCTCAAGTTTTGTTTTTCTGGGAATGTCTTAATCCCTCTCTCATTTTTTAAACACAAATTTGCCAGATATAGAATTCTTGGTTGGCATTTTTTTTTGCTTTCAACACTTTATATAATCATCCCACTGCCTTCTTGCCTCTATGGTTTCTGGTAAGAAATAGGAACTTAATCTTACTATGGCCCCCTTGTATGTGACACTTTCCTTCCCTTTGGCAGCTTTCAGAATGCTCTCTTTATTTTTGGCACTCAACAGTTTGATACAGTGTGCTGCAGCATGGTCTGTTTGCACTTACCCTGTTTTGAGTTCATTGAGCATCCCAGATGTGTATATTCATAGCTTTTGTTAAACTTGGGAAGTTTTCAGCCATCACTTCTTTGAATATTCTCTCTGTCCCTTTCTCTCTTCTCCTTCTGGGACTTCCACAATATGTATTTTGGTACATTTGATGGTGTTCCAGTTTTATCATGCTCTGTTAACTTCTCTTTGCACTTTATGCTTTCTGCTCCTCAGACTGGATGATTTCAGTTGTAATACTTCTAAGTTCTCTGATACATTCTTCTGCCAACTCCAAACTGCTGTTGATATTTTAATGTTATTACTGAAATTTAGACTCTGAGTCATCTGTTTGTTCCTTAGCCTTCTATCCAGTTAGTATTATGACAGAGTTTTCCTTGATTGACTGAAGCAAAAAAAGTGGGGGAGGGGTGGGCATAAGCAAATACGTTTTCCTGTCTTTGCAGATTAATCTGTGCCAGTGCTCTCCTTCAGGGCTTATCTGTATAGTCGGTTATAGAATATATAGAATAGCTCCAGGCTTGATCCTTTCTGCATATGCCTCTTATCTTGGACATGTACATTTGGCCCTAGTTATTTCTCCATTTACATGGGTCTGAATGTCTCCTCTTCCCTAGGAAACAGTTTTTTCAGGGTTCCAGGCTCTGCCCTGTATATCCTACAGTCAGCAATCCCTTGCCCAGCAGCACAAGTTGATTTCACCCCCCTAGGGTTCTGCAGGAGTGCTCTGTGCCTTCTATGCACTGGACAAGTTCTGGGAGAGCAAGTCCTTCAGGCCACATACATACTGAGCCAAACATACATGCTCCCAGTACATGCATGAGGGTTGCTCTACTCCCTCAGGAACCAAGACCAGGGATTCTGCATTGGGAGCACAGGCCAGCTCTGCACTGAGCCAGTGAGGCTTGGGGGAGCCAGGAAATCCTAATACTTTTAAGTAGCCTTTTTGTTGATTTTGCCTTTGCCCTGTTACTGTAGTCATTTATCTGTTTTCTGGAGCTTTGACAAAGATGTTTCTGCCAGTTCTTGCTTGTTGTTCAAAACTTCTCTTGAGGTACAGACCCAAGTATCTCACTCTGCCATCTTGAATGATGCAGGGTCCAGAAAGCTATCTTGTGCCTGTAAGTTGAAGACCTAATTCTGGAATCTAGAGAGAAAACAAAATGAAGTAGATAATACTTGAGGCAGGTAAACAATGTTTTAATAAGCTTTAAATTGAATAAGATTCCCAGGGGCCATCTAATTTTTTTGTTTAACCTGAAATAAACTGGCCATAGATTTTAAAACACAGAGTTTCTTATAAAGGCCAAATGATAAGACAAATTCAATCATGCCCCAAGTGTAATGAGTTTTCACTCCCAGAGTTACAGATTTTGGAGGTAAGTGAACTGGGAAACACATTGAAGAAGCCAGAGAGGTACGTTGCTGTAGAGGTTCTCGTTTTGAAATGTGTTTTTTTTTACTTTTCCCATTTCTTCCTATCATGATTTTTTAAAAATTATAAAGGAAAATAAATTAAAATGCCGGTAAGATTGAGTTAGCTAAGTTTTAATATAAACGATAAAAGACTAATCCCCAAAAGATGAAAGTTTATAGATACCAAAACTACAAAAGGTTTAGTTAAAACATTGAACCTTCACCAAAAGTTAAAAATTTAAATGTATTTGCAGTTAAGAAATACAGAATTTTCATACTGGGAAGGTATAGACAGGTAATATACATAGATAATGCATAGATGCAGATAATGTACATAGATAATCTAAACATATATGCATATACATTTATATAGGTATACATACATACAAATACAAATCCCATGTTTATATGCTATGAGAATAGATAAATAATTTTACCAGATTTTTCAAAAATTAAAAGTAAAAGAACAATCAGAGGTATATATAAGACAGTACTCAAATACTGGTAGTAGCACCAATAAGAGAAAGGAGAATTCAAGGGGAAAAGCTTTAAAATGGAACAAAGGCAGTAACTTTATATTACTGAAAGATGATACCTATAATGAAATGTAGTATATATAAAATATTAATCATCAAATTTCAAAGCATTGAAACATACTAAGCAAAAGCTTCTGGCTTTGTATAAGGAGACAGTCACAGAAATGCATTTGTTTTGAAGACTTGAACATACCATTCT
The DNA here is from genome assembly GCF_015220235.1 of Choloepus didactylus. Taxonomy (NCBI): domain Eukaryota; kingdom Metazoa; phylum Chordata; class Mammalia; order Pilosa; family Megalonychidae; genus Choloepus; species Choloepus didactylus. Next base: position 106,783,251 of record NC_051313.1, read on the forward strand.
CAGTCTATAACAGTTTGAGTTGGGAAAAATATTTCAATAAAAAAATCAATTCTAGGACAATGCTATATTAATATATTTATAAATCTTGATACATCAGTGTTTTTATACAAAAATTTAAGTGATTAAGTTTTATTTAACAGGAAGTAGACAATCTGGATAGTTCAGTAAACACAGAAGAAATGCTAAAAACTTTGTAAATAATTATATTCTGAAAACTCACTGAGTCCAAATCAGTTTATAGGAGAGATCTTTTAAGCATTCATAAAACAGTTAGTTACCATGCTCTCTATCTCAGAGCATAGGAAAAAATGGAAAACATCTCATGAAATTTTACAAAGCTAGCATAACTTTGGACAAAGCTTAAAAGAAGGAAAAATATCATAGTATAATCTCATTTATGAATATGGATGCAGAAATCTTAACATTTTTATTGGGGGTTATATATAATGAGGAATGTACCATGACCAAATAGGATTCATTTCATGAGTTCAAGTATGCTCAAATGGTAGAAAATCTATTACTGTTATATACCAACTAACTATCTAAGAGAATAATTTCCATATGATTGTTTTAATAGATGATAAAAAGACGTTTGACAAAAATCAACTCCCAATATTTTTAAAAGTCTCAATAAACTAAAAATAAAAGAATATGTCCATATCATGATATCTCACTCAAAGGAAGAGAAATCATCATAATTTTTAAAATATTAATAGTTCCACTGACTTTTAGAATGCCCACATTTACCACTTTTATTCAGCAGGGCTCAGAGAGTACTAGCCAGTGCAATAAAAGCCATAGCTATTGGCATGAGACAAAATTATAATTATACACAGGTAGTATAATTTTTTAATTTAGGTAATTTAATTTAGGTAACTCTTGCAAGACAAAAATTTTTTCAACAAATAAACAACTTCAATCAGATAAATACAAAATAAACAAAAAATCAGTAGTTTCCGCCATATGTCAGTAAGAGACAATAAATAAAAATAATGAAGAGAAAGACAATCAAAATAATACAAGAATACAAGAAAAAAGTTACCTGGAGATAAAGTTCATATTAACAAGAAATGTGAGAGAAATATCTAAGTAATATTTAATTATTTGTTGAGACGTGAGGATCCTTATAAATAAACACTATGTTCCTGGATAGAAAGACTGAATATGGTAAATATGTCAGTTGTTTCCAAATCAAATTATTGGTTTAATGCAATGTCAACCAAAATCTTAGCAGATTAAAATGATATTAAAATTTATTTGAAGCTATAGAGAGGTAATATAGCCAAGAAATTTTCATTTAGGAAGAGTACAGGGCAGAGTTCAATTTATGCTACAAGATATTTTAACATTCATTCCATGAAGCTACTATAATTGAAATAGTGTGGTACTAGTGCACTATAGGTTGAATTATGTAATCCAAAAAGATATGTTGAAATCCCAACCCCTAGTAACTCACAATTTGACTCTATTTGTAAATAGGGTCCTTGCAGATACAATTAGTCAAGATGAGGTCATACTGGAATAGGGTGGACCTTTAATCCAGTCCAACTGTTGTCCTTATAAGAGAACACACATGGAGACAGAGAAACACAGGAGAGAGTCACATGAAGGTGAAGCAGAGACTGGAGTTATGTAGCTACAAGCAAGGGAACCCCAAGGATTGCTGGTCACCATGAGAAGCTAGGAAGAGGCATGGAAAGGGTCCTTTCCTAGGGCCTTCAGAGGGAGCTTGACCTTGATTTTGTACTTCTGGCCTCCAGAACTATGAAAATAGATTTCTCTTCCTTTAAACCACTGAGATAGTGGTACTTTGTTACAGCAGCCCTCAGAAACTGATATACCATGTAAGACTCAACAGGCATATCAATAAGAAAGTAAATGACAGAATTAAGTATAGAGAATAATTTAATCACAATAAAGGTAGCATTAGAGATCAGTGGGAGAGAGATGCTGGATAACTATTTAGAAAGAAAAAGATAAAGCTATTTCCTAACCTTATACTTCACTTCAAAGTCTAACGTAGATTAAAGAATTAAATACATTATTAAAAGGAAAGTGAATTTTTTTTAACTAGAAATAAGGCATAAATATCAATTTGGGGATGTGGACAGCCCTTCTAGGCTTTTGTTTTCCTTACAAGTTTTTTGAAAAATTTTGCTCCTCAAGATGTTAACATTTGCACTGTGAAGGGTTGTGGGGGAGTGATCTGTATTCAAATAAGTTTGTGGAATGCTAAGTTAAAAAATATTGAGGTTTCTTTTAGAACTTCTGAGCAGCTTTTGTATGCTATATACATTGTGAATTCTTCAAGAGAGGAACAGAATCTATTAAAATCTTCTGAAAGACTACTCAGAACCTAGTTAGGAAAACGTTCTACATATGAGATCAATGAAAAAAAATTCACAATGGAAAAGACAATATTTATGATATAAGAGATACATAACTTCTGTATGTCAAAAAACACCAAAATTATAAAGCAATTTAGTATAAAAATATGACAAAGTAATCAGTAAGAAAATCTTAGCAATATGAGAGTGGTTCAACATGGGAGAAAGATAAATGATCATCTCAACTGATACAGAAAAAGCATTTGACAAAGACTTTTACCATGTGACCTAACAATTCCACTCATAGGTATATAACCAAAAGAATTGAAAGCAGGTTTTCAAACATGTATCATATATGAATATCCATAGCAAAATTATTCACAATAGCCAAAAGGTGGAAACAACTCAAGCATCTATCATCAGATGAATGGATAAACAAAATGTGGGGTTTGTGTGTAATGGAATATTATTCAGCCATAAAAAGGAATGAAGTTCTGATACATGCTACCACTGCATTAACCCTATACTGAATGAAACAAGCCAGACAAAAGAGGACAAATATTGTGTGATTTGACTTGTATGAAATATCTGAAATATACAAATTCATAGAGACTGAAAGCAGGTTAGAGGTTACCAGGGCTGGGGGCAGGGGAATTGGTATTTATTGCTTATTGAGCATGGAGTTTCTGTTTGGGTTCATGAAAAAATTTGGAAATAGTGGTGATGGTTGCACAACATTGTGAGTTTAATGAATGCCATTGAATTGTTCACTTAAAAATGGTTAAAGTGCAGCACTGAAATATATATCTGAATATGATTAAAAGGGGAAATGTTAGATTGTACGTATGGTAACAAAATAAAATTTTTAAAAAAAATCAATGGAACTACATTACAGAAACAGTGAACCCTAAGTTAAACCATGGACTTTAATAACACAATTATAAAAATGAGCTATCATCAATTGTAACAAATGTGCCACACCAATGCAAGGTGTTGGTGGTGCAATGGTGTATGGAAAGCCTGTATTTTATTCGTGATTTTTCTGTAAGTCCACAGCTTCTCTAATAAAGAAAAAAAAATGGTTAAAATGGCAAATTTTGTTATATATGTTTTACCACAATAAAAATTCAATAAGAAAACATTCCAGTAGGAAATTCACAAAGGAGAAGAATAAAAATGACTAATACATATATAAAATATCTGCTTTCTTATCAAAGCAATGCCAGTTTTGGCAATAAAATGATCAGTATTATGGTGAGATAGGGCACACATTAACCATTGGGGGAGATATAGATTACTAAAAAACAGAAAGTATTTTATAATGTCAATTAGAAAATGCATTTTGGTCTGCTGAAGAGAGTACAAAATAACACAAAACTGAAGTAGGGTGTATTTTTAATCATAAAACAGTGGAATATGTCTAGTTCCTGAAAGAAATTTATCAGACGAACGTATTAGTTTGTTTATCCTTTTAAAAGTAATTTTCTGTTCAGATAATTTTTAAATACCTTATGAATTTATTCTTCACGGACTATTAGTAGAAATACGTCTGGCAATTTTTGGTAAATCTAACTACACAGAGCAGAATTAATACAATTTAGTACATGTTTTACTGGCTGAGAAACTGCAAAACAGGAGTCTGATTTGACTTTAGAAGAACCCAGAGGTAGGTAATATGTGGCTCTGAAACTGATTTCCATTAGTGATTTCCTAAAAGCTATCACATTTATTTTTCATCCACACTTAGCTGTCCTTGATTATATATGATAAAGATCTATGTATTTTTTGTCATAAAAGCTTGTCTGAACTTGGAAAAGTTGTGTTCTAGAAAAGGCATTTTTCAATTACTAACATGAAAAATGAATTGCAAGTCATATGAAAATGGAACATTACCTAACTCTTACCCAGGTCCTTGTCATTCTATAGCACAGTACGGTAAAATTGACAGATATTTCTCAAGGGATTCTTTTAGGTTTCTCTTAACCACATGAACCATGAGCTCTAATTGAGAGAAGTCAGCTTTTGGCTTTGATTAGAGCACTCCACGTACGAGATGTGAAACTCGAAGTGGTGGTTTTTTTGTTTTGTTTTGTTTTTTAAAATCATTCTCTAACATTTCTGGATTTATAATCTCTTGGGTTATTGCTTTGAGGTAGAAAAATTTCAAAGCAAGATTAATCAGTGGTCATCTTTTTGATAAAAATTTTAGTGCCACTCCTATTTGTCTTCCACCCTCACACCTATTTAGAATTCTTTACAATTTGTCTTGGGTGAAATCGAAAAGGATTTCTCTCCTTGCCCCTTCTCCTTGTCTGCTGGGCAGCAAAATATAGGGTGGTAGCGTTGAAACTATCTTCATTGTAATCATATTTTCCCTCATCCAAATCATGACTTATGATCTGAGGTGCACAAGTATCTTTTGTTACCCTGGAGACAGAATATTTTAAGTCGAAATAGGTAGTAAAATACAGGAACAATGATTACCATTCATTTCTACCTTCTACACTTCAAGGAGTTTCAGCTTTAGTAAAGCAGAGAATCATTTCTTAAGATAAAGATACACATCGGCATTGCAAACGGTAAAAATTCGTGTCCACTGATGGTAATGCATATGTGTGCAGGCGTTGCCGGGCTGGTGTGTTTAGTCTTGTCAATGAATATTTGACTAATCCATGCTGATTATACTGTTCAATTAAGTTTTTCTTTAGAATCAATCAGTATTTTCTTTCTCAAATAATTTCAATCTGTTCTTTTCAAAATGTAATCCTTCTCTTTTAAAAGATACATTTCTAGGGTTTTCTTAGACATCAGTCCACCAACTTGTTTATAAAACACCTTGGCAGAGAAGAGTTTTCAAATATCATCGAATTTAAGAACACCACAGGATTTACCACTAATTTACATTTAATGTTTATAGTTCTCAAATTGTGGTTGTTGTAATAACCAAAATATTTTTGCCCTGAATATTTTGTGGATTATGTTTCCCTATTCTATCCCCTTGACCCACATTCCCCACAGTAGGTGGGCAGATTGTTGTTACATAGTTTGACTTTTATTTATCTTTATTGGTTTAATCTCAACAAGTTGGTATTTCTAAATATGAAAATAAGTGTAATTCTTTGGCAAGATTTTTGCCTTTTTAATGCTTCAGTTTATTTAGTGGAATTAACAGGTAATTGCTTGTTTTGTATAGAAGATTTTGCTCTCTTCCTTTATTTGCATTTATGCTGAGGAAATCCCTTTAGTTCAGTTTTTATTGTTGCCACTGCTTTATGGTAAATTGTGCATATCAAGCTGTTCAATGCAATGTGACTTCTAAATCATTGTATTTCTCATTTAAAATTAGGAATTCTGTATTAAGCCATAAATATTTAGTAGATCAATGTACTCCATTGTATTTGAATGTCTGTTTGGAACTACCCTTTTCATAGCATCAGCCAAAAGGCACATCACATCCTATTAGGCTTCTTTTCATGATTCCGTTTTCTACAGAAGAGTTTTAACTCCTTAGTATATTATTAATACATCTTTCATAATCTGACCCCAACCAGTCTTTCCATCTTTATCTCTCATCATTCCCTGTATTGCTCCTTTCCCATCTTCCTTCCCAAAACATGTGTGCACACACTCAATAATTTAGGAACCCCACTGGACTTGCAAAGGGAGACAGAGACAGAGAGTGATTGATTGATGAAGAATTAAAGCCATTTTTTTCCGAAAAATTAGCTGTGTGTAAAGTTTCGATTATCCATCTTGCTTCAATGGGGAGGATATTTTAATCTTGGAAGGTTTGTTCCTTGTGACCCAACAATGAGTTCATTATAATCAGTAGAATAAAATAGGCTATAATGAGACAATTATCACTTGCACTGCAGAAGAAAAAGAAAATAGAGTGAAATTTTTATTCAGTAGTTTTGGATTTTGGTTTTTGGGTTTTTTGTTTTGTTTTGTTTTTTGTTTTTCATCATTTTAAGCAATTCTTGTTGATAAACCCATCATATAGATTTGAAGTAGAAAACATAGTACCTTAAGTGTATAAATTTAAATACTGCTTAAATTTTTCCTGTGAACCCTAGAAACTCATCCTGAAGGCCTAATTTTTTTTTATTTATTTGCAATATCAGTCCTCTTAGGACTCATCAAATCTTCTAACTACTTTTTCTACTAGTATCACATAGTATTATTTTAAATCATTCCACCCACATGGGTGGAATTGGGTACTTTCACACATAAGGATGATAGGCCATCTGTATATATTTGGTTGCTATTCTGAGACGAGACGTCTATGGGAAAATTTATAAATCATTTGTAACATTTTAATAATACTGGATCTCATTTTCTCTCTCTGAAAACTAAACCAAAGCTTCAAAAAGACATCACATTTTACTTAAGCTGGAAAATGTATTCTGCTTAAAATGGACCTTAACTTATCCAAGTTTTCTTGGGTGTGGAGAGGTAGATAACCTCATATATTAGTGGAAGCATAAATTGATACAGTTTTCTGGAGACATGTTTGGCAATATCTATCAAAGACATTTTTTAAAGTCTGTAAGTCCTTTGGCCCAGAAATTTCATTTCTAAGTATTCTTCTAAGGAAATAATTGAACAAATGCTAAACAAAAGTTTATTCAAATATTTTCATTCCATTGGTTCTATCTTGTTTCTTGTTTAATGATGGAAATATTAAAGTTGTAAACTTTTTTTAGTATAGTTTTTGATATAGCTCATAGGTTTAAAAATATGTAATATTCTTATGATTTAAGTATTATTTTGTAAATATTCTTTAATTGTACTTTTGATTTGCCCTTTGGCCTAATTTAGTTAGAATATTTAAAATATTTAGATACACGTTTTCCAAATGACTGGGTGTTTGGTTTGTTTCTACCTTTATTAGGTGTTTTACTATTGTTTAATTGCATAGTAGTCAGACTGTTGGCTATATTATTTTCAGTGTTAGGAATTTATTAGAATTTTCTTGGCTAGCTAATATGTGGTTATATGGTGACTTTTTGAAAATGTTCCATGGATAGGGTAGGGAGATTTATATGTATCAATTAGATCATCATTATTAATCCTTTTCATCATTATAATGGCCAAACTTTTTTTAATCATGGACCCTCATTTGGGAGCTCACATTCATACTGCTTAAATCCAACCTGCTTAAATCCAATTCTTTGCCTATTTTATAGCTTCATTATGTCTATTCCTCAATAGCAGAACACAGTCACATCCATTAGTCTTACTTCAACTTTGTAACCATGAACGTCAAATAGACCAGCAGTTCTTAATACATACTCTAATGCATCCATTCTCCCGCTTGCCTTAATGTTTGCTTACACCTTCTCTTCTGTCCTTGAGCCTCTAACACTTCCTCCCTTCTCCTCACTAGCTGATACCTCGCTCCCTGTTTCAGTCAGAAAAGAGAAGCAGTCAGAAGAAAACTTCCGTAAGTTCCTACCACAATACTGATAAACCTTCTTGCTTCTGTACCTTCTCTTTTATTATTGTAAGATCTTAAACCTATTCCTCTGTGTTCTAGATTCCATTACTCCAACAATTATCCCTACTTTCTTCTGTGTTATGTTTTCCTCCTTTACTGATTCATTTCCATTAGCACACAAAATTGCTATAACTTCACCTCTTTTCAAGCAAACAAAAAGCCTCCCAGCTACCTTTTTTCTGTTCCCCTTTACAGTAGAACTTTTAAGAGATTGCATTTCCTCTCCTCCCGCTCTCTTTAGAACCTACTTGAATCGGGCTTAATCTCCACACTCTATTGAAATTGTTCTTGTTATGCTCACTAATGACCTACATTGTTGCCGAATACATTGGTAAATTCTCCATCTTCAACTTTCTCCAGATATCAGCTCTCAGTGTCCCTGAACTGGAAAAGAATATTGCCACTTTGAGACTTTTGCACTTACTGTTCTAGCTCTCTCACTTTCCTCAGACCTCTGCTCAAATATCACTTCAGAGAGAATTTTTCCCAAACATGCCATAGAAATGAAAAGAAAACCTCCAACATCCCAATCCGTCTCTGTCACCTTACTCCTCCATGTTATTGTTCATAGCACTTAACATCCTTGATCTTTTACATACGTCTTTGTTTATTGTCTATCTCCCCCTACTAGAATATTATCTCCAGAAGGGGAGGGGCTTTGTCTAGACATATAGGCATTCAAAAACTGTGTTACGAGAACAAATAAAAAATATGTTGCATGGACAAATAAAATAATAATAATGAAACATTTCCAAACATCTGTAGATGATAGGTGTTTCATCTTTTAGAAAGCACTTATTTTCCCACCACTTTTCCTTGAAAAAGTTATGTAAACTGTGTTTATTTTGTCAAAAATATCTATTAGTAGCATCCAATGGTCATCACAGAAAACTTCATCAAATTTGTTACACTTATTTTTTAAACAGGAAAAATATTCGTTTGTCTTTAAGTTCTGTAACTCTTTTAATTAGTTTGTCTTGAAATAACCTGTATACCTTTGGGTAGTATAAAAGGTTTTTATATTAATTCTACATCTCAATTCCAAGTATTACAAAGATTTTACTATGATGGTCTTTTTGTTGTTGTTTTCATTGACCACAGCAAAAACATCCTCCTATACCAAGAAAAGTGCAAGGAATTGCGGTATCCCCAAAGTGAACAAATGCATGACTGTGCCAGCATCTACCCCTCCATTTGCAAGCACTAGTCTCCATGTTGCTTCACTTTCCTCATGTGACTATTGGACATAGGGGCTGATTGAGGACAGCAATGTAAATCCAATGCCAACTTTAATTTTTAGATTAAAAAATAAATATAAATTGGTGTTCTATTTCTTTTACATTCCAGTAGGTAATTTGGAGCATCCTCATTTTTTTACCTACCTAATCAGACAGAAATATTAAAAGTAAATCTTCCTTTGCTCTGATGTTTCTGTAATATCTCCTTTAATTTCCAACCATTTTTGCCTCATATATAGTCCAGTGCTCCTACGTTAGAAGGGAGAAGTTTAAGAGTTTTTCTGTACTGTGGATGAACCCTACATCTGTAAAACTAGCCCTCTTTTTCTGATTAATACCTGGACTTGTTATAGCTTTGCATTTTGCCCCAATCTGAAAATCTTATCTTGAAGTGATAAGATTATCCTTTTTACCTTTATTGATGTATAGCAGATATGTTTGAACATATTTTTTCATCTTACTCTATTTCTGTTTTTAATGCTTCCCTGCCTACTTCTTTATCTTTTCTCTTGTAATTTCAGAAGCAGAGATCCTGCTTTTATATCTTCTAGCAGTTATTCTTAAATTCTGAAGGAACTTAAACCTGTATGTTTCAAGTTTTCAACTTTCAAACTGAATTTGTGTTTTATTTTGTTTAATAAATATGCTTTGAGCACCCATTAGGTGCCATCTACTGTATTAGATATTGGGAATATAAAGTAGTGTTCACAATATAATTACTTCCTTCACAGAATTAATAATCGATAAGAGAAATAGACATAGTAGTAGTAATAGCTGAGTCCTCTGTAATGCTTGCTACATGCCAGACACTATTTTAAACCCAAAGACATGTATTATTGCCTAAGTTTATTCCTAACAGCCTACCCATGAGGTACATTCTTTTACTATCCCCACTTGACAGATGAGGACACTGATGCACAGATTTAGTAACTTGCCTAGCATCACAGTTACAAAGTAGACAGTGCTAGGAAGGAAAAGCCAAATTCACAATTTTTCAAAGCCATAATTGACAAGAGATTACTGTATTTTCTTTCACAAATTTTAATGATATCTGAAGGAACAAGAATACTGTTATTTACATATTGGTGTGAATAAGATTTCTTACCTCTCAGTCTTTAAAGAATTTGGGCTGGCAAAGAGTAGAGTTAAGGTAGTTTTGAATCTTAGAGAAATTTGAAGAGTAGAGAACATTAAGTAATGTGTCATATTGTGTATTTGTGGGAAAGAGAAAATTAGGCAGAAGGATGCCAGGAGGTTAAGAGGATTTCAGAAATAAAGTGAGAAGGTAACAAAGACAAACTTAATATTTTTTAGAAATTTGTCTAATACTGGCCTGCATGGAAAGAGGACAAAAGTCTCTTAATTAATTATGCCTCTTCTGATTCCTACATAAATTCAATATATGGTCCAGGTACATATGGATGAAACAGATTTCTGTGAATTACTTGGGAATTTAACCACCATTGCAGACAGCATTTCTATAGTAAGATGTATTCAAAATTTAAAACTAACTTTTAGGGTACAACATATTTATAAATTGGGTTATTCTGAGTTTTAGTTATAAATGTGAATTCTATGTTCACAAACTTTCAGTGAAACATAACTGCTTGTCATTTCTATAGACTCTTGTCAAGCTTGTTTTCTCTGGTAAAATAGTAGACACCTCCACCTGATTTCTTATAGATTATATGGGAAGATCATATTTCCTACAGAGTAAAGGACTTAGTGGTAGTTTTTAGACCTCTATATAATTTATGTTCAAATTTCTAGCAATGTCCTGATGGAAAGTTAAAGATGGATTTTGATTATATTTTCTGCTAAATAAAAGAAGTGTTGCTTACATGTAGGAAGGAGGTCAGTTTTTTAGGATAAGGGAAGCAAAGTTGTCGTGGGATTTGTATTCAGTAGGAGTTATCACTGTTCTTATGATTTGTTTAGAGAGTGTACAAAGATCATGGATTCATACAGATATTCAGTTTGATATATTTTTTAGAAAAATAGTGAACTCTACATATAGACAGACTTCTCATATCTTTAAGTGTATCTTCCAAGCAACCCTCGAATAAGAATACAGCTGGGCCTCACGACCTACAGCTCAGATACTGATGAAATCAGTTTTGGTAACTCTTTCTGATCTCTGCTGCTTTCTCTTTCTCTCCCTGCTGAACCACTTTCTCTACTTGGAGGATGACATGCCACCAGCAGCTCCCAAGTGAGTTTCATCACCTAGAGAAAGAGGCAGGCCCAACTCTCTGAATTACCAATCTCAAATCTCAGAAAGTGGCCTCTGATTGAGACACCTTGTGTCAAGTGCCCAGTCCTGCACTTGGTGGTGTGACTAGGAAGCACGGTCATATTGTACCATCCTAAGGTGGAAGCATTTAGGGTAACCATGCAGAGATGGAGGCAACAAGAATAGCAGACAGTGCCTTACCTGCTTACAACAATCAGACCTTCCATTTATGGAAGGCATAAAGAAAATTGATGCAGTAGATAAATCAGCTGTCTCATTGCTACATTTATAACTTGGCTACATATGTAATAGGGTTAGTCTTGACAGTGTTGATAGTTTACTTCAAAAATGATTTTTGTAATATAAATCTAATTTCTTTTAAAAGCCACAGGGGATACTAAACAGTTATCTTCAACTTAAAGGAAAATGCCTAGAGTAAAATATAAAGATCCCACTAAAGTTCTCAGAATGACAAAGGAGAAAGTAAAATGTGCTTCCAGTCAAGGTCTCTCTTAAGAAATATCCTTACTAAAACTTCAAAACATTTCAACAAAAACGTTTCTTCAAATATGTTATTTTAAACACTATACTACTTAAGAAAATATTTAAATACTATATTAGTTTCTCTGCATACTTGACTTGAATTTAATTCTCCCTGTCTGCCAAGAATGTTGAAACCCCAAATCCATTTTCATTTGCCAGGTTAAATGTTTATTTTGTTTTCCCACATAATATGCTCTTTAAAAGTGTCATAAGCATACCAAATATGATTTCTTTTTAATAGGGATATAGCAGATTTTTTTCTTTCTCCAGTTAATAGGAGAGGATATGCTTCTCTCAAGAAATATGTAAAGGTATGTTCACATTCCATCCCTACTGAAGGTACCTGCTACCTTCATTAGCTGTTGGAAAATAGACAACTTTCTTACAGGAAGTTTTAAACTTGTCCACTAAATTTACATGCATTTTTGAAGCCTTACTATTATTTCCTTATAAGGAGAATACCAAAGACTTTTCTTGTACTGTAGAATGCTTAGTTTTATTTAACAAGTGACTCTACATGGATTGGTACAATGAAAACATGTGAGCCTATGGTGATTTACAAATAGCTGACATTATTTGATTATGGGATTCCCTTTTTCTTCTGTTCATCCATGTACTTATGACTCGTGCATCCATTGAAATTTTTGTTTTTACTTATTTTCAAAGAGTATTTATATGCATTTGAGTTCTATCGTTTCTCAGATATATTATTTTAAAAACTACTATGTGCTAATGGTTTTCAACCTATATCTTATTTATTTTAAAAAGGCATTAAATATTTAGCCTTTCTATATAAATTGCATTTTGGTATCTTTTGCAGTGTTCTTAGTCAAACTTCTTAAGTTTCTTGTATTGGACCTCTTGAAGAATCATTTCAAGCTATAATCATGGTGATCTATTCTTTAACTTTTCCTGAAAAAGTACCCAGAATTCCTCTTTCATTCTCCATCTGTTATAAAAGTACAGATTCTTATGAATGCCACAGTCTCTATTCCATTATCAATATCACATTAGTGGGAGGCACGTACATTTGCAAAGTCCCTCCATGTACAAGTAACTGTCACATACTTAACATGTACCACATGAGGTACACATTGTACATATTAATATAAGTAAAATAATATACCATCTTCAATTGCATCAAACTTTGCATGAATTATCTTATTTTTCATTTTAATTCTGACAAGAACGTAATAAAATAGGTGGGGAAGGTACTATTCCCATTTACAGAGGTAAAAACATATTGTTCAAAGCCACATAAAAAATTAGTAAAAGATCTAAAACTAGGACCCAGACCTCCTTATTTCCTAAATCAAGTGCCCTTGAGTGTGAGAGATGGACGGCATAAAGAAAATTGATGCAATAGATAAATCAGCTGTCTCATTGCTACAGTTGAAGTGATTCTAGCACACACTTACTGTTTTGAACATCTGGGTGTTGCCCAGAAGTTAGAAGTCTCTTGACTCCCTCAGTAATATGTCTTCTCTATGAAAATCTTTGCAAACAGCCTGAGACTATTCCATTGCAGATTTGAACAGGTTATCTGGTTTCTTAAATCTTCAGACATAGGGCCCTGAGATATAAAATACACACAGACCCACAGAATGTCAGAGCTGTATTACACTAGAGAGACTTAGTTACAGTGAGATGAAGAGACTGAACCTAGAAATTCCCATTGTGGGTTAGAGGCAAAACCAAGACCTAGAGCCCGGGTCTCCCCTCTCCCAGCTCAGCATTCTCCTCACCACTCACTCCAATCTTTCTTTAATGGTGTAGAATATCTCTCAGTATTATATAAGAATATTTCCGAGCATTTAGAGATTTAAAATGCAGCTGTCATTGTTCAGCACTACTGATTTAGAATATATGGGGAGTGGGTTGGCACTGTATTAATATGTACCCTATCTGTTCCTTTTCAAATAAGGGAACACATTGGGCATCTTGAATGCCATCTTATTTACTTGTTGTTTGTATCTTTTTCATTATAATCATATGGTGCATAAATGCAGAATCTCCTGAGAAGTATGCAAGGTTGTTTTTGTTTTTTGTTTTTTTTAAGCATTCTATTAAAAAGTAAAGCAGTATTTTTCAGGTGTTAGGATTTTTTCATTAAAATCCACCTTACGTTTATTTATATCCAATTCTGAAGATATTCTCTGTTACTTTCAAGTTCATTGTTCTTGGGATCATTTCAGCTCCACACCCCCTAGTTTGCTTCAACCATCTTTTTCTCTCTTAGGGGAATTTTGAGATTGATTGCTTTTTACTGGCTATATCTAGGTCGCTAGTAAAGGCTTAGAATAGAACAAGTCAAAAGTAATCTCCATCTCGTCAATCAGCCGTTATAAAACACATAAATAAAAAAATGGCAAGGCATTTAAGCACCCATTGGAGGGAATCATTTGTCATGCCCCTTTTCTTATCACCTTCCTTCAGTTATCATGTTAACCCTAAGGTACAAATAGATTAACTATGGCTAAATCCATTTCTTCCTAGACTAGTGCTTCTCAATCTTTTTGTAGTTAGGGCAATATTAATAGATATTTGTTTGATTTAATGCTCTCCTTTCCTTATCCCCTGAAAGCACTCCATGAAGTTTAAAATTACATAAATTAATGTTTTGAAATTTTGGGTGAGTGATGTGATGCGAGAAAATCCCTATTTTTACACTTATTTGAGGCCCCTATGACTTTTAAAAATCAGATCTGGAAATGAGTCTACTAGACCACCTACATGTAATGAATTTTATACCCCAACCATTTATGCTGCCATGGTAGAGACAGCTACTTGCCACCCAATATTCATTCTTCCCTTCTTCCTTTGTAACAAAACTCTGATTTATAGCTGGGTATGTTGCCATCCAGGCAGAACGCACACTTCTGTTCTTACCTTGCAGCTACGTTTGGTCATAAGAATTGGTCCTAGTTAGTGAAATGTAAATATAAATATTCTGTAGAACTTCCTAGTCGTTTTCCTAAAAGGGAAGGAGTGTACCATTTTCTTCCCTTTTACATTTGGATACTTTCCTTCATGTGATGGCTGGAGCTGTAGAAGCCATTCTGAATCATGAAGATGAAGATGGGCCACAGCCTCAAAATGTCAGAGCAGTTGCTGGAAGGGGACTGGGGCCCTGGTGACTTCAGGGAATAGTTATACCAAGCCTAAACTCCTATCTACAGAATTCATTTATGTGAGAAAAAAATAAACTTCTATCTTATTTAAACTACTTTAATTTTGGGTTAGATTGTAGGTGAATAAGCCCCCCTGGGTTGATAAAGTTAAGACTTCTAGAAAGAATTAGCGTTTTAAGGTAGACCTAGTGTAATATAATAGTTATTTTTAGTTACCAAGCTGGTAAATGATAGGCATTTGCTAGTTCAATCTGTTTGACAGTAATTGGATTCTATTTTGCCTGATGCTAGTTGAAGGCCTGGTTCTTTCATACAATCTATTTATTTCTAATTTGTGCCCATGAAATGGACTCAGGAGCTATGATACAAACTTATGTGCCACATCATGGTAACAGATAATTCTTAGCTGTCATGTGAACTCATTATCTTTTGATGTGCCAAGGAAGCTTTAGAGATGGCTTATTCTATCCCTCTAACACAAGCTTCTGTGTGGATCACAGTCAGTTCCTACTGTGTCTTAGTCTTTTTCCTAGGACATTGATTTTTCCCCCTTGTTAATTATTTCCCAGATAATTGATAAATTAAGTCTGTTTTTTATAGTCAAAGGTATTTTGTCATGCGTTGTGACTGTCAAGGAGCAATCATGCTCACAGGATAAGTATGGATGTTATAATGGATTTCTGCCTAAGACACATGAATTTAAAGAGGTTTTGTTCATCAAAACTTATCAACATCAAAAGATTGTAGGAATCATTCAGTAATTATTAGTATGTTTCCTGTCTCTTAAATTCCAGTGGAAAATAGAGAAAAAGGATTTTTTTGAGACTTGTTTTTGTTGTTGTTAATCAAAATATCCATCCTGCTATTTAAGAAATTAGACTACTGTGCCATACAAAACAAGTACCATCTGGGCTTCTGGGCTATGTGTTTTTCTGTTTCCTCTAAAGAACACTGTGCCAAGCAGGGCATGCTTCATTTAACTATACTTAGGGAATACTGTCATGGTACAATAGTAGTATTACTTAAAAGTTATGTATAAATCAAATTGTAGTTCA
The DNA here is from genome assembly GCF_015220235.1 of Choloepus didactylus. Classification (NCBI taxonomy): domain Eukaryota; kingdom Metazoa; phylum Chordata; class Mammalia; order Pilosa; family Megalonychidae; genus Choloepus; species Choloepus didactylus. The sequence continues at coordinate 106,799,278 of NC_051313.1, forward strand.
TTTTGTCATATTGTCAATGTTCCAGGAAAGCTTCAATATAAAAGAATTCTAAGAGTATTGCTTTTGTGCTACGAAAATTCTAATTTATCAATTTGGCGAGGTCGTATTTTCATTATGTAGATTTCAATTTAAAAAAAAATTTTTTTTAATTTCTATTTTTTTTTAACCCACCAGTTGATTAACCCCTGCTCTCTCCACCTTCTCACCTCTCACCCTGCTCTTCCTGCATGCAGCCATCTAGTTGTTGCTTACTTGGTAGAAGAGAGTAACCATCCCATGCTTATGGTACACAGTGTGTTCCCACTTAAAACCTATAAACTAAATACCTCCCCCAACATGCACACCCATTACACATATTCTCAGAGTGTTTACCCAATATATTTATTCCTTGGCATCATTTTCCCAATCAAGGCTGTCATCACAAAAGACAGACTATAAAGTCTTTACTTTAGAATGACAGAATTTTTAATCTTTTGCCAAACTGTTTGTGGCATACCTGCCTTCTGTCTAGTGTTCTTTTTAGCCTGCAGACCATAGCCAGACTATGGGCTTTATGGTCAGACAGACCTAGGTATTCAAATCCCTGTATGTCACTTGTCCAAGGTGTTTGACTCAGGACAAGTTGCTTAATGTTTCTGAATCTCAGATTCCTCATCTGTATCTTCATCTTACAACTGTTGGGAAGGATTTGGGTAACATGTGTAATGTAGCTAGCTCAATGACCAGCATGTTTGTTTAAGAAATGGTAGCTATCATTGACCTTCTTTATAGAAATGTACAATACGGCTGAATTCCCATGGATATACATACAAATGGAATTTAGTTTAGAAACACCTTTCTTTCATAGCGACTAGAATCAGAAACAAAGAATTTATCACATATATAATAAGATGAAGTTAATGGAATTTCAAACATCAAGTGCTGTCTCCCAGTAAAATGACTCAGAAATATAGTCTGGATCATCAGGTAATTCCATAATATTTGTCTGCCTATATTTTACTAAATAGTCTATTATTTTAGAATGCATTTCTAGATATTCTTATCAAAATTGTACATAGTTCAAGTTTTAGAGTTTTCACTTCTGTAAAAATTAAAATAGTTTCTTACCAGGGCTGCTAATGAACATTTCAGATAGAATTTTTTAGATTCTTGCAAATCTTATAGGTCTTGAGTTGTAACTGTCATAGTAATATCCAGTGAACTCTGTATAATTTTACTTGATCTGATAGAGTAAGGAGTTTTGTTACAGGAGTCACTGGAAGGAACACTGGTTTTGGAGTAGGAATCTTAGATCTTTCTAGCAGTATGTCTTATTTAGAAACTCTCAACCAAGTGCTAAACAGACCTAACCCTGCTTAGCTTCTGAAATTGGAATGTTTGGGGTGGTGAGGCTGGGTGAAGAGTATATAGGAACTCTGTGTACTATTGTTGCAAATTTTCTCTAAATTTATATTATTTCAAAATTAAAAGTTTTTTAAAAGTTACCAAAAATGAGCCACAGTTTCTTCATCTGTAAAATGGAGCTGATGATAATACCTGATCTTGGTACCACACAGTTGTTAAAAGGATCAAATAAGATGATACACATGAAACTCAAAAATACTGCTATTCTGTGCTGTGATTCTTCCTCACTTGACTTCATCCATCTTACTTCACCTGATCTTAACTTCCTCTTGCTAACAAAGTTGTCCTTTATTCCTTTAAAGCTTTTGTGATTACTTTTTTTGAGGTGAAACACTGCTTCACATCACCTCATTACTAAAACAATCCTCCTTTCTTCATCTTTCTTAGTAATCCATTCCATGCCTTCTATGGCATGCCTCCTTTAAAACTTCTTACTTAAAAACTGGGCCTAACGGCCACTGACATTCAGTCAAATAACAGTCATAATACATTTTCTCATGAGTAAAGGCTGATTAAAATTTGGGCACTGACATCTAAGAGGAGGGAAATTCCCATCATCAACTATTTTAACAGAAACCATTTTGTTAAATAATCACACTTATAGGTTTTACATTTATGATTCTAGGGGATTTTGCTATTCCTCATTGTCTGAAGCCCAAGAGGCAACCATCGTTTTCAGGCCTCTTGAAATTCCTATACCAAATCTAAGTAGGCTAGGGCTTCTTCAAGAGATAAGTCCCTGTAGGACTTTATCATTTAAGGGCTTTGAATCCATGAGTATTGTAAAGATGATTTCTGTTTTGTGGAGTTGGGTGTGGGTAGTGGTTAATTAGACTTTTTTAAATAAGAAATGAAAATAGACATCAATTTTCTGAACGTGTGGCTATTTCTACTTTTTCCTGTTAGGTATTTAGGAATTTTCGTTTATTACATTTGAATTGAAAACCATTTTGATTGCTTTAATTACTCTTGTATTCTCATGTTTATACTTGATCAAGTCTATCTGGCTGTGGTTTTTTTTTTTCAGTGACTAAATCTTGACAAAGTCAGGAAATCTTTTTGTTCCTTTTGTTTTGTGTTAACTCGTGCTTTCAGCTAGATCAGTCTCTGGCAGATTTCTGTTGATGAACTTGCTCATTTCTGACTCATGAAAACAACTCAACCAATTATAAGAAAAGAAACTTCAGCTCTAAAATGATTAAGAGCATTCTCTTTAGAGGATAAAACAATTTAATTTGGTTTGGTTTGTTTCTAATCTTAACTCAGATGGTGTACAGTTATAAAGCCTATTTTTCCTCTATAATCTATTCTCTTGAGAAATTTTCCTAGACTGTTGACTTCATTTTTTCACTGATACATATTGTAAAAGAATTCATTATTCATCTTTTCATAGTTTCATCTTTTCTTCTTTTTGAATTTTTAAAGCATGTGTGATTCAGAATTACTGTTGAACATGTTTTTTGATATCTCATTTTTTCAAAGCTTATTTACAGCAGTATTTTCTTTCATTTGAAGACTCCTAAATGAATAATTTAACTGTCTTATTAAGATATTTCCTGGTTACTATACAGAGTTTAATTTTTAAAATATTCTAAAAACTGAGAGTGTGAAATTATCAACATAACTTATAGATAGTTAAGGCTATAAACTAATCATTTTGATCTCATTAAGCCAGTAATCTCTGTTATTCCTTAGCATTTCAGGCACCAATGGATAGCTTTCAGATAGGGTGTAGGTCTCTGATCAGAAGTGAGGGGAGGTCCTATTATATTGGCTCAGGAGACTTAAAAGTACTGACCAACATTTGTTCTGGTCTGTACAAATCGCTGATATTTATAAATGTGGAGTGGGATATGGTCTCTTGGGACCATATGGAATAGGGTGAACTGAAGGGATTTCCTCAAATAAATAAATAACAATTCCAAATGTAATACAAAAATACAAACAGAACATTTATTATAATCCACAGAAAAAGTAAATGAGTGTGGACATGCATATATTTCAAAAATCCAAGGGATTTAAAAATTCTACAGCTAACTTTGAAAGTTAAAATGTTCAGCATCAACCCCCAGATTAAAAAGTAAGTTCTAAGTAAATTTCTGTATCCATGTTCCAGTGGAATGAAGTATGCCTGAACTAATAAATAGACATGTAAGTATGGATTACACTAAAAGTAATTATTATTGACCTAATATTGTAAAAAAGAAAAAAAAAAAAAAAACTAGTAGAGGAATTCTAGAGGGTTAGCACTTGTGACATATCAGAAGTAAATGATGGTTGTGGTATTAAAATGGCTATAGAAACCAACACTCATCAGGAGCCTACCTAATAGGGCTGAAAGAGTAAATGAGATAACAAACAGATAAGCCTGTCTTTTTGCAACAGATAGTAATGTCAGAACCAAAGAGGGTTTGATAGACATAACATGCCATGTTTAACATTTTTTAAAGATCACTCTGACTGATGTGTAGGGATTAGTTCCCTTAGTATCATGGTCGTCTTGTAAGTCTCACATGTGAAATGGCCTCTATTTTGAAACTAGATATAGGCACCTTACTCCTACTATGTATCAAGCTCTGTATATGCTTTGTGACTTTTGCAATGAATAAAATGGACATAGCCTCTGCTGTCAGGGAGTTTATATTCTAGTTGGGGAGAGAAAGAGACAATAAACAAATAAATATATATAATGTTCTTATGACATTGGTGGCAAGAACTAGGGAGAAAAACAAAGCAGAGTAAGGATAGGGAGTGACCTGGGAAAAGTTGCTCTTTTACATAGAGTGGTCATAGAGAGCCTTTCTGGTAGGTGTTCTTTGAACAGAGACCTGAAGGAAGCGAGGAGGCAAGCCACCAGTCATGTAGGGTAAGATAGTCCAGAGGCAAAGGCCCTGAGGCAGGACTGTCTTTAGCATTTTCAAGAAACAACAGAGAAGTCAGTGTGACTGAGAGAGTGGTAAGGTTAGAGAAACAGTAGGGAGCCAGATTTTGTAGGAATTTACAGGACTTAGAATGGACTGGCTTTTAAGTGTGATGAGAAACTATTGAGGTTTTTGAAACATGATCAGATTTTCATCTTTTAAAGATTCACCTCTAACTGTTGTATGGCAAATCGGTGGGGGGGAAAGGGGTAGGAGAGGAGGAAGAATGGAAACAGGAAGTCCTATTAGGAAACTATTGGAATAGTCCAGAAGAGAAATGATGATGGCTTGGACCAGAATAGTAACAGCGAAGGTGGAAACTGATGAAGTGGTTCATTCCGGATATATTATAACAGTAGAGCTGATGGGACTTACTCCAGAAGGAAATAATCAATGAATTACTCTAAGATAAAAATTTTATTTTCACATGTAAAAAATAACCTGACTGAAAAAATTCAGATATATTGCATAGTGGCAACACAAAATAAATTCAAAGTAGCACCTTCTCTTGTTCTGTAAAGAGTTCCACATATCCATGAGGAGGATGTTGAGAGCCACCCATGGTCCACTGACAGACTTCCCTCTTTACATTATTTCATTTTAAAGGTGCCAGAATTTCAGAATATGTAAATGAAGCCAGATTCCATTGGGTATGCATGTTTAACTGCTTGAGAACTTGATCTTGACTAAATCAAAATGGAAAAGGTGCCAGTTCTAAGTCATTAAAGAGAAATTTTGCACAATAATGGTTTTATATACATATTGTCCAGACAGTGTCCTAAGTTTTACCCTGAAGGTCCAAAATATTTAACTGTATTCTTATATGTTTTGCTGTACTAGGAAGCCATGTCCGCTGATCTTATCTGAATATTATATAAACCTTTGAGAATTTTTTGAAATGCTGTTCAGAATACTTATCTTAGCCCAGTATGTTTACTTTTTGATATAAAACCAAATAAAAAACCATAGCAAAGAATTGCAGCATCCTCTATCATGAAAATAAAAGTCGATCTTCTACTATTACTTTAAATGAACTAGGTTGGGCACAGTGTACATAGTTTTTTGTATTATTTGCCAACTTAGTTATTCTAGAGCATGTTTACAGCTTTAGGAAAACACTAGTAAAAATTAGTACTAACGTGGATTTACAACTAAACATAGAATAATTAGGTTATATGGTTTTAGGTCATTGAAAAAAATAATTTTCTTTAGAGAGCACGTATTTTATCCCAGGGAATAGTTTGTCTCCACTACTAGCTTAGTAAATTTAGATTTTAAAAATTTAAAAGGATATGAAACCATTTTAAAGTGCACTGTTTTAATTTAAATAACTCTGTTTTTCATTGTATAAACAATTCATGCCATTCCTGATAACTACAATATATAGAAAAGAAAAAACTCCTTTATTCACATTAATTAATATAGTTATATCCATAGGGTATAGAAAAAAATGAATCCAATATTTTGAAACAACTCTATTAAGAACTAATTTCACAGATATCCCTTTGTGTATTTCTCAATCACTGATGCTTTGTTCTTGCCAGGAATTACTCACTTATTTTCAGCACAAAATTCCTTTAAAATCCCTTGTAATATTCTCTTAGAGACTACAGCTATTTCTTTAGGAAACTTCATATGATTTCTGTAATATATTCTGAATTTCTTGGGCATTGATATATTATGAAAGCCATTTTGGGAGAACAAATTGGCACCAATGAAAACTTTATTTTTCAGACTGAATGAAATAGAAATATGCTATATTTTTATTTGATTTTATAATTCAGGGAAAACTCGAGATCAAACTTAAGTGGACTGCTGATTTTAAGACTACATCAATCAAGATTCTGAGTTGACTGCCTAAATACTCTGTCTCTCTCTGTTTTGTTTTTTTTTTTGTTTTTTTTTTTTTTTAAACATATTGAGGCCTATGCTGTTATTTTCTGCCTTGGAGTAACTCCTTTGATTCTGTGTATGTGTGTGTGTGCATGTGTGAACATTTAATGACTGCCTGTGAGGCAAGCCAAATTAGCCCAAGAGGAAAGAATTACTTTATTCATTCATTTACTGAAAAATATTGTCTGTCATGTATTACATGCCCAGTACAGTATTTTAGAGGAATTACAAAAGAACATAAAATAGGATCCTTCTCCTCAAAGGACTGGATAGTTTTAGGTGGTCTCCTTTGTTTAGTTGGTTGGTTGATTTGGCTTGGATTTCTCTACTTTTTCAGATCTTTTTAATTTTTCTGATTGTAACTCACAGTAAGAAAATATTATAACATTACTGAAATGTATCACTGAAAAGCAAAAGTTCTGTATAATCCCACCCCAAAGATAAATACTATTAAAGGTGTTTTGTGCTTCCAGACGTTTTTCCTGTGTTCATGTACACATGTGTATGTGCTTAAACATAAATGGAATCACCTTACGTACCTTCCAGTTTACACCTTGCTTTTTTTTTTTCAGTTTGTAATACATTCCCCAAGCATTTATAATCTTTGAGAGGAGACAAAAGTAGCCCACATAGAAAAGTGCAAGAGTATAATACTATCCAGAAAAACAATATCTTTCAAAAGGGAAATATCAGGGTGAGCTTGGGTCTTCAGGAAAATGTCCTGTAGGAGGTGGGGTCCTATGCTAGGCCTTGAAGAAAGGGAAAGATTTAAATTGCCATGAGTTTAGGGAAGGGGTGGGCAACACTTTGAGGGCGGGGGGGGGGTCCATCAAAACATGGCAGGTGAGACAAAGAGTGACCTTATTTAAGCAAAAAATATTTTGTTAGATTGTAGTGAAAACAATGGATACCTAGGGTGAATGGACCAGATTATGGCTGTGTTTGGAAGCCAGGCATTTGAGCTTGAATTTGATCAATGATCATCTGACAGCCATTTGTTTTAAGTTTAAGAGGCAGAGGAAGAACAGTGGTCTGAGGATGGAGGAGGCCTCCTATGGTGAAGTCTTACCATGTGCAGAGCCTTTTCTATGTTTCTCTTTAAAGTAATTGTACCAGGGTGGTTTGGGAGAGGAGATGTAGATGGAAGAAACAGCCAGGAATCTGTTGCAGTAGTCCAGGCCCAAAATGATGGCCTTTACAGTGGGGTGGAAAGGAAAGGGAAATCTAACAGGTGTTTTTTTAGATAGGCTCTTTTCACTCTGAGTAAGGAAACCTGCTAAATTGCAAAACTGACCTCAGCAAGCAGAATGAGTACTCACTGGGGTGCCGGGTGTTATCTCTGCAACTGTCCACTCAGGTAAATCTTTAACCTCTTCTGTACCTCATCTTCCTTACCATCAGTGTGTCAGAATGGTTTCTTAGTTTTCTTCCCATTCTGTGGGTTTTACTGATCGGTTAGTAGGTACTCTTCTGCAAAAGGACCACAGCAAACATACATAAACCTGCATTAACATTCCATAATTCACATGTTGTCATGTTGCTGGATGCTGCCACCAACCACTCCATTTGATTTTCAAGTTTTTAAGTTCAGCAACCAATTCCTGTCTAACATGAGGAAGTCCATGATTAACTGTTGGCATTGTGCCTTTTACATGCAGAAAGGACTTTACATTTCAATTGTAAGACCTATAAGAGTAATTTAAAAAAAAAAAAAGCCAAGGTGAAAGTGAGAGCAGATAAGCTTTCATCTTGGTTTGGAAGTTAGTCCTGTGATTCTGTGTTGCTGAAGAATGAATGTCATGTGTCTTAATAAGCTGCCAAGAGATATGTCAGCACATAGCTTCTATAGTCTTTAAGTATGCTTCAGTGAAAGCATTCAGAGAATAAATGAAACAACATGCTGCATACAGAATTCAGCATCATACTTCAAAATGGTAGAAGCAGGGGCAAATAGTGATTGTCATTGTTGAACGTATTTTTCAAAGACGCATGTCAACTAGAGTCAAAACTTTTCACTGAAAATTCTATTTAATAAATATATACTGAGAGTCGGTTGTATTCAAGATACTGAACAGACAACAAATGGATTATACCAGGTATTACATCTGCAGGGATTTTTTGCTTCCCTGCTTTCATTTTAGTAAGACCCAGAAAATAAGTTCATCTGGCATAGAATTCTGCCTTCTAAGTTTGTTTTACAGGAAAAAGCTGCAGCTGCAACTTCTTGGTAGAGAGATGTGTGACTAGTAGCATAACTGTTCTCTTTTACCTTTTTTTTAAAGCTATTCCAGTTGTATTTTAAAATACTGTTGGGTATTTAGAAAATTTTCAGAACAAATTTTTCAAAAGTAATTTTTCTATGTATGCTCCTATACTTTAATACTTTACTTGCTAATAAGTTCAATTTGAGAAAACTCTCTGAGTATGTTGTATATTTTTATGAGTGTTCAAGAGCACTGTTGTTGATGCCTAAAGAAACCAAGGAGTGGGTAGAATTGACAGATTAAGCACAAGATGAGCTGGACTTGGCAGATACAAGAGCATGGACTAATGTGAAGATGACCTTACATCCATGTGGCAATCAGAGAACAAGAGAGCTTTGCACAATTTGAGAATGTTCAGTAAGAAGAAAAACTATGATAAACTTGTAATGATAGTTCAGTCATTTTTATTTCAGCATTTAGTGTTTTCAATGTTTGTCTATGTGCCTTTTTTATTCCAGTTTTTTTGTTCCAAATTTTGCTTCTAGCTTTTGCTATTATTACCTATATGCTTTTAAATTATTTCACTTTTCTAAGGTCTCAATACCCTCAACTGTAAAATGAAGCTATTAAAACTGTTTATCTAAAGATTATTATGAGAATCAAATGATTCACATTATTTATGAAGAACCTTTGTAAATTATGCTGCTCTATGTAATAGTAAGCGTTGTTATATCTAATTGTGCTGATTTACTAGGTTTATAATTTTTCCCTGCATATTTTTCCAGCTATTTCTTTAGTACCAGAAATAGAAAAGGACCACAAATGTGCCTTTAAGTATGGATTGGAGCAAGTAATCTGAATGGAGTCATCACAGAAAAATTGTTGCTAAATTTATTTACTATTCAGAGCCATGTCTTGTTGTTTTATGGGTCTTTGGCCTTTAAAACAGCCTACTTTCTTTATAATTCATATAATTTGATTACAAATTTTACAGTTCTTGGTCTTAGTTCAGCCAGTCAGGAGTGTTAGGTTAAAAGGATTTCTTCTGCCTTAATTCATCCATCCTTGTGTCCAGTCACGCAACAGCCAGCAGACGTTGATTGAGGCCCAAGCAAATCTAAGCTAAGCATTGGTCTGGCACTGAAATTTTAAGAGTGAAACATAACTCCTATCTTTAAAGAACAGGTAGTCCATGAAGGTTAGATGTTTACTGCCTTTTTCAGCAGTTAAGATGACAGTTTAAAGACAGAAGGTAATATAATCAGATACTGTGAATGATTTAGATCCTTTAATAAGGCCAAATTTTGTCCCTTTCTTGTGGCTTTTGAAATAATTCATGGGGAAGGAAGAGGGAGGGGTAAACAAAAACTGGCGTGATGAGCATATCTAAGTCATCCTTAAATTCTAATTAGTGTAAGTAGCTCAAAAAATAATCTCTGATTCAGTGTTGGGCTTAGTTGACCATGCAGTGAATAGTGTGTACACACGGTATCATTGATATTCAAGGGCATTATTATTAGTACAAGTGCTTCCCAACCTTTTCCATGTCACAGCACATATAGAAAATTATAATTTTTTTATGGTAGATTGAGATAAATGGCCAAAGCAACTCATAGCTAGATATCAGCCTGTAGGTTTTGCAGCCTCATCCTTCCCTGGCATATGAGGGCTGAGGGAAATCAGATCTCTATACACCTGTGACATTTGCAGCATACCAGTGCACTACCAGATGCAATACAGTTTGTAAACTCTGCACTGATTATCTCCAGATTGTGTCTTTTTTGCTGATTCAGAGCCTTGCTAATTTCTTTTCTCAAGAATGTTTTGGGCATGTAAATTGTAGTACCTACATGATACTTTTTGGTAAGATGTATGAAATTCAGAGGATCCCAAAGGAAAACATTGGAATAAAAAAAATTTACTACAGGTTGAAGATAGCTTTTTATAATGAAAATAGGCTGACTCTAGGAATTTGGAGTCATGAGCTTCAGTCCTAGCTTAGTCACCTTCAGCAGATATCTTCTCTCTGAACTTTAATTTCCTTATCTTTAAAATGAGGGCGATTAGACAAGGTGAACTTTAATCTATCCTCCAGCTTTAATAACTGTCTATAAATCTTTGTTATTGAGTCAACAACTTTATACTGAATGTTTGTTGGATGCAAGTTTCTGGATAAGTGGCTTCCAATGCACACCCTTGGCTAGTTTCGTGGGGCTTCTTTGATCAGTTACTGCCTAAATACTGAGGGAATTTAACACAAACTAAGATGCATAATGAAGAAAATGGAATAGGCACTGGAGAGGGTGTGTGAAAGAAATGAAGCTAGCTGGTAATGATTGACAGTCCTTCAGATATATATGGATGGGTAACTTTGAAATAGATAATAGGCTTTGCAGCTCAAAATCTTCAACTAGCTAAACACTCCATTTAGTTAAAGTTAACTAGTTGTACTGGTTTGGATGTATTATGGCCTCCAAAACACTGTTATCTCTGATGCAGTCTTGTGGAGGCAGATGTATCAGTGTTGATTAGGTTGGAATTCTTAGATTGAATGGTTCCATGGAGATGTGACTCAATCAACTGTGAGTGAAACATTTGATTGGATAATTTTCATGGAGGTGTTACCCCGCCCATTCTGGGTGGGTGTTAATTGGATCACTGGAACCATTTAAAGAGTTCACAGACAGAAGGAGCTCATAGCAACTGAGAGTGACATTTTGAAGAGCAGCTGCAGCTAAGAGAGGACAAAACACCCCAAGAGCAACACTTTGGAGAACGCCATTTTGAAACACAACCTGGAATCAAGCAGACACCAGCCACGTGCCTTCCCAGCTAAAAGAGGTTTTCTGGATGCCAATGGCCTTTCTCCAGTGAAGGTACCCTTTGTTGGTGCCTTGCCTTGGACACTTTATGGTCTTAAGAGTGTAACTTTGTAACCAAATAAACCCCCTTTATAAAAGCCAATCCATTTCTGGTGTTTTACAAAATGGCGGCATTAGCAAACCGAACACCAATAAAGTTAACTTAGGTAAAGTAACGCTGGTAACCTTAACCTCTTAGGATGTTTCCCTAACTTTCATTTCCAGAAAGACTTATTTTCAACAAGACTGCCAAGTACATTAAATGGGAGAAAGAACAAATAATGCTGGGAAAACTGGATCCACATGTAAAAAATGAAGTTGGACCCCTAATTCATATCATATACAAAAATTAATGTGAAACGGATGAAGTTCCTGACCATAAAAGCCAAAACCATATAACCCGTAGAGGAAAACATGAGAGAAAACCTTCATGTCCTTGGATTTGAAAATGATTTCTTAGACATGATATCAAAAAGCACAAGCAATAAGTGGAAAAACAAAAGATAAGCTGGACTTCATCAAAAGTTAAAAACCTTCATGTATCAAAGGATGTTATTGAGAAAGTAAAAAGAAAACCTAAAGAATGGGAGAAGAGAATTGCAAATCATACGTGTGTGTGTGTGTGTGTGTGTGTGTGTGTGTGTGTGTGTGTGTGTATGTATGTATGGGTTTAATAACCAGAATATTTAAAGAACTGCTACAATTAAAAAACAAAAAGACAGCACAATTAAAAATAGGCAAAGAACTTAAATAGAGATTTCTCCTGAGAAGATACACAAACGGCCAACAACCACATGAAAATATGCTCAACATCATTAGTCATCATTAAAATGCATATCAAAACCTCTGAGCTGCGACTTCACAAGACAAAAAAAGAAAAGAAAATAGCACGTGTTGGCCAGGATGTGGAGAAATTGAAATCCTTATACTTTGTTGGTGGGAATGTAAAATGGTGCAGCCACTGTGAAAAAATTTGGCAGTTTCTCACATAATTAAATGGAATTACCACATGATCTGGCAATTCCACTTCTGAGCATATACCAAAAGAACTGAAAACAGGAGCACAAACAGATACTTGTACGCCAGTGTTCATAACATTATCCACAATAGCCAAAAGGTGGAAACAGCCCAATTGCCCATCAGCAGATATGTGGATAAACAAAATGGGTATTATTCACACAATGGAATATTATTCAACCATAAAAAGTAATGAAGTTCTGATACATGCTACTACATGAGTGAGACTTGAAATCATTATGTTGAATGAAATAAGGCAGACAGAAAAAGGCAAATATTGTATGGTTCCACTTATAGGAAATATATAGATAAGCAAATTCATGGAGACAATAAGTAGATTCATGGTTACCAGGGGCCAGAACGGAGAGTTACTGCTTAATAGGTACAGAGTTTCAGTTTGAGGTCATGAAAAAGTCTTGGTAATGGCTTGTGATGATGATAGCACAACACTGTGAATTAATACTACTGGAGTATGCAGTTAAAATTATGTATATGTGTTATGTATATGTTACTAGAATTAAAAAAAAAAAAAAAAAGAATCCCTTTAGAAATTTTATCTTTTCTGTAGTTATATAAATCCTCTCTACCTACTATGTGTTGGGTGTATGAAGAGGCAGTCTAGAGGGAGGGTAGCACAGAAACCTGATGTAATACAGTGATAATCAAGGACCGGCTGAATTATGGTGATCGCTATTTGCCCAGCTCAGAATAAAGCAATAGCATTCGTCCATTCAACAAATGTTTATTGTTTTTTTTTTACCATATGTCAGATATTTTTCTAGGAACTGGAAATTCAAATTTGAGAGGTTTCTGCTACAGTCTGGTATATTTGTGAGTGTATACATACATACAAATATATATGAATGACAGTGTTATCAGTCTTAGAGTTTTTTAGTAAACATATTAGTAACTGATTTGTTATGTCCAAAACACATAAATTCTCGCTTCCTTGTTTCCTACTTTCCATCAGCAAATATTTATTGAGTCATGTCAGGTACATTAAGAAGGACAAAACTAAATCATGCACTCATATATCAAAAAATACATCCAAGTACATAAAAATTCACCCAATAAAATACCCTACAGGAAACATAGTATTTCTGATACATGCACAAGAGGGTACATATGCATGTACATATATATATAATGTTTGCTTGTACATGCTCCAAAAGGATACATGAACCTGGAATGTAAATAAGCAAGAGAAGTCTGGTTTTGTGTTTGCCTTTGCTTATGTGTATTTCTGTAAGTATGTGTATGTGGGAGAGAACGAAGGAAAGAAAGATGAAAGGGAGGAAGGGAGGGAAGGAAAGAACAGTCAGTGGTCTTAGAAAGAACCACCATAGTAATTTTGACCTGAACTCCCACCACCCCACATATCTTTTCTGTATTGATAAGCAGCTGTTCCACCATTATTCATTCTGTCAACTGACATATCATTGAATTTAAGTTGTCCACTCACCCAAATCAAACAAAAAAAGAATTCTTTCAGTTAAAAAAATTACACAAACTTCCACAGAAGTTAGAAAAAGTGGTATTTATATGCTCCAACTATAGTAAAGATAATTTGTTGAATGTCCTTCCAAAGCAGAAAAAATTTTAAATCTCAGGGTTATTTTTTTCTTTACTGGCCAGAAACTCATTCCAAGAAGTACCAGCCTGTCTCATTTCAAAATGCCTCCCTTGCCAAGGAAGCGGAAGCGGTCATAATCTTTCCCACCAAACTATGAGTGAATTATAATTATCCTACCTCTTGTGGGACAATGAAGCAGCAAACATCTGCTATACTGATTCAAAAACCATGAATGAAATGATACCAAACTGTGAATCATACCTGGACTCAGATTAAAGGATTTGTGTTATGTTTACCTTTTTCTTTCTTTTCTCTGCAATTTAAAATAGGGATTTGTTAACTCTGGCTCTATATTCTAAGTGGAAATATATGGATTCCACTGGCTAACTCCTGCTTTAACATTGAAATGTCACAGCTGGAAAGCAGATAGGCAATAGTAATAACAATGTTTCTCTTTGGTTTGTTATTATCCTGGCCTGGTTTTCTTTTTCTTTAAAAGGATGGTACAGGTAAGAGAATTTAGAAGTACATAATCTAAGAAATAAGGTACTTTATTTTTCTTTTCCAAATAATGACAATAGAGGCGCAGGAAATGGTATTTGAAACTTTATTTCTAAAGAAGCAAGCTTCACATCCACTATTACTTACGATTTTATGCATCATGGTCGTTACGGTAATACTAAACTGTTCACCTGGAGTCCAGAAAAGAAAATGGTGCTTCATATCTAAAATTTAGCTGTGAAAATATACGTAGTAGTCATCTTGCTCTAAAAAAAATGTCTTTTTATTTTTGTCGGTTAGAGAGCAGAAAGACAAACACGAATGATGGATTCAGCTCAGTATGCAGAATTTAGTGAAAGTCGACAATTAAGTTTTTGTAAGTAAGCATTTAATTCTGCTTAAATTGTATGCATGAGAGATGTGTGTTACAGATGTACTAGAATATTACCTGATCTCTATTCCTTAGAAATTGTTGGAGTAAACATATGCATGGTTATGACTGGTACAGAAACAATCTCTGTATTATGGAGGAGCCTAGAAAAAATTTTGCCTCATTCTGCTGTTTTGCAATTAGTAGTGTAAAAGGTTATAAAGAGTGCTAGTAATAAAAAAAGAGCCCCACGTTAATTATTCACATTGCTTTTAGACAGAAAAAAAATCCATTTTTCTTAATATTCCCATTTTAATTTCTTTTCCAGTTTTAGTCATATTTACACTACTATTGCTGATTGTACATGACCCATAATGAACTTTAATAGTCATGACATTTAAAAGCCCCCATATTAATTAATGAATACCCAAATTTCCCTTTATTTAGGCATACTCATATTCCCACAAAGGAACATATCAATAGTCATTTCCATTTTTGTCTGTAACCTCCTGCTGTGTTATGCATTCAATGTTAGCCAAATTTATTATCCCATGCTCTTGTAATACTAATAATATAGTGGCAAAATTACTGCTTTCCTAACATTGCATGCCCGCTTACTAAAAGCACATAAAGTTTCATGATAAATAGTGGGCTAGATCGTGTAACAAAACAACCCTATGGCAACAGTTCTGTGATGACTAAGGCTCTTGGGGTAAAGGCCAAAGAATGTGATAAAAGTCCAGTTAAAAATATGACAAAATAGCACATGACCCTGGGCTGAGGGATTATACAGACAATGGTGTCTTTAAATGAAAAGCCATTATGTGGTCACAATATAACGTATTTGATTTGGAAAAAGAAAATGAGAGCTTCGTTTATAAATAATAAAGTGCAAATAAATGATACATTTCAAATAGTGTCTCATGTAAATGTCAGTAAAATATAGGAAAACATGTTTTGGAAGATTTTTTTCTAACTAAGTATATTTTTCAATGTGACTAACAATTTGGCATCATGCATCTGGGAAGCATTAAATAAATGACACTTCAGATCATGGCAATTTCAGCAAATGAGAGGTTTTTGTATTGTAATTTTTATGTTTAAAATGGCATTCAAGTCTTTTATAAATACAAATCTTGAATTATGAAGTAACATTAAACGATATTAAGATTTTTTTAAAAAATCATATTTTTAAGTTAATTCACTTAGAGGAATAAAAGTGCTCTTTCACAGTAAAACTAGTAGTCATCAAAATCTCCTAATATGTTTTTTATTTGAAAGTCAGATTTTTAGTAACTGTTAAGATATTATTTTTAACTCAATAATAAACTATAGTAGATTAAAATGAGTGATTTCCCTTTCTAAATAATTGTAGTATAAACAGTATATTATCCTTTTTTTTCTTCAAGGGGGATGGATTTAGTCATTTAAAAATATTAGTGTATGGTGCTGATAGGTGCTTCATTATGAAACCTTAATGGGAGAATCTGTTTTATATGCCAAAATGCTGTGGTTGGGAATGCTACAATTCTAGTGGGTCAGCTAATTCAGAAACTGTTCCCACACTGGTCAGAGTGTTAGGCTCTTTTCTTTCCTCTCATTTTGATAAACTTGAATATAGGAATTATGATCCATCCATATATCAAAGCATTCACTGATTGGGTTTACTGCTACATGTTTAAATAGTCTCTGACTTTATAGGCTGAGGATAAGCTGCTCACATTTACCAGTCTTCTGTTTTTATATTTATATGTCAGATGGTCATTTCCCTTAAATTCTTTTTTAACATGATACTTATATTACTTCACCAGTTTTCATTGAATGAAAACTGGTGAAGCAATATTTAATCTTCCTCCAATCCTTTGCTTTCAACCTTTTGTTTTGTATGTGGCTTTTCTAAACAACTAATTGTATGTGGCTTTTCTAAACAACTAATATTTTACTGACATTTACATGAGACACTATTTGAAATGTATCATTTATTTGCACTTTATTATTTATAAACGAAGCTCTCATTTTCTTTTTCCAAATCAAATACGTTTTCTTTATAACCAATCTGATAGAATCTGTATATTTGAACTGATGAATTCAGTCAATTTGTATTTATTTAATTACTGATACATTTGGGTTTATGTATGCTGTCTTATTTTGTATTTTCAATTTGCTGTGCTTTTTTATGTACTTTTTCTTTGTTCTCCTTTTCTATATTATATTGAATTGATTGGGTTTTTGTTCATCATTTCATTTTTCTTCTGTAAGTTCAGATAATATATATTCTATTTCTATTCTTTTTATTGCTTCCCTTAATTTTTTAAAATATGCATCCCTGACTTAAAATTTTTAAGGTTAATGTTTTAGTTCCCTAGGCTGCTCAAAACAAAATCCATGAAAAGGTTCAGCTTAAAAATGGGAATTTATTCATTCATGTTTTTGAGGCTGGGAAGATGTCCAAATCAAGACATCATCAAGGCGGTGCTTTCTTACCAAAGATCGGCTACCAGCAATCCTTGACTTCTTTGTCATGTGGCAAGACACATGGCAGTATCTGCTGGTCTCTCCCTTCTCTTCTGGGTTTTGATGCTTTCAGCTTCTTGCTTCCATGCTTTCTCTCTCTGTCTCTGTCTGCATTTCATTCTCTTATAAAGAACTCCAGAAATAGGATTAAGACTCATCCTGTTGAGGTGGGACACACCTTAACTGAGGTAACCTTATCAAAAGGTCCTACTTACAATGGGTTCACATCTACAGGAATGGATTAGATTTAAGAACATGTCTTTTGGAGGTTCATACAGCTTCAAACCACCACAGTTAATAAATATCTAAACTTTCCTTCTCAACCCAATTCTGTTTTTCCTGAGGATCTTTAAGTGCTTAAAGCACCTATTGTTCTCAGAAAACGGCCTTATTTTGCTCTCATGTTTGAATGATAGTTTAGCTGGGTAGGAAATTTTAGGCTGACAAAACATTATTCCACTGTCTGTTAGCCTCTGCTGTTGGTAAGAAGTCTGCTGTCAGTCTATTTGTTGTTCTGTATTTTTCCCTCTGGGTGAAACTATGAATGAAGATAGTGCCTCTAGGCCCTCTAGTAGATGGGGTATGAAGGAATTAACAGGATGGCAACAATAGCTGCCTAATAACTATGTATAGAAAGAAGTGAAGAAGGAACCTCTATTACAGAAGGCTTCAGGGAAAACCATGTCCTCTGAGGAAGGCTGTTTTCAATTAAGGCAAATTGAAGAGGCTGAAGTTACAGAAGAATTTCTTCGAAGTGGAATAAGTATTACAGAGGATTCTAAGGGAAGGATTGAGAGTGGAAAGAAAGATGAGAAAGGATGGGGTAGAAATCATAAAATAGTATAAAAGAGTGAGAGATAGGAATATTGAGACGAACTTAAATTTTACTGGTAATCATCAATAAGAAAGATAAAATTATGGTGAGAATTAAAAAAATACTTAAAGTTCCATATAAAATTGTTACATAAAGTTGTTTTAATTCCCGCACAGGCTTAAAACCAAGGCAGTGCCACAAAGCTGATAATTCAGGTGCTTTTGGCCTTAGTTCAGGGATCTAAAAAGCTAACTTGTTGGTCAATTTCCAAATTACCCTTTCTCCTGATATGTTGAGAAGAAGGAGGATGGAGAAGGAAGTAGTTCATTCTGAGATCCCCTCACCTCTTGATGAAAACAAACTGTCGTGACTAGGTTATCTGTGCTTCTTGTGCTGGAACCAACAATACCCTATAAGGGTCAATCTCTAAGCAATCTTTCTCCCAGTGATGGGGAGGTGTATTTATGGTCCTTGTCCCTGGTCTCTCGGTGCTTACCAGTCTAGCTGAGGAAACTGAATCTGTTGGTTAGGTGGAAAGATCTGATTGAATACTAATAATTATCCATTTCCTCACTTTTAAAATAAAGTGTTTAGAACATAGTCACAAAGTGTCTGTTTCTGGTTCCTAAAAATCTGTCAAAGGGAGAAGTGAATTAGGTGTATTTTATTGATCTTGTCAAATTGCTGCCTATTAACTTTAACTTCAGAAGTATTCCACAGATGTTAAACAAGTGTTTGTGAGCCATTGCAGCTTACTAGTTAGATGGAATGTTACATGTCAGAGATTATTTGGAAGATTGGTTACTTTAGGGAGATATCTTTGAAGGGAATTATCATAATTCTGTCACATTTGACAGCTTGGGATATGCGCTTCGAGAACAGGACGTAATGTCATCTGTGATTTATTTAAAAGAAAACTCTTCTGTATGTGGAATTCATGAAGTCTGCATCTATAAGGATCAAAACATCATGTTTTGAGTTACTGTTAAGTGTTTTATAGACCTATGGGATCAGATTGATCAAAAGAATAATCAGTGGGTTTTTGAAAAGATGATAATCTTACACATTTCATAAAATCTTCACTATCAATCTTTTACCTCTAGGTTACTAGCTAAATTAGTAATGTCTAATGAATGTCCTATAGCAAATTAGACTCTGCTTAGCACTGTGGCAGTTTAGAGATTTTTAACTGGATGTTCTACATGTGTTTGATTCCAATGTGCTTGGTGTCATTAGGTATGCAGAGACATGAGGCATGGTCTTTGCCCACAAAAAATTTAAAATATGGTTTAAGAAATTATAAGCAAGTATGAAAAGCTATTTGATGATATAAGTATCCAATGAAGGGTTAGAGAGGGGAGGTATCCCACTGGCCTGTGTGGTCAGAATTCATGTGTAGAATAGTGATGGGAAAACATTCTATGGAGGGAAAAAAGTAGGGATGAACACAGAGAGGATAATACTTGGGCCAGGTAACAGTTTAATAGAGGAGTAATGGGTTAGAATCAGTTTAGATGGTTTTGACAGTCAGGCTTAAGAATTTGGACATCTTTGTAATTAGGAAATGTAACTGAAGGCTTAGATCAGGCCAAATGTCAGTTTATTTAATTCTAAATCCCCCTCTTGAGCAAATTCTAGTAATAGACACATATTGAAAGATATTAAAAATGCATTTTCAGTATGTTCATCTTCACATCTTAGGTTCTTTCTTGCATAATTTTCTTTCCACAAGAATAAATTAAAATTATATCAAGCAAAGTAATCCTTCTGACCATTGTTGTAATGTAAACTATGGCTGATGGTAACTTATTCTGAAGCAGTGTGAAAAACGCTAAACATCAGGTGGTTTAGTAAACTACATCTGATAGCATGAATGCAAAATTAAAGTACCGAAATACATAAGGGATTTCTTCAAAGCAACTGTTATGTTGCTTTCTAACTAGGGGTTAAAATTTGGATTTCTTGGGGCTGGAATATATAGACATTAATAAAACTTTGAAAACATTGCATTTTATATGCATTATTTTTCATAGGCAATTTTCAGGAAACTTAGTTTACATTTTATGACAGTAATATACAGTATTAAAACACTATTTTAAAAATTAAATTTTCTCTGCTTGTTTTTTTAATGGCTAGCCAAAAAAGCCTCCAAATTTCGAGACTGGTTGGACTGCAACAGTATGGAAATAAAACCTAATGCCATTGCTATGGAAATTTTAGCATATTTAGCATATGAAACTGTGGCACAGGTAAGAATTCTAATCTGTCATATTAGGCTGCACGTGGCCATTAAAAGTTCAAAAGTTCGGCTGATTTCTTGCAATTCCTGTCTATAATCAATTCCTCTTCCACTTGCTGTTCTACCAGAAATGAGAACCTGCCATAGGTTCTCTCCAGTGACTGTCTTATTTTCTGGAATTTAGTTCAGTTATGTTTCTTTGCATTCTCATTTCTGATGGGTGTTAGGGTAAAAGTAACTGTCTCTTGCAACTTTATCCTAACCAGAAATGAAATCCCTGCATACTTTTTCTTGACGTTAAACTCTAGGTCCACATTTGCTTTGTTTAAAGATTATTTTTTTGAACTTTATAAAATACCTTTCTGGTATATGAGATCTTCTGAGTGCTTACCAAAATCTGGTCTGGAATCACTGCCCTCCAAAAGAGTTTCTCAGAGTGAGGTCCTTATGCCACAAGCATCAGCATCTCCTTGGTTCTTGTTTAAAATGCAAATTCCTGGGCTATACCCCTTAGCAAACCTACCTAATTGGAATCTTTGAGCCTGGAAATAAATCTGTGTTTTAAAATGCTCCCCTAGTTTTCTGAAAATAAAGTTTGAGAACCAGTTCCCTAGAAAGTCAGAGTATATCATTTGTATTCATGTACAGAAGGTAAGACAGATCCATTCACCATTCAATGAAAGCATATTCTCATATACAAAATGTAGATTTTTAATGAGAAAGTATTATAATAACATTTAGAAAATATTGCTTCTCATTTTACCACTTCAGTGACCTTCATGATTATTCATGCTGCACAACCTTATTTTTATTTTCCTGATCTCCTAGTTGGTGGATCTGGCTCTTCTTGTGAGGCAGGACATGGTAACTAAAGCAGGGGACCCTTTCAGCCACGTCATTTCTGCAACTTTCATACAGTATCACAACTCTGCTGAAGTAAGTATAGAAAATCCATCTTCTTTGACAAATCTGTGGTTTTGTTCACATGTCTGGTATTTACATCAATACTTCTTTGAAAAAGATTATGTTGGAATATATGGTCTTCAGTCAAAGAATCTTAATGCATTCAACATTCCAACCAGATATTTATGGAGACCTACTATGTGCCAGGCCCTGACAATCCACTTAACATACTGATTTTTTTTCACCCTTTCCTGACTTACTTAGCTTTCCCTGCCCTTCAGTGAAAGATGAATAGTTGCAGAGAACTTCTCGTTTCCATGGGAGATGAACAACTGGTTTAGATAATTGAATAATGTTAGGAAATGTAATTTATTTCTTTGTGCCTCAAGAGACGAGAGGTTCGCTATTTTTCATATAGTATTTCCTAATGTTTATTGGTAATTTTCAATTTCAATTATTGATCCATTTCTAAACATGATTTTTAAGATGCATGACCCACTTCATCCTGAGTTTTTAAATTGGCCCTATCATGTGAAGATGACATCTTTTTCTTATCTGGTTTATGCTGTTGGGATCCCAACCTATAGGGATTATAAAGTCTTTTTGCCAACTTTAAGCCTTTTTATAATAGCTGTGTACCACTTTTGCCATAAAATATTATACTCTGTAAACAACATGTATCTAAAAACCAGAAATGTAATATAATATGTTGAAAAAGTTTGCTAATATTTTACCATTTTTTATTAACAAAAGTAGTAGTTCATATAATTCAGTCTAATAACCTTAGAGATGCAGCAGGAAGATTAGGTTAACATCTGCATATATAAATGTGAAGTGAGCTTTAGATAAGTTGGATGAAACATAAAACTTGACAGTGCCTAAGCCCCACTTTGTATCTATACCTTATCACAAATATCTACTCTCTGATAATATCCGTAGGTGGGAATGGTGGCTTAAATAATCTTAAATAGTCTTTAAGGAGTATAACTTTTTTTAGGTCACATATCCCTTTTAGAATCTGATAAAAACTGTAAACCCTTTTTCCATAAACACGTTCACAAATTTTGCATGCAACTTCAGAAATACTTTGAAGCTATTCCATGAATCTAAGAGATTTGTGAACCTAATTGTATACCAAGTTTAAATATCTTTGCTCTAGGGTACTTAGAAAATATATAAAGATATATGCCTTTATAGCATCTTATTACAAGCCAGAAGTCATTTTGACATCTTTTTATGCCCCTGGAGAATCAGATTAGATTGGAATCCAAGTAGGGTTTAAAATGCTTATGTGCATTAAAAAATCCATTTTTTTCCTTGTAAAAGGTCATACATCATTAGTCAACATACTTTAAAACTCCCTAAAGTTTGTGCAGTTGATTAAACAGTATTTGTTTTCTTTATGTTACAAACCCAAATTATGATGTCAAAGAACACCCTTTAAAATATGTTTGTTTCATATTCACTTTATGAATATGTGTATATATGTATGCTCTTCATTAGCATCAGACAAATTTGTTGTAACATTCTAACTGAAGAAATTTCCAGTGAATATAACACCCTAAAGTAGGAATCTTACTCATCAACATCACAAATCAACAATCAACATTTTCAAGGGCCTGCTTTAAAGATGCTACGAAATTGGATACAGAGGAGGACTTTGGAGACTGATATGATCTGTGTTCAGGGTGACAGAATGTTTTTTAAAATAAGTAAATAAAAAGAAAAGTAAGTAAATAAGCAAGCATATGAGTGAACAAAGATACCAGCAAACAAGAAAACAAACAATTCAAGATAGCATATACTAATTTCCAAATAAACTGCACAGACAGCAAGTGAAAAAATAAACTCCCTGGTTACAGTCAAAAGGATTTCAGAGAGGAATTAGGACTTAAGCTAGGCATTGAAGGAAAGATAGGCCTTTGATGAACAGCTAGAAGTGGACTGCAGAGGCAGCATAAGTACAATTTATGGAAAAAAAGAATTCTGGTTAAAATATTCAAGCAAAGGATTCATTGAATAAAAGTAGTAGGAAGTTAGATTAGAATATTAAGGTCTGAGTTTTGGAGGATTTTAGACTCCTAGCGTTATTAAGGAACAGTTGAAGGTTTCTTGACTGAAGGGTGATTAAGTTCAAAAAAGTGTTTTAACAAGATCCAAATGGTGGTTCTATGTACTGTAGATTGGAATGAGAAACTCAGGATATGGAGTTAATATACAGTGCATTGTATTTTAACAATATCTTTCTTGAGAACTAACTATATAAAGGACTGAGCTAGTAAAACTTGACTATCATACCATAACCCAGAGTAAACTATGGGTTACTCATAGACTAGCAGGTTTAATATTAATTCAAGTTAATTTTCTAGTTTTGTTTTGTTTTTTAACATATGGTTTATGCACAGGAAGCAGTGATCCTTAAGACTTACCTTGTTTTTCCAAGAATGAGTCATGCCTGATTATTCTCATTTCCTCATGTTGGGTAGTGTTTCTCAGTAGGTCAAATAACTTTAGAAACCAATGTCTGAATTGCAACAAAGCATTTTGCAAAGTCTGGCATAATTTTTTTTATACATTATAGAGAATTATGGCCAGTTGATAGTATGGTTAGTATGGTTGATAGGCTAGAATGACAAAAATGTAGGTTAATAATAGCATACATGAAAAAGACTGAATAGACTTATTTTCCTATAAACTTTTTAGAAGTCAATATTGAAATTTGACTGAGGAGGAAAAATATTGGCTTTTGTTTTGGTTCTTAAGCACTCTCCTTTAGGGTGAACATTGACACAGTAGAGAACCTGGAACAGGTCTCATGAGAAGTGGTTGAAGGAACTTGAGTTGTTTGACCTATAAAGAAGAGGCTGTGAAATATAGCAGTTTTCCAGTATTTGGAGTGCTTTTTCCACATGGAAAAGAGAACAGACTTGTAGTCATAGCCAAAGAAACCAGAAAGATGTGAGGGATATTAGAAAGGAAGGCATGAACTAGATGTGAGAAGATATGGAAGATTCTATAATGACCCTAAGACACTGAGTTTGACTTTCTGGGAGAATACTGGTCACTGTTGACACAAATAATGTCTGGAAAGGCATCTTGTTTGCAGGGGTGAGGTGTAGTTTTGAGACATGTAAATTTGAAATGAGACTGGCAAAACTTCTAGTGTAAATGTCTGTAACTAACAAAATGAGCAAAAGTTTTAGAGGTGTATATGAATCCTGATTTTGTCTAAATGATACGACAGATTAAAATTTAACATGTTTAAGAAGGCGGGGCAAGGTGGCAGTGTAGGGAGGTGTGGCATTTCATTCATCCTTTAAAGCACCTGGTAAATCCAGTACAGAACTGTAAGTCAGTCTCAATCTGTAGAGGCTGGTGCCCTTCCCCCACTAACATGGCAAGCTAGTCTGGAATCACTTCCCCATGGGAAAAAGAAGTAGTCTGTGCTAGGAGCAATGGAAGGTAGCTCAACCAAGCTCCAATTGCAGATTTAGTTAACAAATTTGAACTACTGGATACAAGTTCCAAGCATAGATAAGCCTGGAGAAAGCATGAAAGGAATCCGGATCTCTCTCCACAGCACAGAAGAGGAGGGGCGAAAAACCCACACAAAAGAAACATGCGTTTGGAGTTGGCTAGATGCAAAATAATAGAAAGAAGGTTGTGTCCCAAGAAAAAAGTCACATAGAACTGGGTACCAACTCCAGCTCTTGATTGGCGAACTGTGGGGCTGAAGACCATTCTGAAAAGGATTTTTTTTTTTTTAACTTTTAAGCATAAAGAAAGCAGCAGACCTTTCAGTTGTCAATACTGCCCCAGGCAAGGGCAGAGTTAAGGAATATCTTAGAGACAAAGTAACTAGTCAGGTGACATAGATAATTCCCTGAAGTGTGTCTGTTCCTCAAAAAAGTTTGGGGAGGATCAGGGCCCAGCACAAATGGCAGCTCTCATTCAGAGAATTCAGGCCCCAGACCTACCTCAGCCTCTGTCTCAACCACAGCCATTTCAGTGTGACAGGGTTTGCTGAGAATTAAAGGCATCGTACTGTTTTATGCCAGCTGGGAGCTATGGGGAGACAAGTGCCACCTGAGGGGCAGGATAGGAAAAGCACAGAATCAAAAGGCTTCACAGGAAAAACTGGCACCCTGCTGGGTCTCATCCCCAGGGAACTTGATACTGATTACACCCTCTTCCTGAGTCTTAGGCATTTCTTGTCCGGGAAAATCTGATTGGGGTTGATCCTATCTGGGGAGACCCTCCTGACAAAAAATCTTCCATATAAGCAGGATAAGAATCAGAAAAACAAGAGCTAAAAAGTTCTGATGAGTTAAACAGAAGCTATACTGGAAGTCTAGAATAAGTTGAGCTGAATATCAAAGAATAGTTAGAAAACAAAGCCAGCCAATAAGAAAACCCTAGGTAAAAGAGAGAAAATGACCTCCAGAATAAACAAATCAAGGAAATCAGATGCCAAAACACCAGCAAAAAATCATGAGTCATACCAGGAAGCACAAAGATATGGCTCAGTCAGAGGAACAAACTAAAACTCCAAATGAGATAAAGTTGAAACAACTAATTAAAGATGTTCAAACAAATCTTCTAAATCAAATCAACAAGTTGAAGGAAAATGTGACAAAAGAGATGAAGAATGTAAAGAAGACACTGAGTGACCTAAGAAGAACTAAAAAGCTTGAAAAAACAAATGGCATAACTTGTGAGGATGAAAGGCACAATAGAAAAGATGAAAAACACAATGGAGACATACAACAGCAGATTTGAAGAGGCAGAAGAAAGGATTAGTGAACTAAAGGACATGACATCTGAAATCCTATGCACAAAAGAACAGATAAGGAAAAGAACAGGAAAAATATGGAAGGGTCTCAGGGAATTGAATGGCAACATGAAGTGCACAAATATATGTGTTATGGTTGTCCCAGAAGGAAAAGAGAAGAGAAAAAGGACAGAAAGAAATAATCACTGAAAATTTCCCAACTCTTACGAAAGACATAAAATTACAGATCCAGAAAGCACAGTGCACCCCAAACAGAATAGACCTTAACAGACCTACTCCAAGACACATACTAATCAGAGCAAATGTCAAAGGCCAAGAATTCTGAAAGCAGCAAGAGGAAAGTGATCCATCGCATACAAGGGAAGCTCAAAAAGACTGTGCAGATTTCTCAGCAGAAACCTTGGAGGCAAGAAGACAGTGGTACTATATATTTAAGATACTGAAATAGAAAAACTGCCAACCAAGAATTCTACCATGAAGGAAAGTTTAAAATATTTTCAGACAAACAGACACTGAGACAGTTTGTGAATAAGAGACCAGCTCTACAAGAAATTCCAAAGGGAGTGCTACAGGCTGATAGCAAAAGACAGGAGAGAGAGGTTTGGAGAAGAGTATAGACATAGAGATTATCAGTAAGGGTTAAAAGAGAGGGTAAAAAAAAAAAAGATATGACATAAAATCCAAAAGACAAAGTGGTAGAAGAAAGTACTACCTTTACAGTAATAACATTAAATGTTACTGGATTAAACTCCCTGATCAAAAGACATAGACTGGCAGAAAGGATTAAAAACCAAAACCTATGCATATGCTGTATACAAGAGATACACTTTAAACCCAAGGACAAAAATAGGTTGAAAGTGAAAGGCTGGTAAAAGATATTTCATGCAAACAACAACCAGAAAAGAGAGGGAGTGGCTATAGTAATATCAGACAAATTGGATTTCAAATGTAAAACAATTAAGAGAGACAAAGAAGGACACTGAGTATTAATAAAAGGGACAATTCATCAAGAAGACATAACAATCATAAATATTTACGCTCTAAACCAGAGTCCCCCAAAACACATGAGACAAACACTGGCAACCCTGAAGGGAGAAGTAGACACCTCTAGAATAATAGTTGGAGACTTCAATACACTACTCTCATCAGTAGATAGAACATCTAGAGAGAATCAATAAGGAAACAGGGATTTTAAATAGTGTGAACTAGACTTAACAGACATTTACAGAACACTGCATCCAAAAACAGTAAACACATTTTTCTCAAATCCTCATGGATCATTCTCAGGTTTAGACCACATGTTGGAACACAAAGCAAGTCTCAATAAATTTAAAAATATTGAAATTATACAAAACCTTTTCTTGTGCCATAACGGAATGAAGCTGGAAATCAATAGCAGGCAGAAGGCTGGAAAATTCACAGATGTATAGAGGCTAAACAACACACTCGAGAGGCGGGGCAAGATGGCAGACTGGTGAGCTGTAAGTTTTAGTTACTCCTCCAGGAAAGTAGGTAAAAAGCCAGGAACTGCGTGGACTGGACACCACAGAGCAATCTGTCTTTGGGCATACTTCATACAACACTCATGAAAATGTCGAACTGCTGAGATCAGCGAAATCTGTAAGTTTTTGCGGCCAGGGGACCCGCGCCCCTCCCTGCCAGGCTCAGTCCCGTGGGAGGAGGGGCTGCCAGCTCCGGGAAGGAGAAGGGAGAACTGCAGTGGTAGCCCTTCTCGGAAACTCATTCTACTGATCCATACTCCAACCATAGATAGACTGAGACCAGACACCAGAGAATCTGAGAGCTGCCAGCCCAGCAGAGAGGAGACAGGCATAGAAAAAAAAAATAATAATAACACGAAAAACTCCAAAATAAAAGCAGAGGATTTTTGGAGTTCTGGTGAACACAGAAAGGGGAAGGGCGGAGCTCAGGCCTTGAGGCGCATATGCAAATCCCAAAGAAAAGCTGATCTCTCTGCCCTGTGGACCGTTCCTTAATGGCCCTGGTTGCTTTGTCTATTAGCATTTCAATAACCCATTAGATCTCTGAGGAGGGCCCTTTTTTTTTTTTTTTTTTAATCCTTTTTTCTTTTTCTAAAACAATTACTCTAAGAAGCCCAATACAGAAAGCTTCAAAGAATTGCAATTTGGGCACGTCAAGTCAAGAGCACAACTAAGAGAGCTCTGAGACAAAAGGCAATAATCCAGTGGCTGAGAAAATTCACTAAACACCACAACTTCCCAAGAAAAGGGGGGTGTCCGCTCACAGCCATCATCCTGGTGGACAGGAAACACTCCTGCCCATCACTAGCCCCATAGCCCAGAGCTGCCCCAGACAACCCAGTGTGACGGAAGTGCTTCAAATAACAGGCACACACCACAAAACTAGGCGTGGACATTAGCCTTCCCTGGAACCTCAGCTGATTGTCCCAGAGCTGGGAAGGTGGAGCAGTGTGAATTAACAAAGCCCCATTCAGCCATCATTTGAGCAGACTGGGAGCCTCCCTACACAGCCCAGCAGCCCAGAACCGCCCTGGGGGGACGGCACTCACCTGTGACATAGCACAGTCATCACTCAACAGAGGACCCGGGGTGCACAGCCTGGAAGAGGGGCCCACTTGCAAGTCTCAGGAGCCATACGCCAATACCAAAGACTTGTGGGTCAGTGGCAGAGACAAACTGTGGCAGGACTGAACTGAAGGATTAGACTATTGCAGCAGCTTTAAAACTCTAGGATCATCAGGGAGATTTGATTGTTAGGGCCACCCGCCCTCCCCGACTGCCCAGAAACACGCCCCACATACAGGGCAGGCAACACCAACTACACACGCAAGCTTGGTACACCAATTGGGCCCCACAGGACTCACTCCCCAACTCACCAAAAAGGGTAAGCAGGGGAGAACTGGCTTGTGGAGAACAGGTGGCTCGTGGACGCCACCTGCTGGTTAGTTAGAGAAAGTGTACTCCACGAAGCTGTAGATCTGATAAATTAGAGATAAGGACTTCAATAGGTCTACAAACCCTAAAAGAACCCTATCAAGTTCAGCAAATGCCACGAGGCCAAAAACAACAGAAAATTATAAAGCATATGAAAAAACCAGACGATATGGATAACCCAAGCCCAAGCACCCAAATCAAAAGACCAGAAGAGACACAGCACCTAGAGCAGCTACTCAAAGAACTAAAGATGAACAATGAGACCATAGTACGGGATATGAAGGAAATCAAGAAGACTCTAGAAGAGCATAAAGAAGACATTGCAAGACTAAATAAAAAAATGGATGATCTTATGGAAATTAAAGAAACTGTTGACCAAATTAAAAAGATTCTGGACACTCATAGTACGAGACTAGAGGAAGTTGAACAATGAATCAGTGACCTGGAAGATGACAGAATGGAAAATGAAAGCATAAAAGAAATAATGGGGAAAAAAATTGAAAAAATCTAAATGGACCTCAGGGATATGATAGATAATATGAAACGTCCAAATATAAGACTCATTGGTGTCCCAGAAGGGGAAGAAAAGGGTAAAGGTCTAGGAAGAGTATTCAAAGAAATTGTTGGGGAAAACTTCCCAAATCTTCAAAACAACATAAATACACAAATCATAAATGCTCAGCGAACTCCAAATAGAATAAATCCAAATAAACCCACTCCGAGACATATACTGATCACACTGTCAAACACAGAAGAGAAGGAGCAAGTTCTGAAAGCAGCAAGAGAAAAGCAATTCACCACATACAAAGGAAACAACATAAGACTCAGTACAGCAGCCACCATGGAGGCAAGAAGGCAGTGGCACGATATATTTAAAATTCTGAGTGAGAAAAATTTCCAAGAATACTTTATCCAGCAAAGCTCTCCTTCAAATTTGAGGGAGAGCTTAAATTTTTCACAGACAAACAAATGCTGAGAGAATTTGCTAACAAGAGACCTGCCCTACTGGAGATACTAAAGGGAGTCCTACAGACAGAGAAACAAAGACAGGACAGAGAGACTTGGAGAAAGGTTCAGTACTAAAGAGATTCGGTATGGGTACAATAAACGATATTAATAGAGAGAGGGAAAAATATGGCAAACATAAACCAAAGGATAAGATGGCCGATTCAAAAAATGCCTTCACGGTTTTAACGTTGAATGTAAATGGAGTACACTCCCCAATTAAAAGATATAGATTCGCAGAATGGATCAAAAAAAATGAACCATCAATATGTTGCATACAAGAGACTCATCTTAGACACAGGGACACAAAGAAACTGAAAGTGAAAGGATGGAAAAAAATATTTCATGCAAGCTACAGCCAAAAGAAAGCAGGTCTAGCAATATTAATCTCAGATAAAATAGACTTCAAATGCAGGGATGTTTTGAGAGACAAAGAAGGCCACTACATACTAATAAAAGTGGCAATTCAGCAAGAAGAAATAACAATCATAAATGTCTGTGCACCCAATCAAGGTGCCACAAAATACATGAGAGAAACACTGGCAAAACTAAAGGAAGCAATTGATGTTTCCACAATAATTGTGGGAGACTTCAACACATCACTCTCTCCTATAGATAGATCAACCAGACAGAAGACCAATAAGGAAATTGAAAACCTAAACAATCTGATAAATGAATTAGATTTAACAGACATCTACAGGACATTACATCCCAAATCACCAGGATACACATACTTTTCTAGTGCTCATGGAACTTTCTCCAGAATAGATCATATGCTGGGACATAAAACAAGCCTCAATAAATTTAAAAAGTTTGAAATTATTCAAAGCACATTCTCTGACCACAATGGAATACAATTAGAAGTCAATAACCATCAGAGACTTAGAAAATTCACAAATACCTGGAGGTTAAACAACACACTCCTAAACAATCAGTGGGTTAAAGAAGAAATAGCAAGAGAAATTGCTAAATATATAGAGACGAATGAAAATGAGAACACAACATACCAAAACCTATGGGATGCAGCAAAAGCAGTGCTAAGGGGGAAATTTATAGCACTAAACGCATATATTAAAAAGGAAGAAAGAGCCAAAATCAAAGAACTAATGGATCAACTGAAGAAGCTAGAAAATGAACAGCAAACCAATCCTAAACCAAGTAGAAGAAAAGAAATAACAAGGATTAAAGCAGAAATAAATGACATAGAGAAAAAACAATAGAGAGGATAAATATCACCAAAAGTTGGTTCTTTGAGAAGATCAACAAGATTGACAAGCCCCTAGCTAGACTGACAAAATCAAAAAGAGAGAAGACCCATATAAACAAAATAATGAATCAAAAAGGTGACATAACTGCAGATCCTGAAGAAATTAAAAAAATTATAAGAGGATATTATGAACAACTGTATGGCAACAAACTGGATAATGTAGAAGAAATGGACAATTTCCTGGAAACATATGAACAACCTAGATTGACCAGAGAAGAAATAGAAGACCTCAACCAACCCATCACAAGCAAAGAGATCCAGTCAGTCATCAAAAATCTTCCCACAAATAAATGCCCAGGGCCAGATGGCTTCACAGGGGAATTCTACCAAACTTTCCAGAAAGAACTGACACCAATCTTACTCAAACTCTTTCAAAACATTGAAAAAAATGGAACACTACCTAACTCATTTTATGAAGCTGACATCAATCTAATACCAAAACCAGGCAAAGATGCTACAAAAAAGGAAAACTAACGGCCAATCTCCCTAATGAATATAGATGCAAAAATCCTCAACAAAATACTTGCAAATCGAATCCAAAGACACATTAAAAAAATCATACACCATGACCAAGTGGCGTTCATTCCAGGCATGCAAGGATGGTTCAACATAAGAAAAACAATCAATGTATTACAACACATTAAATACTCGAAAGGGAAAAATCAATTGGTCATCTCAATAGATGCTGAAAAAGCATTTGACAAAATCCAACATCCCTTTTTGATAAAAACACTTCAAAAGGTAGGAATTGAAGGAAACTTCCTCAACATGATAAAGAGCATATATGAAAAACCCACAGCCAGCATAGTACTCAATGGTGAGAGACTGAAAGCCTTCCCTCTAAGATCAGGAACAAGACAAGGATGCCCGCTGTCACCACTGTTATTCAACATTGTGCTGGAAGTGCTAGCCAGGGCAATCCGGCAAGACAAAGAAATAAAAGGCATCCAAATTGGAAAAGAAGAAGTAAAACTGTCATTGTTTGCAGATGATATGATCTTATATCTAGAAAACCCTGAGAAATCAACGATACACCTACTAGAGCTAATAAACAAATTTAGCAAAGTAGCAGGATACAAGATTAATGCGCATAAGTCAGTAATGTTTCTATATGCTAGAAATGAACAAACTAAAGAGACACTCAAGAAAAAGATACCATTTTCAATAGCAACTAAAAAAATCAAGTACCTAGGAATAAACTTAACCAAAGATGTAAAAGACCTATAAAAAGAAAACTACATAACTCTACTAAAAGAAGTAGAAGGGGACCTTAAAAGATGGAAAAATATTCCATGTTCATGGATAGGAAGACTAAATGTCATTAAGATGTCAATTCTACCCAAACTCATCTACAGATTCAATGCAATCCCAATCAAAATTCCAACAACCTACTTTGCAGACTTGGAAAAGCTAGTTATCAAATTTATTTGGAAAGGGAAGATGCCTCGAATTGCTAAAGACACTCTAAAAAAGAAAAACGAAGTGGGAGGACTTACACTCCCTGAGTTTGAAGCTTATTATAAAGCCACAGTTGCCAAAACAGCATGGTACTGGCACAAAGATAGACATATAGATCAATGGAATCGAATTGAGAATTCAGAGATAGACCCTCAGATCTATGGCCGACTGATCTTTGATAAGGCCCCCAAAGTCACTGAACTGAGCCATAATGGTCTTTTCAACAAATGGGGCTGGGAGAGTTGGATATCCATATCCAAAAGAATGAAAGAGGACCCCTACCTCACCCCCTACACAAAAATTAACTCAAAATGGACCAAAGATCTCAATATAAAAGAAAGTACCATAAAACTCCTAGAAGATAATGTAGGAAAACATCTTCAAGACCTTGTATTAGGCGGCCACTTCCTAGACTTTACACCCAAAGCACAAGCAACAAAAGAGAAAATAGATAAATGGGAACTCCTCAAGCTTAGAAGTTTCTGCACCTCAAAGGAATTTCTCAAAAAGGTAAAGAGGCAGCCAACTCAATGGGAAAAATTTTTTGGAAACCATGTATCTGACAAAAGACTGATATCTTGCATATACAAAGAAATCCTACAACTCAATGACAATAGTACAGACAGCCCAATTATAAAATGGGCAAAAGATATGAAAAGACAGTTCTCTGAAGAGGAAATACAAATGGCCAAGAAACACATGAAAAAATGTTCAGCTTCACTAGCTATTAGAGAGATGCAAATTAAGACCACAATGAGATACCATCTAACACCGGTTAGAATGGCTGCCATTAAACAAACAGGAAACTACAAATGCTGGAGGGGATGTGGAGAAATTGGAACTCTTATTCATTGTTGGTGGGACTGTATAATGGTTCAGCCACTCTGGAAGTCAGTCTGGCAGTTCCTTAGAAAACTAGATATAGAGCTACCATTCAATCCAGCGATTGCACTTCTCGGTATATACCCGGAAGATCAGAAAGCAGTGACACGAACAGATATCTGCACGCCAATGTTCATAGCAGCATTATTCACAATTGCCAAGAGATGGAAACAACCCAAATGTCCTTCAGCAGATGAGTGGATAAATAAAATGTGGTAGATACACACGATGGAATACTACATGGCAGTAAGAAGGAACGATCTGGTGAAACATATGACAACATGGATGAACCTTGAGGACATAATGCTGAGCGAAATAAGCCAGGCAGAAAAAGAGAAATATTATATGCTACCACTAATGTGAGCTTTGAAAAATGTAAAACAAATGGTTTATAATGTAGAATGTAGGGGAACTAGCAGTAGAGAGCAATTAAGGAAGGTGGAACAATAATCCAAGAACAGATAAGCTATTTAACGTTCTGGGGATGCCCAGAAATGACTATGGTCTGTTAATTTCTGATGGATATAGTAGGAACAAGTTCACAGAAATGTTGCTATATTATGTAACTTTCTTGGGGTAAAGTAGGAACAGGTTGGAAGTTAAGCAGTTATCTTAGGTTAGTTGTCTTTTTCTTACTCCCTTGTTATGGTCTCTTTGAAATGTTCTTTTATTGTATGTTTGTTTTCTTTTTAACTTTTTTTTTTTCATACAGTTGATTTAAAAAAGAAGGGAAAGTTAAAAAAAAAAAAAAAAGAAAAACAAGGGAAAAAAAAAAAGATGTAGTGCCCCCTTGAGGAGCCTGTGGAGAATGCAGGGGTATTCGCCTACCCCACCTCCATGGTTGCTAACATAACCACAGACATAGGGGACTGGTGGTTTGATGGGTTGAGCCCTCTACCACAGGTTTTACCCTTGGGAAGACGGTTGCTGCAAAGGAGAGGCTAGGCCTCCCTATATTTGTGCCTAAGAGTCTCCTCCTGAATGCCTCTTTGTTGTTCAGATGTGGCCCTCTCTCTCTGGCTAAGCCAACTTGAAAGGTGAAATCACTGCCCTCCCCCCTACGTGGGATCAGACACCCAGGGGAGTGAATCTCCCTGGCAACGTGGAATATGACTCCCGGGGAGGAATGTAGACCCGGCATCGTGGGACGGAGAACATCTTCTTGACCAAAAGGGGGATGTGAAAGGAAATGAAATAAGCTTCAGTGGCAGAGAGATTCCAAAATGAGCCGAGAGATCACTCTGGTGGGCACTCTTACGCATACTTTAGACAACCCTTTTTAGGTTCTAAAGAATTGGGGTAGCTGGTGGTGGATACCTGAAACTATCAAACTACAACCCAGAACCCATGAATCTCAAAGACAGTTGTATAAAAATGTAGCTTATGAGGGGTGACAATGGGATTGGGAAAGCCATAAGGACCAAACTCCACTTTGTCTAGTTTATGGATGGATGTGTAGAAAAGTAGGGGAAGGAAACAAACAGACAAAGGTACCCAGTGTTCTTTTTTACTTCAATTGCTCTTTTTCACTCTAATTATTATTCTTGTTATTTTTGTGTGTGTGCTAATGAAGGTGTCAGGGATTGATTTAGGTGATGAATGTACAACTATGTAATGGTACTGTAAACAATCGAAAGTACAATTTGTTTTGTATGACTGCGTGGTATGTGAATATATCTCAATAAAATGATGATTAAAAAAAAATAAATAAATAAATAAACAACACACTCTTAAGCAACCAGTGGGTCAAGGAAGAAAAGACAAAATCAGTAAATATACCGAGGCAAATTAAAATGAAAACACATGGCAAAACTTATGGGATGCAGCAAAGGCAATGTTGAGAGGAAATTTATTGCCTTAAACACCTACATTAGCAAAGAAGAAAGAGCCAAAATGGAGAACATAACTGCTCACCTGGAGGAACTAGAGAAAGAACAGCAAACTAACCCCAAAGCAAACAGAAGGAAAGAAATAATGAAGATTAGAGCAGAAATAAATGAAATTCAGAAGATGAAAACAATAGAGAGAGTCAACAAAACCAGAAGTTGGTTCTCTGAGAAAATCAATAAAATCTGTGGACCCTTAGCTAGTCTGACAACAACAAAAAAAAGAGAAAGGATGCAAATAAATAAAATCAGAAATGGGAGGGGGGACATAACCACTGACCCTGAAGAGATAAAGGAGATAATGAAAGGATATTATGAGCAACTATATGTTAACAAACTAGACAACTTAGATGAAGTGCACAACTTTCTAGAAAAGCATGAAAAACTAACATTGACTCAAGAAGAAATAGAAGACCTCAATAAACCAATCAGAAATCAAGAGATTGAATCAGCCATCAAAAAATTCCCAAAAAAGAGAAGTCCAGGACCAGATGGCTTGACGTGTGAATTCTACGAAGAATTCAAGAAAGAATTAGTATTCTGCTTCAATATCTTCAAAAATATTGAAGAGGAAGGAAAGCTACCTAACTTATTGTATGAAGCCAACATCACCCTAATAGCAAAGCCAGACAAAGATACTACATGAAAAGAGAATTAACAGAACAATCCCTTTAGTGAATATTGAAGCAAAAATCCTCAACAAAATACCTGCAAATTGAATCCAGCAGCACATTAAAAGAATTATACACCATGACCAAATGGGTTTTATTCCCGGTATGCAAGGTTGGTTCAACATAAGGAAATCAATTAATGTAATATACCACATCAATAAATCAAAGGGGGGAAACCACAGGATCATCTTGATTGATGCAGAAAAGGCATTTGACAAAATTCAAAATCCTTTCTTGATGAAAACACTTCAAAGGCTAGGAACAGAAGGAAACTTCAACATGTTAAAGGGAATATATGAAAAACCCACAGCTAACATCATACTCAATGGAGAAGGACCAGAAACTTTCCCTCTAAGATCAGGAACAAGTCAAGGATGCCCACTGTCACCATGAATTCAGCAAAGTGGCAGGGTACAAGATCAAAGCACAAAAATCAGTAGTGTTTTATAGATACTAATAAGGTGCAATCCAATGAGGAAATCAAGAAAAAAAATCCGTTTACAATAGCAACCAAAAGAATCAAATATTTAGGAATAAATTTAACCAGCACATAAAAGACCTGTATCCAGAAAACTACAAAAAAATTGCTAAAAGAAATCAAGGAAGACCTGTGTAAATGGAAGGACATACCATGTTCATGGATTGGAAGACTAAATATAGTTAAGATATCAGTTCTACCCAAATTGAGTTATAAATCCAATGCAATACCAATTAAAATCCCCACAACTTATTTCCAGACATAGAAAAACCAATAACTACATTTATTTGGAAGGGCAGTGTGCCCCAAATAGCTATAAATATCTTGAGAAAGAAAAATGAAGTAAGAGGTCTAAAGCATTTTACAAAGCCACAGTGTTCAAAACAGCATGGTCCTGGATAAAGATAGGTATACTGACCAATGGAATTGAGTTGAATGTTCAGAAATAGACCTTCTCATTTAAGAACAATTGATCTTTGATAAGGTGGTCAAGTCAACTCAACTGGGACAGAGCAGCCTCTTCAACAAACGGTGCTGGGTGAATTGGATATCCATATCCAGAAGAATGAAAGAGGAATGAAAGGTGTATCTCACACCTTATACAAAAATTAACTCAAAATGGATCAAAGACCTAAAAATTAGAGTTAAGACCATAAAATATTTAGAAGAAAATGTAGGGAAATATCTCAAAGATTTTGTGATAGGAGGTAGTCTCCTAGACCTTACACCCAAAGGACAAGCAATAAAAGAAGAAAGGATAAATGGGATCTCCTCAAAATTGAAAAATTTTATTTGTCAAAGGACTTTGTCAGGAAAGTAAAAAGGTAGCCTATGCAATGGGAGACGATATTTGGAGACCACATATCAGATAATATGTTAATATTCAGAATATATAAAGAGATCCTACAACTCAACAACAAAAAAGACAAACAACCCAATTCAAAAATGGGCAAAAGACATTAACAGACACTTCCGAAGAGGAAATACAAATAGTTTAAAAACATATGAAAAGATGCTCAACTTCACTTGTTATTAGGGAAGTACAAATCAAAACGACAATGAGATATCATCTCACACCTACTATAATGGCCATTATCAAAAAAAAAAAAAAACAGAAAATTACAAGGGCTGGAGAAGATGTGTAAAAGGGGGTACATTTATTCCATTCACTTTGGATAGATTTTATGGGGTGTGAATAAATTTCAATAAAATTTCATTCAAAAATTTAACATACATTCTCAGAGGCAGATAGGGTATCATTTCTATGAATTGGATAAGAATAAATTGTGATTTTATGTTTGTAAGTTTCAAATAGTATTATATTCATGATTTATTAAGCAAAATCTTTTAGTGGAAGCCCTGGTCACTTGAATACAAAGCCATGTCTCTTTGAGCAGGGTTCTTGCATGAAGTCTAACTCAGACTCCCCTGAGAACACACCTCCTCCTACACCAACAGCTCCATCATCCGGATCACAGCACTCAGGAAAAGCCACATCAGGATCCCTAGGGAATGGGAGTGCTGGACAAGACTCGGCTAAAACCAAGCAAAGGAAAAGAAAAAAGGTTAGTGATAATTTTTATTTTTTTCTGGCGGTGGGAGTGAGAGGTGGGGAGGGTCTCCTTGAGTTCTTTTCAGATATATGGAAAATGTGCTGTTTTCCTGATAGTTCAAATTTGGGGGATCATCCAATTTTATACTTAAGCATGCTTTATTAATTTACTCAAACTTTTTTAACAGCTTTCTTCTGGGTAAAGTAAGATACTGATTTTTCTTAACATTTATTTCTCAATATTTCAAACATACAGAAAAGTGAAAAGAATTATGGAGTGTACATTCTGTCTGCCATCTAGAGTCTACAATTAACATTTTGCCGTATTTCTTTATCACATATCCATCCATCAAACTGTCCCTCTGTCTATCAATCAGTTCATCTTTTTTTAAAAATATGCATTGCAAAGTAAGATTTAGACATCATAGACATCATTACATTTCATGCCTAAGTACATCATTGTGTATATTTGTTTATGGTTCCTGTTTTGAGGGGGAGAGGTCAAATTTACACACAGTGAACCACTCAACACTTAAGTATTTGATTTGGTGGGTTTTAACAAATGCATAAACCTGTTTTGTTTCAAAACCGTATCAAAATATAGAACATTACCATCATACCATAAGCCCAGAAAGTTCTTTTGTGCTCGCTTCCAGTTAATTCCTGCCATAGTCCTCAGAGAGGCAGCCACTGTTCTCATTTTCTCATCAAAGATTAGTTTTTTATGTTCCAGAATGTCATATAAATGGAATCATATAGTATGTACTCTTTTGTGTGACATTTCTTTTACTCAGGGTGTTCTTGAATTTCATGTTTTTTTGGTATCAGTGTAATTTATTCCCCTTTATTGCTGAGGAATATTTCAGTGTATAACTATATATTCATTCACAGGTTGATAGACATCTAGGCTCTTTCTAGTTTTGAGGTATTATGTATAAACCTGATTTGAACATTCTTATACAAGTCTTTGCTGACAAATGCCTTCATTACTCTTAGTTATTACCTTGGAATGACATTGTTGAGTCATAGGGTGGGCATGTGTTTGTATTTTTAAGAAAATACTAAACTTTTTTCCAAAATGATATGAGATTTTATATTCCCTCTGGCAATATATAAGAGTTCCAATTGCTTCATATCCTCACCAACAAATTAATTCTAAAATTACATAGAAATGCAAAGGACACAGTCTATTCATAATTTATACTTTTACCATTCTAATGAATATTTAGTGGTAACTCATTATAATTTCAGTTTGCATTTTCCTGATTTCTAATGATGCTGAGCAATTTTTCATGTACTTATTGGCCATTCATATATCTTCCTTTGTGAAGTGTCTCTTCAAATCTTTTACCCATTTCTTTTCAAATTGTGTTGTCTTTTATTACCAGTTTCTCAGTGTTCTTTATAAGTCCTACATAATAATCATTGGTCAAATATGTTTTTCACATATGTTTTCCCAGTTTGTGGCTTACCTATTCATTGTCTTAATGGTATCTTTTGGCAAGCAGAAGTTTTAAATTTTGATGAAGTCTAATTTCTGAAATTTTTCCTTTTTGTTCATTACATTTTATATACTATCTAAGAAAGCTTTGCTACTCTCAAACTATGATTATACTCTCCTGTGTTTTCTTATGGAAGCTTTATAGCTTTAGCTTTGATGTTTGGTTTTATTAATCAAATCAGATTAACTTTTGTATATGGTATCGGTTGAGGCCGAATTCACTTTTTTTCCATATGGCTATTTAGTTATTCCAGCACCTTTCATTGAAAAGACTGTCTTTTCTCCATAGGATTGCTTTGGTACCCTTGTTGAAAATCAAATGACTATATATCCATGTTGGCTTATTTCTGGAATTATAGTTTTCTTTCATTGATGTATCTGCCAGTTCTTTTGAAAGTACCACCTTGTCTTGATTGCTGTACCTTTATACCTTACTTTATAGTAGGTCTTAAGGTCAGGTAGTGTAAAGTCCTCAAACTTTGTTATTTTTCAAGCTTGATACAGATAGACTGTGTCCTTTGCATTTCTATGTAAATTTTAGAATTAGTTTGTTAGTTTCTACAAAGAAGAAAAAAGAAAAGAAAAAGCAAGGCTGGATGGGATTTTGAAAGTGTTTGGGCTGAATGTCTACATCAGTTTGGGGATATAAATGTCTTGACATATCAAGTCTTTCACTCCATGAGCATGATATACCTGTCTGTTTGTTTAACTTTTAAAAATTTCTCTTGGCAGTATTTTATAATATTCAGTGTTGAGGTCTTACATATATTTAGTTAAATTGATTCTAAATGTTTGGTTCTTTGATGCTAGTATTAATTGAATTGTTTTTTTGAATTTGATTTTCCCAGTTTTTACTGCTAGTATATAAGAATACCATTGATATTTATGACTTAACCTTGCATTTTGAGACTTATTCTTGAAGTGGTTTTATGCATTCCTTAGGATTTTCTATAAAAAGGGATGTGTTATTTGAAAATGCACACACATTTACTTCTTCCTTTCTGATATATATGCCTTTGATTTCTTTTTCTTGCCTTATTGCACTGGCTAGGGCTTTACTGTAATGATGAATAAAAGTGGTGAGAGCAGATACCCCTGCCTTGTTCTCAAATTTCAAAGAAAGCATTCAGTATTTCATCATATGAAATATGTCATATGATGATCGTGGCATCATGTATGATGTCAGCTGTGGGTTTTTTGTAGATGCCTTTTATCAAATTGAGGAAATGTTCTTACTATTCCTGTTTTGCTGAAAATAGGGGTATTTTTTAATTAAAAAAGGGTAATTAAATTTTGTCAAATGTTTTTGTATTTATTAAAATGATTATATATTTTTTCTTCTTTATTCTGTTAATATGGTGAACTGAATGACTGATTTTCAAATGTTAAACCAACCTTGCATTCCCAGAGTAAATGTTATTCATTCTCCATAATCCTGGATTTGACTTTCCAATATTGGTAAATATCTTTACACCTATATTCATGGCGGATAATGGTCTTTAATTTTCTAATTTTATTTCCTTCTTTCCTTCCTTCCTTCCTTCTTTCTTTCTTTCTTTTTTCCTTTGTTTTGTAATGTTTTTATTAGATTTGGGTATTAGGATTATTTTGGTCTCCTCTGTTTTTCTTTATTGACAGCAAATGTATAAGGTTGGTATTATTTTTTCCTCAAATGATTGATAAGAATTTACCTATGAAACCATCTTTCTCTGCTGTTTTCTTCATGGGAAAAATCTTTAATAACAAATTCAATGTCTTTAAAAACTGTAGGACTGTTCAGCTTTTTCTCTTTAGTGTTGTGTCAATTATGGTGAGTTGTGTCTTTCTGGATGTTTTCAAGATTTTATTTTTATTTTATTTCATATCCATAGATATGGTTTTCTTTGTATGACCCTGCTGGGGGTTCACTAAGGGTCTTGACTGTGTAAATTTATGTCTTTTCACCAAATTTGGGAAATTTTTAGAATTATTTCTTCAGATTGTTTTCTGTCTCATTCACTCTGTCCTCCACTGCTGTGACTCCAAGTGCACATACGTTAATTACTTTGATATTAGTCCACAGGTACCAAAGGTTCTATTTAATTTTTCTTTTAATCTTTTCATTCTGTTATTCAGATTGGACAATTTCTATTGATCTATCTTTATGTTCTTCTGTCTGCTGTAATGTTCTGTTGTACTATCTAGAATTTTTCTCATTTCTGACATTGTATCTTACAGCTTTAGGGTTCTATTTGATTTCTTTTATAATTTCTATTTATCTTCTTATGTTTGTATTCATTTATTACAAGTATATTTTTTTTCATATCCTTGAGCACATAGTTATAATAGCTGCTTTAAAAACTTTACTGCTTGGAGGAAGGGCAAGATGGCAGAGTGATGAAGTCTAGGTTGTAGTTACTCCTCCTGGGAAGTTGGTAGAAAGCCAGGAACTGCACGGACCCTACATCACACAGGAATTTGGGATTGGATAAAACTTCATACAACAATCGTGAACATGTGGAACAGCTGAGATCAGCGAAATCTGTATGTTCTTGCTTCCAGAGGGCCCACGCCCCTTCCTGCCAAGCACAAACCCAAGGGAGGAGGGGCCATCCTACTGAAAACCAGGAGGGAGAACAAAAGCTGCAACCATAGATAAACTGAGAGCAGACACCAGAAAATCTGGGAGCAGTCAGCCCAGCGGAGAGGAGATAGGGCTAGCAAAACAGCAACAAAAAGAAAACAAAATAAAAAGAGAGACTTTTTGGAGTCAGGTGAACATAATACGGGAAGGTCAGGGTTCAAACAGAATCAGACCCTTATGCAAATCCAGGGAAGGAGAGCATTTGTCTGAAAAGCCAGCTTCTCTGCTTTCTTGATTGCTCCTTAATCACCCTCAACTCCTGGCCTTTTAGCATTTCAATAGCCCATTAGATCTACAAAGACTGTAAATAGTCCATACTGGGCCGTTCCTTTTTTTTTTTTTTTTTTTTTTTTTTTTTTTTTTTTTTTTTTTTAATTTTTTTCTCTTTTTCTAAAACAATCTTAGAAGCCCACTACAGAAAGCCTCAAAGACTTGCAGTTTGGACCCAGGCAAGAGCAGAGCTAAGATAGCTCTGAGAGACAAAGCAGTAAGACTAGTTGCAGAGAAAATTCGCGAAACACCATAACTTCCCAGCCCTTTTGGGAACTCAGATCCCAGGGTT
Organism: Choloepus didactylus; assembly: GCF_015220235.1. Taxonomy (NCBI): domain Eukaryota; kingdom Metazoa; phylum Chordata; class Mammalia; order Pilosa; family Megalonychidae; genus Choloepus; species Choloepus didactylus. The sequence continues at coordinate 106,842,105 of NC_051313.1, forward strand.
TGGAATTCATTAAGTAGCTTCAGTCAGCCATGTCCGGACTGGATTAGGGTCACCTGGAGAACTAAAGGCTCCCCGCCTCCTTACACTGGTGGGAGAACTGCGGGCTGGCAAGCGCCACCTGCTGGACAGCATAAGAGAAGCACAGAGTCTAAATGCCTCACAGGAGGGTCTCATTTTCAAGGAAACACCATACCCTCCTCCCAAGACCTGGGGCTCTCTGGACTAGGAAAATCTGACTGGGACTGACAATATCTGAGGAGATCACCACACAAAAAGGCTATATAGAGTCAGGGCAAGAAACAGAAAAACAAGAGGTGAAAAACTCTGACCAACTAAACAGAATATACATTAAAGGTCTAGAATAAGCTGAACTAAACACCAAAAGGTTAGAGAACAAAGCCAACCAACAAGAAAATCCTAGGTAAAAGAGTGAAAACAAGCCCAGAATAATCAAGAAAGCCAGATGCCTAGACAGCTTAAGATAATGAGCCGTACTAGGATACATGAAAATGTGGATCAGCCAAAGGAACAAACTAATAGTTCAACTGAGATACAGGAGTTGAAGCAAATATTGCTAAGTCAATTCAAGGAGCTGAAGGAAGAACTAATTGGAGATGTTCAAATAAATTAAATCAATTCAAAATCAAGTCAATGAACTGAGGGAAGATATCGCAAAAGAGATGAAGGATATAAGGAAGACACTGGATGACCATAAGGAAGAATTCATAAACTTGAAAAAACAAATGACAGAACTCATGGGAATGAAGGGCATAATAGAGGAGATGAAGAAGACAATGGAGGGATACAACAGTAGATTTGAACAGGCAGAAGAAGGGATCAGTGAACTGGAAGATCAGACATCTGAATTCACACACATGAAAGAACAGATGGTGAAAAGAACGGAAAAAAATGAGCAGGGTCTTAGGAAGCTGAGTGACAACATAAAACACACAAACGTATGTGTTATGGGTGTTCCACAGGGAGAAGAGAAGGGAAAAGGAGCATAAAGAATAATAGAAGAAATAATCACTGAAAATTTCCCAACTCTTATGAAAGACAGAAAATTAGAGATTCAAGAAGTACAGTGTACCCCAAGCAGAATAGACCCCAACAGATGTACTCCAAGACACTTACTGATCAGATTGTCCAATGTCAAAGACAAAGAGAGAATTCTGAAAGCAGCAAGAGAAAAGCAATCCATCACATACAAGGGAAGCTCGATAAGTCTGTGCACAGATTTCTCCGCAAGAACCATGGAGGCGAGAAGACAGTGGTATGATTTATTTAACATACTGAAAGAGAAGAACTACCAACCAAGAATTCTATATCCAGCAAAAGTGTCCTTCAAAAATGAGGGAAAGGTTAAAATATTTTCAGACAAACAGACACTGAGCGAGTTCATGAATACGAGACCAGCGCTACAGGAAATACTAAAGGGAGTGCTACACGCTGATAGGAAAAGACAAGAGAAAGAGGTTTGGAGAATAGTGTAGCAGTGAAGATTATCAGGAAGGGTGAAAAGAGAGAGAGGGAAAAATAAGACATGACATATAAAATCCAAAGACAAAATGATAGAAGAAACTACTGCCCTTACAGTAATAACATTAAACGTTAATGGATTAAACTCCCCAATAAAAAGACACAAACTGGCAGAATGGATTAAAAAACAGGACCCATCTATAAGCTGTCTACAAGAAAGTCACCTTAGACACAAAAACAAAAATAGGCTGAAAGTGAAAGGTTGGAAAAAGATATTTCATGCAAACAGCAACCAGAAAAAAAGCAGGAGTAACTATATTAATATCAGACAAAGTAGACTTCAAAAGTAAAACAATTAAAAGAGACAAAGAAGGACACTATATATTAATAAAAGGGTCAATTCATCAAGAAAACATAACAATCATAACATGTATGCACCAAGCCAGAGTGTCCCAAAACTCATGAGGCAGACACTGAGAACACTGAAAGGAGAAGTAGATAACTCCACAATAATAATTGGAGACTTCAATACACTGCTCTCATCAATGGATAGAACATGTAGACAGAAGATCAACAAGGAAACGGAGATGTTAAATTATATGATAAATGAACTAGACTTGACAGACATTTATAGAACACTATATCCCACAACAGCAGGATACACATTCTTCTTGAGTGCTCATGGAACATTTTCTAGGATAGACCACATGCTGGGTCACAAAGCAAGCCTCAACAAATTTGAAAATATTGATATTATAAAAAACACTATCTCAGATCATAACAGAATGAAGTTGGAAATAAATAACAAGCAGAAGATTGAAAAATTCACAAATATGGAGACTAAACAACAAACTCTTAGAAAACCAGTAGGTAAAGGAAGAAACTACAAGACAAATTAGTAAATACCTCGAGGCAAATGACAATGAAAACACAACGTATCAAAACTTATGGGATGCGGCAAAGGTGGTGCTGAGAGGGAAATTTATTGCCTTAAATGCCTATATTAATAGAGAAAAGAGAGCAAAAATTGAGGAGTTAACTGTCCACCTGGAAGAACTACAGAAAGAACAGCAAATAAACCCCAAAGCAAACAGAAGGAAAGAAATAACAAAGATCAGAGCAGAAATAAGTGAAACTAGAACAGGAAAGCAGTAGAGAGAATCAACAAAACCAGAAGCTTGTTCTTCAAGATAATCAACAAAATTGATGGACCCCGAGCTAGGCTAACAAAAAAAAAAGAGAGAGAGAGAGCAGATGCAAATAAATGCAATCAGAAACAGGAAAGGAAGCATAATGCAGAAATAAAGGAAATAATGAGAAGATACTATGAGCAACTATACGCTAATAAGCTGGACAACTTACACGAAATGGACAACTTCTTAGAAAAGCATAAGCAACCAACATTGACCTAAGAATAAATAGAGGACCTCAACAAAACAGTCACAAGTAAAGAGATTGAGTCAGCCATCAAAAAGCTCCCAAAAAAAGAAAAGCCCAGGGCAAGATGGTTTCACATGTGAATTCTACCAAGCATTCAAGAAAGAATTAATACCAACCCTGCTCAAACTCTTTAAAAAAATTGAAGAGTAAGGAAAACTACCCAACTCATTCTATGAAGCCAACATCACCCTAATACCAAAATCAGACAAAGATACTACAAAAAAAGAAAATTATAGACTAATCTCTTTAATGAATATAGATGCAAAAACACTCAACAAAATACTTGCAAATCAAATCCAGCAGCACGTTAAAAGAACTATACACCACGACCAAGTGGGGTTTATTCCAGGTATGCAAGGCTGGTTCAACGTAAGAAAATCAATTAATTTAATACACCACATCAATAAATCAAAGCAAAATAACCACATGATAATCTCGATCGATGCAGAAAAAGCATTTGACAAAATTCAACATCCTTTCTTGATGAAAACACTTCAAAGGATAGGAATAGAAGGGAATTTTCTCAATATGATAGAGGCAATATATGAAAAACCCACAGCTAACATTGTGCTCAATGGGGAGAGACTGAAAGCTTTCCCTCTAAGATCTGGAACAAGACAAGTGTGCTGGTTTAAATGTATTATGTCCTCCAGAAAAAGCCATATTCTTTGGTTCAATCTTGTGAGGCAGACATATTGGTGGGGATTGGGTTAGAACATTTGGATTAGGTTGTTTGCATGGAAACGCACTCCACCATGATGGAGTGGGTGGGTGATGATTCTGGTTGGATCATTTCCATGGAGGTGTTACCCCGCCCATTCAGGGTGGGTCTAAATTAAATCACTGGAGCCATATAAATGAACTGACAAACATGAAGGAACTCAGTGCAGCTGAGGGTGGCATTTTGAAGAGGAGCTACAGCCAAGAGGGACACTTTGAAGAAAGCACAGGAGCTGCAGATAAGAGACAGTTTGAAGATGGCCATTGAAGGCAGATTTTTGCTCCAGAGAAGCTAAGAGAGGACAAACACCCCAAGTGCAGCTAAGAGTGACATTTTTGAGGAACTGTAGCCTAGAGAGGAATGTCCCGCAAGAAGGCCATTTTGAAACCAGAACTTTGGAGCAGATGTCAGCCATGTGCCTTCCCAGCTAACAGACGTTTTCCGGACACCATTGGCCATCCTCCAGTGAAGGTACCCGATTGCTGAGGTGTTACCTTGGACACTTTATGGCCTTAAGACTGTAACTGTGTACCAAATAAACCCCCTTTTATAAAAGCCAATCCATCTCCAGTGTTTTACATTCTGGCAGCATTAGCAAACTAGAACAACAGGGACGCCCACTATCACCATTGTTATTCAACATTGTGCTGGAAGTTCTAGCTAGAGCAGTCAGGCAAGAAAAAGAAATAAAAGGCATCCAAATTGGAGAGGAAGAAGTAAAACTTTCACTGTTTGCAGATGATATGATTCTATATGTAGAAAATCCAGAAAAATCTACAGCAAAGCTGTTATAGCTAATCAATGAACACAGCAAAGTGGCATGCTACAAGATCAGCATGCAAAAATCTGTAGTGTTCTTATACACAAGTAATGTGCAACAAGAGGAAGAAATTTAAAAAAAAATTCCATTTACAATAGCAACCAAAAGAATCAAGTATTTAGGAATGAACTTAACAAAGGCCACAAAAGACCTATACAAAGAAAATTACAAGAAACTGCTAAAAGAAATCGAACAGGACCTAAAAAATTGGAAGAACATACCATGTTCATGGATTGGAAGACAAAATATAATTAAGATGTCAACTCTACCTAAACTGATTTATAGATTCAATGCAATATCAGTTAAAATCACAACAACTTACTTTGCAGAAATAGAAAAACCAATAACCAAATTTATTTGGAAGGGCAAGTTGCCCCAAATAGGCAAAAATGTCTTGAGAAAGAGGAATGAAGTGAGAGGTCTCACTCTACCTGACTTTGAAGCATATTACAAAGCTACAGTGCCCAAAACAGCATGGTACTGGCATAAGGACAGAGATGCCGACCAATGGAATTGAATTGAGTGTTCAGAAATAGACTCTCGCATCTACTGACAATTGATCTTTGATAAGGCAGTCAAGCCAAATCAATTGGGGCAGAGCAGCCTCTTCAATAAATGGTGTTTGGAGAACTGGATATCCATTTCCAAAAGAATGAAAGAGGACTCCTACATCACATGCTATACAAAAATTAACTCTAATTGGATCAAAGACCTAAACATAAGTGCTAAGACCATAAGACTCTTAAAAGAATATTTAGGGCACTATCTTAAAGATCTTGTGATAGGAAGCGGTTTCCTAGACCTTACACCCAAAGTGCGAGCAACCAAAGAACAAATAGAAAAATGGGATCTCCTCAAAATCAAACACTTTTGCACATCAGAGGACTTTGTTAGAAAAGCAAAAAGGCAGCCTACACAATGGGAGACAATATTTGGAAACCACATATCAGATAAGCGTTTAATATCCCAAATATATAAAGCAATCCTACAACTCAATAACAGAAAGACAATCAGCCCAATTAAAAAATGGGCAAAAGACATGGACAGACACTTTTCTGAAGAGGAAATACAAATGGCTCAAAAACATATGAAAAAATGCTCAACTTCACTGATTATCAGGGAAATGCAAGTCAAAACCACAATGAGATACCATCTCACACCTACCAGAATAGCCATTATCCAAAAAACAGAAAATGACAAGTGCTGGAGAGAATGTGGAGAAAGAGGCACACTTATTCATTGTTGGTGAGAATGTAAAATGGTGCAACCACTCTGGAAGACAGTGTGGAGGTTCCTCAGGAAGCCAAGTATAGGGTTGCCATATGACCCAGCTATTCCATTGCTAGGTATATACTCAAAGGAACTGAAAACTAAGACACAAATGGACATTTATAAACCAATGTTTATTGCAACATTATTCACAATTGCCAAGAAATGGAAGCAGCCCAAATGTCCATCAATGGACGAGTGGATAAACAAACTGTGGTATATACACATGATGGAATATTATGCAGCTGTAAGACAGAACAAAGACATGGAAAATATAATAATGTGACCGAACCTTGAGAACATTATGTTGAGTGAAGTTAGCCAGAAACTAAAGGACAAATACTGTATGGTCTCAATATGAAATAATGCTAATAAGCAAACTTTGAGAGTTAAAAGCTGATAACATGGGCTACCAGGAGATAGAAAGAGGGTAGAGATCAGGCATTTGATGCTGAAGGACTACAGAAATGTTCAGCAGGAATCATTGTATAGATCCAGAAATGGATAGCATAATACTGTGTGATGGTAGCACAATATTGTAAGTATGTGGAACAAAGATATCTGTGAGTAAAGCTGAAAGAGGTGGGATAGGAAAATGTGTGGCACCAGAGGTAAAGATAAATAATGAAGACTCGGACTGTATAACTTGGCAAAAACTGGAGTGGCCAATGACTGTTGCTAAGTGTACAAATATAAAAATGTTCTCACATGTGGGAGAACAAATAAATGTCAATCATCCAGAGTTTTGAAAAAAAGGGATGGTATTTGGGAAAAAACATGATCAAAGCAAACTGGAGTCTATGGTCAACAGTAACATTCCAATATGCTTCCATTAAATGGTAACAAAGGCAATATACCAAAGTTGAATGTGTGTTAGAGGGGGATATAAGGGAGGGATATGGGATTCTTGGTAATGGTATTGTTCTTTGTCCTTATTATTATATTGTATGACATTTTTATTTTTCTTTTTATTATCTTTTTTACTATTCACCAAAAAAAAAAAAAACACTTTTTCATAAGAATCAATATGTTCAAGGGCTGACTATGATGATAAATGTACAACTGTGTGATGATGCCATGAACAACTGATTGTACACTGTGGATGGTATGGTATGTACATATACCTCTATAAGATTGTAGGATAAAATATAAATAGAGGTAAAAGTTCTGGAGAAAACATGGAGAGAGGGATGTACCTATTTACTGTTGATGAGGAGGCAGAGTGGTGTAGCCTTTCTGGAGGTCACTGTGGTGGCTCCACATGAAGCTGAGTACGTGGGGCCATGGGGTCCTGCGACCTCTTTGTGGGGTGTGTATTTGGAGGATCTGGGAGTGGAGAAATAGGTGGACATTTGCACACTGGTGTTTGTGGAGGCAGTGTTCATGATTTGCAATGGGTGGAGGTGGCCTAAGGGTACACTGACTGAGGAACGGAGTGGTGAACTGTGGTGTTTGCATACAATGGAATATTGAGCAACTATGAGAAGGAATGAAGCTGTGAGACACGCAATGAGGTGAATGGATCCTGTAGACAGCATGTTGAGTGAAGTATGCCAGAAACCAAGGCAAACACTATAATGCCTCACCAATATGAACTAACTACAATGTGTAAACTCAGAATTAAATCTTAGAGCACAGCCTAACAGGGAAATAATTATTGTAATGGTCCCTAGATTGTAAGCTCTTACAGCAGTCAAATCTATTCCTGAATTGTAATGGCTATCTCCAAACTCTGAGATGTTGATCCCTTAATGTATAACCTCATTGGTCTCTGGAACATTGGGTATCTGTGTTACACCTGGAACTCAGAGCTAGAGCTCGGCAGTTATGAATATCAGTATTTACGCATAAAGCAACTGCTAAAAAAAAAAAAAGCTGAAACAGAGCCCAGACTTCAATTCCTGATGTGAATAAAGCAGATCTGGTTAAGACTAGAGCAAATCAAGCCAAAGGGTAAAGGTTGAAACTGACTGTGTTCAAACTTCAACTTCCATGTGAGACCAAGGGAAGAGATGTTTATTTGGTGTAGAATCTATATTTTCTATACAATATAACTTCTGCAGTCAGTTTGTTCAAACACTATAATCACATGGAACTTTGAATAGAAAGTGAGCTATGGTAGGTCAGTATAGATTAGAATGAAATAGCAACATATCCTGAAGTAATTTGGGTGGAGAATAAAAATGTTTATTAGGGGCCCCCCTGAAGAGCTGGGGGAGGATGCAGAGGTGTTGGACTTCCTCACGTGGATTGTTGCTGATGTTCTCACAAACATTGGGGACTGACGGCTTGATGTGCTGAGCCTTCTGTCTTGGGGCTTGCCCCTGTGAAGCTTGTTGCTGCAAGGAGAGGCTAACCCTGCTTATAATTGTGCCTAAGAGTCTCCCCCTGAGTGCCTCTTTGTTGCTCAGATGTCGCGCGCTCTCTCTAACTAAGCCACCTTGGCGGGTGACCTCACTGCCCTCCCCCCACGTGGGACCTGACTCCCAGGGATATAAATCTCCCTGGCAATGCAGGATATGACTCCCAGGAATGAATCTGGACCTGGCATCGTGGGATTGAGAACATCTTCTTGACCAAAAGGGGGATGTGAAATGAAACCAAATAAAGCTTCAGTGGCTGAGAGATTTCAAATGGAGTCAAGAGGTCACTCTGGTGGACATTCTTACACACTATATAGGTAACACTTTTTAGATTTTAATATATTGGAATAGCTAGAAGTAAATACCTGTAACTACCAAACTCCAACCCAGTAACCTTGACTTTTGGAGACAATTGTATAACAATGTAGCTTACAAGGGGTGACAGTGTGATTCTGAAAACCCTGTGCATCCCACTCCCTTTATCCAGTGTATGGATGGATGAGTAGAAAAATGGGGACAAAACCTAGATGAAAAATAGGGTGGGACGGTAGGTGGGTGGTGATTTGGGTGTTCTTTTTTATTTTTGTTTTTTTATTATGATTGATTCTTTCTGGTGTAAGGAAAATGTTCAAAACTAGATTGGGGTGATGAATGCACTACTATAAGAGGTACTGTGAACAGTTGATCGTACACCATGGATGATTGCATGGTATGTGAATATTCCTCAAAAAAACTGAATTTAAAAAAAAAAAACTTTACTGCTCATTTCAATATCTGGGTTATCTTAGTCTCCACTGAGTATAGGTCACTTTTTCCTCTATTTCTGCAAGTCTAGTAAGTTAGGATTATATCTTGGACATTGTGAGTAATATGTTACAGATAATTGGTATTCTTTTATATTCTTATGAAGAGAGTTGTTGCTGTTTTCTTGTGTGTGTATGTATATGTGTTAACCAAGCAATTTACTTAACTGGACTCAAACTCTAAACTTCGAATTCACAGTCTCCAGCCATGGGCAACAACTACAGTCTCTCTTCACTTCTTTTAGCTTTAGCTTGAATGCTTTAATTCAGTGTCATGCAGCAATTGTTAAGGGGTTAGTTGAAGATTGGAGTAAGGTTTACACACATTTATTCACTGCATTTGAGGCTTTCCCTTTCTGATTCTGCCCTTTTCAGCATTTCTGTCCTCATTTTCCAGCTACCATGGTTACCCCAAACTCCAGCCTCTAGTTTTTTAAGCATTTAAGGTTGTGTTTTAACCACCCATGTGCCCATTGACGTCTTCCCTTAGACAGTAAAAACAGGAAACTAAACCCATTGCCATTTGCCTCTTCTAAGTGTAGTTACTCCCCTTCCAGTTTTCGCCTGGTGTTGATCATTCTTCATTGCTTTCAGATAGTTGTTTTTTATAAATTGTCCAAAGTTTATAGTTTTATCTACAAAGGAGTTGGTACAATAGGAGTTATTCGTCATTACCAGGATAAGAGCCATGCCAAGATATAATTTTATAATTGATGGTAAGTAAATTTAACTTCAGTATTCATTTCTAGTTTTCCTTTTCATTTACAAAATGGCAAAACTCTCTGCTTTCTTATTAAGGGAATATCTGAACTATAGTAAACTTCTGTGTTATAAAGTAGTTTTTAAGAATTTCAGCTATAGCCTTCTCCAACTCATTCAATAACTAAAACTCTTGTAACAAAATGTCACCTAAAAGAGCTCTTCAGTGATCTTGTTTTACAGAACACATAAGAAAGGAGTTGTAATTAACCTACTAATTATTCATATGTAAATTAATTCTTTATAAGGTTTTGAAAATTCTTGAAATGTTTTCTCATAAATGTTTAGATATTTCTCTCCTAATCTAGTTTAAAGCTGTTAAATTTGAGTTATTTTATAGCAAAAATTTCCTGAATGAAGTTTTAGCCCTGTCCATGTCTAACTTCTCCTAAATTCTAAATTGGTGGCATCAGAAATAATAATCTCCCACTTCAAAGCCATTAATTATTTCTCTATTTTATTCTTCCACATCTTTCTACATTCACACTCTTAATATATTTTGATTTTCACGCACTGGAAACTTCAGCTGTAGAAGTAACATGTTATAATTCATTCTACATAAAATAATTAAAGCCTCTACTATATGCAAGCTTTGCGAAGTAGAAATCATTGTAACCTTGGTCAAGTCATTCATTGTCTCTCATTTATAAAATGGAGTAGGAGTTGGGAAAATTTAGACTAGATTATGTCTTGAGTTCCAGCCAGTTTAATGGTGTTTGAATATTTGAATTCAGTGATTCTCTCGTCTTCTTGTTAAATAACTTTTGTAGTTTTGATTTTCTTAAAGAAAAGCTTTTCCTAGTTATATAGAACTACAGTTTTGATAATTAAGGTCTCAATTTAACTTTGATATTCAAAAATTAACTTAATCACATCTTGTACCCTTTGGCCAAAGAATGGCCCACCTTCATCCAAAAGGAAATATTCTATGAGCCTGAAGCTCTGGGGGTGGCTAAATGTTCAACAATGAAGAGAAAGACGATACATGCCTGTCTAGTCAGATTATGTATCAATCTTTGTGGTCAGTGAGTGACAGGTATTGCACTAACCTTTAGTTTTTTCTAGTCTGATATATGTGTTCCTCCTCTGTAAGATTTAAGATTCCAAGTTTAGCAGAAGATCCAGTCTACCATTAAAGATGTGGAAGGAATAAGAGCCAACTGCCTGAAATTCCAGATCCTTCTTAAACATTGGGTTCTCTGGCCTCCCAGCTTTGCAGAGGGGAAGGATGGGGCACTCTTACCCTGCCAAGTATGTTTAAGTTGGGAAGAAAAGAGTCAGGACAGGTACAGGCATTTGTAAGTGATCCAGCGGCAGCAGAAGTTTCAACGTTAGTTGCTTGTGCTACAGTTGAGAGTTCAAACCACTGAGAGTTTTTATTTACGTAAACCAGCAAAGACAAGCAGAGGGACAAAAACTCAAATCTCAGAAATGTGTAGGACTGCATATGATAACTTCAGCTTCTACTACCCAACACCAGTTTCTGCTAAAGATACAAAAATGAAGACAAATGGAAGAATACCAGAATGGAATATGAATGCAGCTATGAGGAAGAGAAGCTGACATATGAAGAAGAGATTTACTAAGTGTCTAATACTTAAGGAAATACAGAGTTTAGTCCCCACAGAGATTTCTGCAAACATTCTATAAACAACAGGACTCAGAATTTTGTCAAATGAATGGGTTAGTTTTTGAAAATTTTAAAACTATCCTACAATGTGGATATAATCAGGATGAGAAAGATGAATTGATGTATGAATCAAATACTCTTTCCATAAGTTTACAGCAGATATAAGATCCCTTAATAGCAGAGGCCAGATATGTAAATTTAATGTTAATTCTTCTGAAACACTTTGAAGAATATTACAAAAATATTAGAGTCCCTGCTAAATTTAAAATCCTAAACTTGGGATGGATTTTTACTTTGAACAGATTACAAGCATCTTGGGTGAGAAACTGGATGTTGACAGAAGACAGTAGTGTTGACAGCAGTGTGAAGATATTTGCTGAGATGAAATCAATACTGGCAATACCACGTTTTAGATTTAAAGGCTCCTTTCAAAGAACCCCATGGATAAATCAAGAAAGTGTAGAAGCACACATGGTAACCTCATTCACACTGATGTTGGTAGTTACTTAATTATAGCAGACAAACATGAAATAGGCAAAATGGAAAATCTAATGACATTTTTCACAATTTTTGAGTATTTTTATGTAAGTTAACTTCACCTTTTTGGCAAAGATAGGATTCAACCTGACTGACTTACTTGTTTCCATCTTACAAAAAGGAATCACAAGGTACTTTCTAACTTATGCCTCCTGCTTCAGTGTTCCCAAATCCTATTTGATTGCCATGCGAGAGGTTCTGAGAGATTTTGACCACAATGTTCTATGCCAAAATCAATTTTATTTAAGAAAGTAGAGGAAGAGTAGAATCTCTATTGCCCATGGAGAGAAGAAATGAGAAATGAATCCAATTTGGGGGAAGAAAGGAGTAACTTTAGTTGAAACCATAGAGGAGCACACAGAAAGAACTTCCCTCTCTACTTAATGTAGAAGATACTGACCCTTTAGATGTCTCACCTTCTTCTGTGTTTACACCTCGGTTGCCATTTGAAGGCTTCACACTAAAGTATTCCAAATCTATCTAAATATTTGCATGCATTTCCACAAAGGGATAGAAGGCCTCAGCCTACTTCATAAACATCTATTATACCTAGCAGTGAATGAGTCTGTATTAGTCATATATGAAAATGGAACAGAAGGGACCCAGAGAAGTCTTTACCCTCATCTGGGTCATGATGATTACATTTATTCTAATATATTCCAACCCAAGCAAAGTATTGGAAATGAAAATGAGAAAACTCTCAAAGAAACCCTGTGCACTTTTATACTAGTGCCAAAGTGAGGAGTTAGAATAATTTAATCCTTGTTATTGTGGGCACAGCAGATATGTTATTTGGGGTATTGTTGGAATATATTAGAATAATTCTAATAAGTCTAATATATTACCTAAAGTAAATTCATGTTCAGCTTATTTCAGATCTTATTAAAATAATCAAGATCTGTTTTGTTTTATATTTTGTCTTATTTCAGATTCAGCTTGGATAATTAGCAGATATGTTTGCTTTGGGAGAATTTGTTAATTATCTTACTAGTATGTAATAGGAAGGCATGCATGAACACTAAAAGTATATTCAAAAAGAACAGAATGGTATACAGTGAAAAGTAAGTCTCCTTCTGACCCCTGTCCTCTAACCGTCTATTCACCCTCCAAGAGATGAGCAGTGTTCTGGGTTTTGGAATGTCCTTACAGAGATAGTCTATGTTTAAATAGGTTTATAATGTTCAGCTTTAAAAAAAAAAAAAAAAAAAAGATGGTAACATTGCCACACAATGGGTACTTTGTTTTTTTCCTATGTAATATATCTTAGAGATAGCTCCAGAGAAGCATATATGGAATTGCCTCATTCATCTTAGTGGCTCCTGTGGTTTCTGTTTAACTGAATGAATGTATAATAATTTATTTAACCAGTCCTTCATTGATGAACATTTTAGTTCATCAATCCAAACAGTGTTGCAGTGAATATCCTTGTATATATGTTATTTTGTACCGGTGTAATAAAGCTTTAGGATAAATTCTTAGAAGTGAAATTGTTGGTCAAAGGGGTTGTACTTTTTTATTTTGATAAGATTTTGTCAAGTAACTGTCCATAGAGTTCATGCTGGTTGTACCCCTATCAGAAATTTTGAGTGATAATTGTAATAATTAGCATAAAAAATCTTAATTATATAACTAAAAATGACCTTCCACAGTATACACAAGCCACTATTTCTTTCTTTCGATTCTTTAAGATTGATGACCAGGCATCTGGTACCTATTGTACTTTAAAACTAATTATCTTACCGTTTCAAGAATATATGGATTCCGTTTTTAATCCTTAATTTAAATAATAGCCTAATACTATTAATAGCTAACATGTGTCAGGTACTGTTCTAAGTGATTTACATATATCAACTCATTTAATTTTCACAACAATCCTATAAAACAGCCATAGTTATTATCTCAGTTTTACAGATGAGGAAACTGAGGCCCAGAAATATTACATAACTCGATGGAGCTGATGACTGACAGGTCTGGGATCTGGACTCAGGTACTAGGAAGCCAGAGCCTGCAACTGAACCATGAGACTATAATGCCCTTATTGAGTGTTTCAACTTTGAGTGAAATCATGTTTTTAAACACTTATGCACACACATCTTTGATTTCTTAAATGGTATCCGTACTCTCAATGCAAATAATCTTTTTTTCTTGTATCTTTTTGTGCTTTCAAACCTGCCTTTTACAGATGAGACACATTAAAATAGAAAGTTTTTTGTTTTTGCACTTTTCTTTCCCTGAGGACACCTAGAAAATATGAACCAAGTTGAAATGGTATTTTAGGATCACCCCCTAGTATTATAAATAAATATATAGCAATTTTACATTGTTCAGTTTAAAATTGATGGCCCTTCACTTACTTCAGAAATATATCCAAGAAGCTCCCAAGAAATATTTATAATAATAAATGTTTAAAATGGTTTTTTAAAAAAATAGCTTCCTATGGTTCTTTCAGTAAGTCTCCGTGACACTTTTCATCTGCATGCAAGTGACTCTGTTTTCCTGTACTTTGACATGCAAACCTGGGTGAAATATTGTGCACATAAAAATTGCATTTAGTAGTTCTGCTAGGTAGGGGTCATGTAAAAGTCATCTTTGATTTGATGATGGAACCTTTTTTTAGATTTAGTATATGGTGGTAGTGATATGTGTCCTAAGGGAAAAAATGGTCCATTTTATAGAAGTTTATTTTCCTATTTTATACACTGTAGTTCTGTTGTGTGTTTTTGATTTAGTAACAATCTGTGTGTTTTTCTGTCACAGAGCACTGTGGCCTGTGGTGTTGAGGCTCACAGCGATGCCATCCAGCCCTGCCACATCAGAGAGGCCATTCGACGCTACGGCCACAAGATTGGCCCCCTGTCCCCATTCACAGTATGTAATAACAGAGTTATAAAAAGTTATATTTATAATCTAAAAGAATTTTGATTTTCAAGTGGTCAAATGAAGAAGCAATGGAATTGTTGAAAGCAATTTGTGGTCTCTGTAATTTCGTTGTATAAAAGTGGTATAATTCTCTTGGGAAATAAAAGTTAGTCATTTTTGTCTCTTTTTGGAAGGACAAGTTTTTTTTCAAAATATTATTTCTTTCAATTACAAATTATGCTTTTTTTGTTGGGCTTGTATTTTCTAATTTTCAAAGCTTAGGTTTATAAACCTTTTTTGTCAAATTATATGTATCCAAATATTGCTAGAAGCACTTTATATTCTAAAATTGGTTAGATTGGCATTACCACTTCTATCAGAAGTTCTGCCCCAAACATACTTTGAGTTGGAAGAAGAAATGACTTCTTTACAAGGCTTTGAAGTAGGCTAAAATGCAGTCTTTCACATCTTCAAATGATTTGAAAGCTTGTAATCAGACTTTTTTTTTACCTTGAGATTAAAGATTTGATAGTTCACCAGCCTAAAGAAAGTGTATATATGTATATGTGTGTATGTTTTAATTAAGTGACCATCTTGTGGCCCTTTTTTTAAATCTTCATGTTAATAGGAGTTTCTCCAAGTCCTCTGTTTATAAGGAATTGGTTTGAGTTTCAAAAAGTGAGGTTTGATTTACATAACCATGAATGGTAGAATTTAGTCTTTTTTGACATTCACTTCTTTCTTGACATATCAAAGCAGAATATATATATGTGTGTGTAACATATTATTCATACATATATAAAAATGTATAATATAGCATGCTTTCTTTTCTGAATAGATTTTACTGTTACCTGTTCATAGAACTAATGATTTCTTCTAATTTATATTATCTCCTTTTTACCTGTCTGTAGTTAAAAGGAAAAGCTTTCTTTCCATTCTTTACTCTTATGCATTATTGTTAATTACATGGTGACATGTAATTAATTCTCAGTGTGACAGCAAGAATGTGCTTTCATATATGTCTTCAGAAGCTTTCTGGAAAGGTGACTATTATTTTTACCTTGGTTTAATATTTTTAAAATGTCTTGTAGAAAAAAACTTGTAAGAACAAGATTTTAATACTTTTGATTATAGCTACCTATCATTTTGCATGAGTATTTGTAGTTTCTTACAATTGGAAAGAAAGAATGAAATCATATATCCCTGTTTTATTTTTTTTCCACATGATAGGTGAGGCTCTTGTAAGCAGATATGCCAAAAGGCATATGAGGTTTAGAAAAATGAGATGATTGGAAATAAGAATTTAAAAACCAACTGAAATAGAAAGAACTGACTTAGAAGGAAGGATTAAACATTTCAAACCCATAGATTATGCCAGATAATAATAGGTTGAGGCAATGGAGTGGAGAAAGAAGAAAAAGGTAATTCTGATAGTAATCTAGAAGTAATTGAAGGGTAGCAAGGAGAAACAGGATTTTTTGAGAAATAACTAAGATGGTAATTAAAAGTAATGGATAAAATTACATAAAGGAAAATGTACCTAATACAGGGGGAAAACTTCACAATCATGGAGTCTGCAATATTTTCTTAATAGCTGCTTCATACATCAAGTTTTTTTGCTTTTAAATAGACTGGAATTATCACTTGAAACCCATTGTGGTTGAAGACAATATACGTTACATATATGCATATGTGTACATGTTCGTGTATGTGTATATTTTTACCTTTTCTAATCTGGTACTCTGTTGTTCATGTATTGTTGCTTTTACAATCTAAGATTGTAGAATATAGTCAAAAAGTGTACTTGAAACTAGGTTCAAATATAGCATAAGCTAATTTTTATCTCATGAGCATATAACTAAGCTGCTTCTTATGACTACCAGTACAGTTAAAGAGCAGTTCATTTGAATATATCTGGAAGATAGAACAAATAAACAATGACATGGAAAGCTCACTTAACCTCTTCCAGAGCAGGTGGGTAAAAACAAAGGCAAATGGTCCTCAGAGGGATACTGAAGTATTATCACTCTTCATAAAGGCCTAGCCTTGAAAGTTTTGCTCGGTGCCCTGAAACTATGTGAGTTTGCCCAGACTAGAGGGTAAAGTTAGTGCAATCCTGAATGTGTTTACTCCAGTTTATATCACAAGTAACATGACCAGGGAGACAGTTTCATGGTATATATTACAGAATATAAATCTGCCTTTTAAAATTAGAAATTCTCTCTTTAAAGTGGGATAGATTTCCGGACTATGTATATCAACAGTGTAGCCCCCTGTCCTGGCTCCCACATGCCTTCAGCTGTTAAAAGGAGAGGTTCATGGTAGAACGCTCCTGATGTTGGAGGATGCTGATGTTCATTTCTCCAATCCCCACCCCCCAAAATGGTACTTGAAGCTTCAGTAGGGACACTTTGGTACCTGGCCTTTGAGCTTCAACTCCTAAGAGGAAAGGAGGAATGTGGGCTAATCTCTATTGTAACCATAGGTAGAGACCTAAATTTTAGTATAAAAAGGCTGAGCTGACCTACCTCCAAGGTAAAATTTCCTTTGTAAACTAAAATGTCAATATACCACTAGTTTATATTTATGAAGCAAATATATTTTTATCATATTTTTTATTGTAGAATATAACATATATACATAGAAGTGATAACTCTCTAAGTGAAATTTAACAAGTAGAGAACAAATTTCAAAGACTATTACAGGTTACAACTTCACAGTTTCAGTTATTTCCTTATTGTGAAATATAACATGCATACAAAAAAAGGTAATATTTTTCAAAGTATGCTTTAAAAAGTAGTTATATGGGAAACTTCCCAAGTCATTATGAGTTCTAGTACCATATTTTCAGTTATTTCCTTATTGTGAAATACAACATGTATACAAAAAGGTGATAGCTTTTAAATTACAACTCAACAAGTACCTATAGAACAAATTTCAAAGGATGCTGTATGTTACAGTTCCACCATTTCAATCCTTTCCTTCTAGCTATTCTAATACCCCAGCAACTAAGACAAAGAAAATTATATAAAGATTCAGTATTCATAATCCCTTGTTAAATTCCATCTTGTTTGTTGCTACCCCTTCCTCTAGTTTAATCACTTTACTGATCTTCAGGGATGTCTAGACAGGGACCACCCTAAGTTGTTCATGTTAAAAAGGGGTGTCAACTTTATGAGAAAAGGGAACACATCTAGTTGATGTTCTTGAAGAGGCTATCGCCTCTGGGTTTTGGGACTTAGCTGGCATAGGAGTTCTCTGAAGAATTTAAGTTTCTGAAGAATAAACTTAGTGAGTGAAACCTTTATAGAGTCTCAGATAGGAATTCAGTTATTCTTGACTTGGGCTTAACATACTGTGGTCATTTGGCATATCTAGATGAAGCTTGCATAGGAGTAACCTCCAGGACAGCCTCTTGACTCTATTTGAATTCTCTTAGCCACTGAAAC
The DNA here is from genome assembly GCF_015220235.1 of Choloepus didactylus. NCBI lineage: Eukaryota > Metazoa > Chordata > Mammalia > Pilosa > Megalonychidae > Choloepus > Choloepus didactylus. The sequence goes on from NC_051313.1 coordinate 106,860,234, forward strand.
CTTATTTTGTTGACTTTTCCCCCTTTTTGTCATAAAAGTATTCTCAATCCCTCAATGCCAGGGTCACGCATATAGATTTTGTCTTTGCAGCATGGCATTCTGAATCCGGAGTTTGTCTGATATTCATATAAATGAGATATTTCATTTGGAATAGCCATACCTTGATGCATATATATTCAACTGCCAATAATTTGAAATTGATTTGGAGAATTAAAATAAGCAGTAGGTTACATGGAAACTTAATTTCAACATAAGTCAGATGGACTAAAAAATCTGCTTTTAGTGAGGTATCATTCTGTCTTCTATAAGACCTCCCAAGTCACTTCATACAAAATTATAGCATGATCTATTTCAAGAATACAATTAATTATGTAAAGAATTGTGCATTCATCTTGGAAATTACTTGAATGATATGAAAAAGGAATGATTAAAGCCATATGAGGCAGAGGAAAGGAAAAAAAGGAGTATGAAAAGAATGCTCTGCACTGCAGTAGCTGCTAGGGTGGAAAGGGAGAGAATGGCCTGAAGATCAATGGCCACTCACCTGTGAACATTGCGTTCATATAAACCATCCATCCCCTCTATGCCAATTATAACCATAGTCTTTGCATAGTCATTTTAATTGGTGATTTCTTTCTCCTCTTTGTTCTCATATATTATTCTTAACCCTATGCAAAAGATAGAAAAGAAGATATACCTGGAAGACTTAAGTAAATTCCCTGGGATTAAGCTATTAATTAGATTGAATGATGAGCCAGAGCAAAAATTCAGGCCTTCCAACTGCCGGGTCCAAAATCTTTCTCCTAGAACACAACTGTCCCCACTCCTATATACATGATCTTCTTCTGCACCCACACTTTAAAGAACCTTTAAAGAAGGTAATTTTATATTTGGTTCCTGTTTGCTTTACAAAATCTGAATATCACTTTAGAGTCTGATTTTTAATAGCTATTTTTGAGTGCTCATCCAACATAGAAGATCCTAGGTGATTTTGATGCTTGCTATCTCTTATGGTCCTTTTTCCTTTAATTGTTGATATTATGTGAGGTTATATTGTGTGCTAATTAAGAATGTTGATCCTGGAGCCAAATGGCCAAGGTCCAGAACCCAGCCCTGTCACCTACTAGCTGAGTAGCCTTAAGCAAGTTGCTTAACTTCTCTATGGCTGAGTTTCCTCATCTGTTAAATGGGGATAATAATAGAACATACCTCATGATAGGATTTAAGGATTACTATGAGCTTGATATATAATAAGCTCTCAATAAATTATATTAATAATAATGGAAGGAGTAGTAGTAGTAGCTGTAATATACTTTCTAAAAGATACCACCGAATTCTACAGACTAAAGTAGAAACCATTCCCCTTACAATCACATACACACAAGCATACACACACACATATAAGCACAGACACACATAGAAGCCAAGGCACAGACACACACAGATGCCATTTAGCCTCACTTTGTGTTCCCAAAACAAACAACTTTAGTAATGTGATTTCCTTACAGACTAATAGTTATACCATTAAAGTTTAAATACCATTTAAAGATTATTTTTCTTGAGAATAAATGTCCATTTTTACCTTTTGGATTAATAATGATTGAAAGCATTAATGGTTTTTTTAATCACTGAAATCATAAAAAATAAAATGTCAGAATCGAAAGTACATAGTTGTCATTGATTTTTGCATTCTAGCCAGATTTTAATTTTCTCCTATGGAACTGAAATCTAAACAGATGAGATAGCTTCAAGTTTACAAAGCTTCTTCAATTTCACTTTATCTGAGGTTACATATTTGTATAAGAATGTTTAAATAAATGAGGTTTTTAGAGACCGATAAATATATTGAAATTGGCAATAATTTTTTAAATAAATTAGGTAGCCTCATTTTCCTCGGTTTTTAAAGTTTCTTTATTTTACTAATTATAAAAGAAGGGCTAGTATTTTAGAAAATTAAGATAATATACAAATGTAAAGAAGGAAATAGAACTTGTCAAGATAACTACTGTTATCTTGTCTTTTCACCCTGTTTTCTGTGTATATGCATATTAATATAAGTAAAATTGAAATTATTGTAAATACTACTTTTCTTACTTATCTTATGGTACACATCTTCCCATGCCTTATATGTGCCTTAAAAACATGGTTTTTAATAGCTGCGTAACATACCTTATGTATCTAAGTGTACCTTAATTTACTTAACCATTCCCTCTTGGTTGGCCATTTAGGTTATAAATAGTATTTACATACATGCTCATATGTAAATCTTCATCCATCTGTACAGTTGTTTCCTTAGGATAAATTACTAGAAGTGAAATTCCTCAATCAAAAGATGGGTCCTTTAAAATTTTCTGATAATTTTGCCAAAATAATTTCTAGAAAGGTGGAGCCAACTTCTGGTCTTTAAAAATGGAGAATATAAACTCTCATCAGCATTGAGTATTATTGTTTTTGTTTTTCTCAGTATCATAGCCAAAACTAATGTAGCAATAACAGCAACTAATATTTACTGAGCACTTATGGATCATGCAGTATTCTCCCTTGACTTTCACAGCAACCTTAAGTAGGAACTGTTATTCTCATTTTATGGATGAAAAAACTAACAGTTTAAGTAAATTTCCCAAGTTCACATACAGCTAATGACTATTACATTCTTGCTTTAATTTGTATTTGGTTACCAATAATATTGAACATTTTTGTATATTTGTTGGTAATTTGAATTTTGATTGTGTCTTTGCCATTTTTTCTGTTAGAGCATCAGGAGATTTATCTGCATTAATTTTTAGTCATCCATAGATTACATTAGGATTCACTGTTTATGTTGTGCAGGTTGTTTTTGTTTGTTTTTAATGCGATTCTGTGATATATTCACATACCAGATAATCATCCAAGTATCATATATAGTTGTGCACTCATCACCACAATCACTTTTTGAACATTTTCATTACTCCAAAAAAGAACAAAAATTAAAAAGAACACCCAAAACATCCCATACCCTGTACCCCCCTATTATTTTTGTTTTTTGTTTGTTTTTTTTTTTGTCTTTATTTTCTTACTCATCTGTCCTTACACCAGATAAAGGGAGTGTCAGCCACAAGGCTTTCACAATTATACAGTCATGCCCTAAAAGCCATATACTTATACAATCATCTTCAAGAATCAAGGCTCCTGGATTATAGTTCAACAGTTTCAGGTATTTCCTTCTAGCTATTCTAATAAACTAAAATGGGATATCTATATATTGCATAAGAATAACCTCCAGAATGACCTCTTAACTCTTGTTTGAAATCTCTCAGCCACTGAAACCTTATCTTGTTTCATTTCTCTTCCCATTTTGGTCCAAGAAGGCTTTTTCAATCCCATGATGCCTGGGCCAGGCTCATCCCCGGGAGTCACGTCCCACATTGCCAGGAAGATTTACACCCCTAGGAGTCATGTCCCATTTGGCGGCCGGGGTGGAGGGAGGTGGGGGGCAGTGAGTTTACCTGCAGAGTTGGCTTAGAGAGAGAGGCCACATCTGAGCAGCAAAAGAGGTTCTCTAGGGGTGACTCTTGGGTATAATTATAAGTGGGCTTAGCTTCTCCTTTGCAGGAATAATTTTCATAAGGGCAAGCCCCAAGGTTGACTGCTTGGCCTATTACATTGGTAGTCCTCAATTGGTTGCTTGCAACTCACAAATTAGTTGCTTTCAAGAATATCGGGAATACCCCAGATGGGCAAGTTTAGTATTTCCACATTTTCCCCCAGTCCCTCAAAGGGGCTTTGCAAATCCTTTTTTATTCTCTGCCCAAATTACTCTGGGATGTATCGGGGCACCACCCTAACCTTATACAGTTTTGTTTTGTTTTGTTTTTAAGTTTTATTCTAGTAGCATATATGCAACCTAAAATTTACCCTTTTAACTGCATTCATGTTTAATTCAGAGGTGTTAATTACATTCACAATGTTGTGCTACCATTACCGCCATCCATTACCAAAACTTTTGCATCACTCCAAATAGAAACTCTGTACCAATTAAACATTAACACCAATTCCATACTCCAACCCCAGCCTCTGGTAACCTGTATTCTAGTTTCTGATTCTATGAATTTGCTTACCCTAATTATTTCATGTCAGTGAGATCACACAATATTTGTCCTTTTGTGTCTGGCTTATTTCACACAACATGATCTCTTAAAGTTTCATCCACGTAATATCACATGTACCAGAACTTCATTCCTTTTTTTTTCCTCTCCCAGGATGATGTGTGTTTTATTTTGTCTTGTCTGGATAGAGATTTCATTTGTTCTCAAATGTTCCAGGATGGAGTTAGACTAAGAAAAAGCATAGGCTGTAGAGGTTTATTTGGTGTAATCTTCCCCCATGTTTTCATCTTCACCATCAACTGAGAGAGCAGCATACTTGCTTTCAGAACTGAATTTAAGGGCTGGATTTTCTTCATTTTCTGTGGCTCAGGTGCAGATCCAGAGTCTTGATCCTTTTTACCATCTTTCTTCTCAGACCCCTTCCAGTGGTCTTTGCTCCCTCCATCTCCTGAACCACAGATGTAGTTCCCACTTTGACACTCACCCATCTACTTTGTTTTCATCTTTCCTTGCTGAGCTGAAGCTATTTTTCCCCCACTTATAGGAGATTGCTGCTCTGTGTCTGAGCTCAGATCAAACAGGAGGATTAGAACTTCACTTCAACAAAGCATTCTCCTCTGGTGCAGAGGCTGACAATACCTTTAGAGGCTGATCATATTTGGGGGATTTCGAAGTTGTAGGGACCGTCGTCTTCCTTATACCGAGTGTTTCATTTTCCAGGGATTTCTCACCCTTTTGCCTTCGTGCATTTCTGCCACATGTGGCAGAGTTCCCAGTCTGCAATGACTCACTCATGTCCTGGACTGTTTCTGTTCCTGAGTTTCTTCACTTCACCAACTTGAGTGTCTTTCCTGGGGCTCATTCAGCGGATGCTGCAGTTTCTCCTGTTCCTTCTGTAGCCCTTCTACTTCCCAGTCTCTAGCAGCTGTGTCAACAGGCTTTGCCCCTCCAAAGACTGAGAAGTGCTAGCAGAGAAATCATCTTCCTTGGGAGTACTCCAAATCTTTAGATTCAGTTTGGGTCTTTTGGGGGACCTCTATCGTTCCTGTATCATCTCGAGAGGAATCATCTCTGGAGCTCCATAACCTATTATCCCATCTGTCGTATGGATCTTCATAGCAGTTGTGCCTCCTCTGTAGTCATCATCCCTGCAGTACCCACTACCGAATGCTCTTCTGCCTCTGCCTAACCCAGAGGTGTAGTATCTATCTTAGTCTCTGCTGCCTTGGTCATCATAGCAATTGGCTCCCATATCGGTCCATATCCTGGCATGGGCCATCACAATATCATCATCATGATACTGGTCTGAATCGTAACAATTGTCTCCAAAGCTATCATCACTCTTCTTAGCAGGTAGTCATCAAAGCTGTCTGTGGCAGGATGGGCCCTCCAATCTGTATGTTTTGTTAGAATCCTGATTTCTTTCTTGGCCAAAAGAATGATCATCCCTGTCTTTATCCTGTGCTTGATCAACAACATCCACTCAAATTCTCTTGTGACCTAGAAACTCTTCCTTGAGGCTCAGGGCACTGAACAGGGAATCCAGGTCCTCAAACTCAGCATAACCGAAACCTTTCAACCTCTCTGGATTGCTGCGTTCATGTGGTAAACACACTGCACTGATCCTCTAAAGAATTCCTTAATGGAGTCTTCTATCACATCAGTGGGGTGTAAAAAAGCAGTGTGGGGTGGCAGTTTGAGAAGACAGCTCCAGCTGATATTAGGTTCCTGAGCAGCTCAGGGAGCAGTGGGAAGGATGGAATGGTTAGTTGGAGGTGCCCTAGAAACATCATCATCATTACTGTGCCAAGTGGTTGAAACATCTCCTTGTAAGTCATCTGTTTCATCAGTCCAGGTGACTGATTTGGGAACATAGGTGCTTCCTTCATCAGTCCTTCCATCCTTAGCAAGGAAATCTGTTAGGAAGATGGTCTTTCCCTTCTTATTCTTCTTTTTTGCTGAAGCTGCCATGTTGGGAGAGGAAGCACTTCATTCCTTTTTATGGCTGAATAATATTCTATTGTAAGTCTGCATCCATATCCCAAGTTCTGGCCTCTTGCCTTACTCCCCAGACAACATGAGCTTCACAGTCTGCTCCACCACCTTCTCCACCAACTACTGATCCCTGGGCTCGGTCCAGTTGCCCAGCCACCGGGTCTGGACGGCCAGCAGCACGGCCAGCATCTATGTGGGCACCAGGGGCTCAGGCTCCCGGTTCTCCGTGTCCCACTCCTCTAGCTCCCGGGGTGGCTGGGGCTCCAGGGGCCTGGCTGGCAGGGTGGCTAGGGGTCTGGCGGGAATGGGGGGCATCCAGGGCAAGAAGGAGACCATGCAAGCCCTGAACGACCACCTAGCCTCCTACCTGGACAGGGTGAAGAGCCTGGAGACTGAGAATCGGAGACTGGAGGGCAAAAGTCAGGAACACCTGGAGAAGAAGGGATGCCAGGTCAGGGACTGGAGCCACTACTTCAAGATCATTGAGGAACTGAGGGCTCAGATCTTTGAAATTTCTGTGGACAATGCCCGCATCATTCTGCAGATTGGCAATGCCCGGCTGGCTGCTGGTGACTTCAGAGTCAAGTATGAGACTGAGCTGGCCATGCACCAGTCTGTGGAGAGTGGCATGCATGGGCTCCGCAAGATCATTGATGAAACCAACGTCACTCGGCTGCAGCTGGAGACTGAGATCAAGGCTCTCAAGGAGGAGCTGCTCTTCATGAAGAACCATGAGGAGAAAGTAAAGGGCCTACAAGCTCAGATTGCCAGCTCTTGGCTGACCATGGAGGTGGATGCATCCGAGTCTCAGGACCTCAGCAAGATCGTGGCAGACAGCCGAGCCCAGTATGATGAGTTGGCTCAGAAGAAATGAGAGGAACTGGACAAGTACTGGTCTCAGCAGATTGAAGAGAGCACCACAGTGGTCACCTCTCAGTCCACTGAGATAGGAGCTGCTGAGATGACACTCACAGAGCTGAGACATACTGTCCAGTCCTTGGAAATTGACCTGGACTCCACGAGAAACCTGAAAGCCAGCCTGGAGAACAGCCTGCAGGAGGTGGAAGCTTGCTATGCCCTGCAGATGGAGCAGCTCAACGGGGTCCTGCTGCGTCTGGAGTTGGAGCTGGCACAGACCCGGGCAGAGGGGCAGCGCCAGGCCTAGGAGTACAAGGCCCTGCTGAACATCAAGGTCAAGCTGGAGACCAAGATTGCCACCTATCGCCACCTGCTAGAAGACTGAGAGGACTTCAGTCTCAGCAAAGCCCTAGGCAGCAGCAACTCCATGCAAACCATCCACAAGACCACCACCCGCAGAACCATGGATGGCAAAGTGGTATCTGAGACCAATGACACCAAAGTTCTGAGGCACTGAGGCAGCAGAAGCAGGGTCCCCTTTGGGGAACCAGTGACCAATAAGAACTTCTGCATCTTCAAAAAAAAAAAAAAAAACTATTCCATTGTATGTATATGCCATGTTTTGCATAACCCTTCATCTGCTGATGGGCACTTGGGATGCTTCTATCATTTGGCAATTATGAATAATGCCTCTGTGAACATCAGTGTACAAATATCTGTTCAAGTCCCTGCTTTTAATCCTTTTGGGTATATTCCTAGAAGTGGGATTGTGAGATCATATGATCATTCTGTAATTTTCTGAGGAACTGACAAAATGTTTTCCCCAGTGGCTGCCCCATTTTACATTCCCATCAAAAATGAATGAGTGTTCCTATACTCCACATTCTCTCCAACACTTGTTATATTCAGTTTTTAATAGTAGCCATTCTAGTGGTTGTGAAATGGTATCTCATTGTGATTTTTATTTGCATGTCTCTAATGGCTAATGATGTTGAGGATCTTTTCATTTGCTTGTTGGCTATTTGTATATCTTCTTTGGAGAAATGTCTGTTCAAGACCTCTCCCCATTTTAAAATTGGGTTGTTTGTCTTTTTGTGGTTGAGTTGTAATTTTTCTTTATGTATTCTGGATATTAAACCCTTATTGGATATGTGTTTCCAAATATTTTCTCCCTTGTGTAGGTTGTCTTTTTATTTCCATATGAAGGGATGCACAAAGTTTTTAATTTTGATGAAGTCCTATTTCTCTTTTTTTTTTTCTGTTACTTGCATTTTTGGTGTAAAATCTAAGAAACCATAGCCTAATACAAGGTCCTGAAGATGCTTCCCTATTTCCTTCTAGGATTATTATAGTTTTGATTCTTATAGTTAGGTATTTGATCCATTTTGAGTAATTTTTCTATAAGGTTTGAGATAGGGGCCCACCTTCATCCTTTGCATATGGATATCCAGTTTTCCCAGCACCATTTGTTGAAGAAACTATTCCTTCCCCATTGAATGAACCTACCACTCTTGACAAAAAACAATTGGCCATAGAGGTGAGAGTTTAAGTCTGAACTCTCAATTTGATTCCATTGGCCTTTATATCTGTTCTTATACCAGTTCCATGCTGTTTTGATTACCATAGCTTTGTTTTAATAAGTTTAAAAAAAAAAATTTATACATTTTTTTTTGTGAACTTTTAACGTAGATACATAACAGTAATAACTTTCAAATATGATTTAACAAGTAGTTAGGGAGCAAATTTCAAAGAATGTTATGGGTTACAGTTTGATAATTTCAGGTATTTCCATTATTGTAAAATATAACATACATACAGAAAGGTGTTAACTTTCAAAGTATAGCTCAATAAGCAGTTATATAGGTAATTTGAAAAAAATGTTACAGTTCCATAGTTTCATTTCTTTCCTTATTGTGAAATATAGGATATGTACAGAAAGGTGCTAACTTTCAAAGCACAATTCAATGAAGAGCTATAGAGCACATTTCAAAGAATGTTATAGGTGCTGGTGCAGCCAGTAAGCTCACTCCCCACTCTCCTCACTTATCTCTGTGATATAAATGTTCCACCATTTCAGTTATTTCCTTCTAGCTATTCTAATACCCTAGCATCTAAATATATATATATAAATGTGTTTTATAAGTTTCAGTATTCATAATCCTTTGTTAAATCCTATCTTGCCTGTTGCTACTCTTTCCTCTTGTTTAATCTCTTTCTTGATCTTTAGGGGTATCTAAGCAGTGACCACTCTGACTTGTTCATATTGAAAGGGGATGTCAACAGTATGGGGAAGGGGGCTGCATCTGATTGTTATTCTTAAAGAGGCTGTTGCCTCTGGGTTTTAGGACTTGTCTGGCATAGGAACACTGGTGGATTTAAGTTTTTGAGAGATAAAACTTAGTGAGAGAATCTTTTATAGAATCTCAAATAGGGACCTAGGTATTTTGGAACTACTGTTGGTAAGGGCATGGCATATTGTGGCCATTTGTGATATTTAGCTGGAGCTTGCATAAGAGAAACCTCCAGGATTGCCTCTCAACTCTATTTGAGATCTCTGTAACCTTGTTTTGTACCTTTCTTTTCCCCCTTTTAGTCAAGGTGGCATTTTCAGTCCCTCGATGCCAGGGCCAGGTTCATTCCTTGGGAGTTGTGTCCCATGTCGCCAGGGAGATTCATTCCCCTGGGAGGCATGTCCCACTTGGGGAGGAGGTTAATGAATTTATTTGCCAAGTTGGGCTTAGAGAAAGGCCTCATCTGAGTAACAAAAGAGGTTCTCTGGAGGTGCCTCTTAGGCATAATTATAGGAAGGCTTAGCCTCCATTTTCAGCCCTAAGTTTCACAAGAGCAGGCCTCAACTTGAAGGCCTGATTTATTAAGTAGTGGGTTCCTAATTTCATATAACATATATACTTTCCCAAGATAAACAAATAAATTTTATCTCACATTATCATCACTTAGTTGTACAATCATCTTCACTCTCAACTTTAAACAATTATCATAGCATAGAACATCCCAGAGCTCTTATCAGCCACTAATTACTCATCCCTAGTATTAGTGTAGTGCTGGTAAGATATTCCTATTAAATATGGTCTATAATATGTAATGGGTAGTTTTTTTCTTATACAACTGTATTGTTAACTCTTTGTACCAGTGTCATGCCTTATAAGTATATCATGCTAACACTTATTTAGGTTTGTAGTGCTACTCTGTGGGTTACATGCCTTTAAACAACCACTTTCGAACCTGTTCACCTTCATTGTGGCACTGATACTTATAATTCCATTAATGAACCATAAACATACCTGTCCATTCCCATACCATTAAGTTCACCCTCATTATCATGTGCGTACACATTAGATTATCATTCCCCCTTCACTAGCTTCTGTCTATCTCTAGGTCTCCTATACTCTACATCATAAGACACTTATTTTTCACATTGTTCACAGAGTTCATGTTAGTGGTAACATACAATATCTCTCCTTTTGTATCTAGCTTATTCACTCAGCATGTTTAACAAGTATTAAAATCAGGAAGTGTGAATCTTCCAACTTCATTCTTCTTTTCCAAGATGGTTTTGGCTGTTCAGGGCCCCTTACCCTTCCGTATAAATGTGATGATTGCCTTTTCCATTTCTGCAAAGAAGGCTATCAGAATTTTTATTGAGATTTCATTGAATCTTAAATTGCTTTGGATAGAATTGACACCTTAATGTTTTGTCTTCCAATCCATGAACATGGAATGTCCTTCTATTTATTTAGGTCCTCTATGATTTCTTTTAGCAGTTGTTTGTACTTTTCCATGTATAAGTCCTTTACATCCTAAATTTATTCCTAGATATTTGATTCCTTCCATTGTTATTATAAATTTTTCCTTGATTTCTTCTTTAAATTGTTAATTACTAGTGTATAAAAACACTACTGATTTTTGCATGTTGATCTTGTAACCTGCCACTTTGCTGAATTTATTAATTCTAATAGCTTTGTTGTAGATTTTTCAGGATTTTGTATATACAAGACCATGTCATCTACAAATACAGAAGTTTTACTTCTTCTTCTCCAATTTGGATGCCTTTTATTTCTTTTTCTTGCCTAATTGCTCTGGCTAGAACTTCCAGTGCAAAATGTTGAATAGCAGTTATGACAGTGGGTATCCTTGTCTTATTCCTGATCTTAGAGGGAAAGTTTCCAATTTTTTGCCATTAAGTATTACGTGAGTTGTCGGCTTTGCATATATGCCTTTCTCATGTTGAGGAAGTTTCCTTCTATTTCTAGTGTTCTTAGTGTTTTTATCAAGAATGGGTTCTGGATTTGTTAAATGCCTTTCTGTATCAATTGAAATGAAAATGTGTATGTGATTATGTGTGTTTTCCTCTATTCTATTAATGTGGTATATTATATTAACTGATTTTCTTATGTTGCATACCTTGGGTAAATCCCACTTGACCATGGTGTATAATTCTTTTAATGTCCTGTTGGAGTAGGTGAGCTAGTATTTTGTAGAGGATTTTTGTATCTGTATTTATAAGAGATGTCAGTCTGTAATTTTCTTTTCTTGTGCTGTCTTTATCTGGCCTTGGTGTTAGGGTAATGTTTGCCTCATAGAATGAGTTAGAAAGAGTTCCCTCTCTTCAGTGTTTTGGAAGTCTTTGAGCAGGAGTGATGTTAATTCTTGGAATGCCTGGTAAAATTCACCACTGAAGCCATTTGGTCCTGGGCTTTTCTTTGTTGGGAAGTTTTTGATTACTGATTCATCTCTTTTCTTGTTATTGGTCTGTTGAAATGTTCTGTTTCTTTTTAAGGCAGTGTAGGTAGTTGGTGTGTTTCTAGGAATCTGTCCATTTCATCTAGGCTGTCTAATTTGTTGCATGCAATTGTCTAAAGTATCCTGTTAAAATCCTTTTTATTTCTGTGGGGTCAGTAGTAATGTTCCTCCTTTCTATTTCAAATGTTAGTTATTTGCATACTCTCTTTTATCCTTTGTCAGTCTATCTAAAGGTTTGGCAATTTTATTGCTCTTTTCAAAAACGAACTTTTGGTTATGTTGATTCTATCTGTTTTGTTTTTTTTTTTTTTATTCTCTATTTCATTTATTTCTACTCTAATTTTTGTTATTTCCTTCCTTCTGCTCTAGTTGAGTTTAGTTTGATCTTGTTTTTCTAGGTCTTCCAGTTGTAAGGGTAGGTCTCTGATTTGAGATTTCTTCTTTTTTAATGTAAGCATTTAGCTGTAATTTTCCCTCTCAACACTGCCTTTATTACAACCCATAAATTTCATTATGATGTGTTTTCATTTTCATTCACCTCAAGATGTTTCTTAATTTCCCTTAGTTTGTCTTCTTTGACCACTGGTTGTATAAGAGTATGTTGTTTGATTTCCATGTAGTTATGAATTTTCCATTTCTCCCTATTTTATTGATTTCTAGCTTCATTCTATTGTTGTTGGAGAAGATATTTTTAAATATATTGAGACTTGTTTTGTGACCTAACTTATGGTCTATCCTGGAAAATAACCGATGTGCACTAGGGAAGAATATGTACTCTTCAGTTGGGTGGAGTATTCTATATATGTCTGTTAGGTCTATTTGATTTAAAGTATTGTTTGTCTTCTATTTCCTTATTGAGCTTCTGCTTAGGTGTTCTCTCCAATATTATAAAGTGGTGTATTGAAGCCTCCTACTATTAATGTAGAACCGCCTATTTCTCCCTTCAAGTCTGTCAATTTTTGCTTCAAGTATTTTGTCTGGCATAGGTACATATATATATACTTATAGTTGTTATGTCTTCTTGTTGAATTGACCTCCTTTATTAGTATTAGTGATCTTCTTTGTCCCTCATAATAGTTTTTAATTTGAGGTCTATTTTATCTGCTATTAGTATGGCTACCCAGACTCCCTTTTGGTTACTATTTGCATGGTGTATATTTTTCCATCCTTTCAGTTTCAACCTGCTTGTGTCTTTGAACTTAAGATGAGTCTCTTGTAAGCAACATATAGTTGGGTCATGCCTTTTTTAATTCATTCTGCCACTCTCTGCCTTTTGACTTAATTTTCTCTTACACTGCTTTAGCTGTCAGCAAACTGCTTCTGACTGCAGGACAAGTTCTGTGAGGGCATTCAGAGATGAGTTTCCTGGTTAATTATTTCAGGTTGCCACCCTATAGATTGGCACTAACATATAAGCACACCAGTATACCTTAGGGGTTACTCTGCTCCCTGTGGAACAAGACCAAAGACCCACAGTGGGAGCACAGGTTGGCTCCGCAATGCCCCAGGGAGGGGTTGGGAAATGGGCCAGCACGGGCACCATGACCTTCTCCTAACATCTGCGTTTTCTTAACCTGGTACTCACCCAGTTACCACAACCCTTTAACTGTTTCCTGGAGTTTGGGGGAAGATGGCTCAGTTCATTTTTACTATTTGTGCAAAGGTTCTTTGGGAAAATAACACCCTGAATTGTCTTATGCCACCATCTTAGTCAACCAGAAGTTTTATTAATGTTAAAGGCGTTTATAATTTATGGACGTTAAAATGTTTTCTTAGATTTGTTTTTCAATATTTTTTCCAGTTCTTTCTTACCTTACTTTTTAATCTTTTTCTAGCTTGATTTTTTTCAATATACTAGATTTTATGTAGATACACCAGTATTTTCCTTTATAATTTTGTATTGTTTTATGATTAAAAATCTTTTCACAACCTGAGATTAGTAAAATATACATCCATATTTTTAATTTTTAAAAAATTATTTCATTTTTTGCATTTAACTCTAATTCTACATTTGGCTCTAATATATAGTATGAGAGGTTATACAGTGTGAGAACTAAATATCAAAATTCCCCACCTAATTAAATGAATGATGCATCATGTTCCTATGTGTTGGCCATATTTTATTTATCTATTAAATTATTATATATTTGTTTATCTCAAGTATTTCTGTTTTCTATTCTGTATCATTTTCCAAAAATATTTGTATTATCATGTTATTACTCAAATATATTAAGAAAAAAATATAGGAGGGCATCAGGGCCCAAAAAAAAGATGTAGGAAGAGCTTTAATTAAATTGTCCTATTAGAAAATTAATTAGCATTTTATTTTTGAAGAATATTTTCCTTTCCTAGCTTAGTGTTCATTTAAAATTCATATATGATTGCCAATTTTTTAAAATATTCTTAAAATTTTCTCTGTAGGTTTAGAAATAAAGAGCTATTAAACTTTTATGAATGATGCAGACTTTTGTAGTTTATTTTTCTCTCTCAGAAAATACCCCAAAGGGAAACCCACTGTACTAGCTTTCTGTCATATAGAAGATTGTCAAATATATGCTTTATCTAGGTGCTTGATATTTATAAACTGTAGGTGGATTCCATGGTTACCCTCACTGAAGCTCAATCCCAGCTCTCAATAGGAAGTGCTGTAAATGGTTTGTTATAAAACCAGGAGTATAATTTTGAAAGCTTGAGAAAGGAAACTGTTCCGGAGTAAAATGGTGTTATTCCAGTAGTATCTAAATCTATTTTAGTTTCTCCTGTTTGATATTCACAGTAGAAAAATATGTTAACCCTTGAGCATGCATATTAGCAGGCAGCTTTCTATTGAACTAGTATAGTGAGGCAATAAAATTGCTCATTTAACCTATGTGACATCTTAAGTGCTTCCCTAGAAGCAAGTCTTTTCAGTATCCACTCAGTTGGCTTCAATTCGAAGAGAGAGAATCCAAAGCATTTAAAAGTTCCGAGGACTTGAGAGAGACAGTTAATCTTAATCTCAGATAAGTTTTGTGTTCTGCCCAAATGTACCTTGCAAGTGAATGACAGACCTGACTCTGGAACCCATCCTCCTGACTCTGTTTACTCTTTCCACTATTGCCATTTGCTTTGATGTGTATCTGTCTATTAGGAATGCTAGGAATGCTCTTATGTTATTAATTATTCAGTAATGTCTACATTAGACAACTGGGGATCAAAAAAAAATGAAATTTCCTTTAAAATTCCTCACATTAAACTTTTTCTTTCCTTTGCAAAACAAAAGCGACGTACAAATTGCTTTGACTATTTTGATCTAGAATTTCACATTCATTAATAATTATTTTTATGAGAACATTAGATCTCTGCATTTTATGTATTCAACCTTGAAAATTAAATATCACAGAATATTAGAATAATTTTCAAATGTAAATACTGAGTATAAACTGCATGAGAATTCTTAAATATTTGTAATTTTACTGGAAATTATCTCAACAAATTTTTCAGAGCTCTAAATATATCATTATAGATTGGTGCCAAGTACCTTTTTATAATTGTGATTCTCAGGAAAAAAATTAACACATGGCATATCTGTCATATAAAAATAACCTAAAAGTGGATACTCTCTAGAAAAAGATGAAACTTTTAATTTCGTTGTTTTGAGTTTTAAAATAGCATATGTGTAAAACTTTATTGTTATGAAATATGTTAGATCAAATCATATGAAAGTACCATATTTCTTGGACCAAAACAATTGAATATCAGAAATTTTATATGATTCTATTAATGGAGAAATAAAGCAGTTGGAAGAGAGAGCAGTTGGGGAGAGATCATTAGAAACTGAGACAAGTGTTGGTTGATCAAATAATAGTGTAAACTATATAATACTTTAAAGGTACCTTTCACCTGCATTATCTTATTTCATCCTCACAACAGCACATCAGGTAGTGTTACTATCCCAATTTATATTCAACCCTAGGCCTGCTCTGACTCTAACTTCAGGGCTGGCTGTTTTTTATGAACAGGAGCTAAATACTTGGTGGCCCACTGGAACCCTAGGTTCAGTGAATTCTTACTAATCCTACTCATTAAACTTCCTCTTTGCAGCCTGATCTCTGTTCATTAAGAGATCTTATGTGAGATAGTATTTCCTAACCTACATTGTATAAAAGACAAGTATTCCAAGAGGCAGTAAAAGTTGTTTCAGAAGAAAAGGGTTTCTTTATCAAGTATTTCAGAAAACCTGTATGTTGTGTCTAGACGATTCACTTCTAAAATCTCATTCAGTAAGAACAGTAAAGATGTTTTGGAATCAGTGTTATGGATGAGAGTTGCAAATATTATATCTATCACAGCATCTACTTTATTTCCATATTTTATTTTATTTACACAGTATTGAAAGAAATTTGACTCACAAATATGACAGTTTTAAATAATTTTCTGCACAGGCCTCGATATTCTGGCTCAAAAGAGAAATAGTAAGAAATTTTCATTTCAGAGTCCTGCCACTACAATATCCAACAAGTACTCACGTTTCTAAACTAATGTGTAGAGGGGACCAATAGATGGATTTCTTATCCAGCCTAGTTCTTCAAGGTTTTCTGGAAAATATTTTTTGAATGTATATTAAAACATTATAAACCAATCAAAGAAGTCACAGAGATAATCTCACTCACCTGAGGACCCTTCTCTGACAGATATTTGCTTCAAGTTTCAAGGTCAAATTTATTTTACTTTGCCAGTTGAATCCAAACTTGGGTATAAGGAAAGAGGGGTAACTAAAACCAAGAGAAACTTTTTGAGCAGAATACTATAAAAGAACTAAATCTTGAAATTTAAGTGCATTATTCAAGGTTATAGAGATTTGCAATTTTCTGAGGGAATGTAAGATAGAATGGAGAAATCTTTTAAATGACTCCCAGAAGAAAATTATCTCTTCTTCTTTTAAAAGTGATGATTCTTTTTTTTTGTTAATTTCTTTTTTTTTTATTAAATTCAGTTTTATTGAAATACATTCACACACCATACAATCATCCATGACATATAATCCACTGTCCACAGTATGATAACATAGTTATGTGTTCATCACCACAATCTGTCTCTGAACATTTTCCTTACATCAGAAAGAACCAGAACAAGAATAAAAAATAAAAGTAAAAAAAAACACCCAAATCATCCCCCCATCCCACCCCATTTGTCCTTTAGTTTTTATCCCCATTCCTCCACTCATCCATACACTAGATAAAGGGGGTGTGATCCACAAGGTCTTCACAATCACACTGTCACCCCTTGTAATCTACATTATTATATAATTGTCTTCAGGAGTCCAGACTGCTGGGTTGGAGTTTGGTAGTTTCAGGTATTTACTTCTAGCTATTCCAATACATTAAAGCCTAAGAGGTGTTATCTATATAGTGCATAAGAATGTCCACCAGAGTGACCTCTCGACTCCATTTGGAATCTCTCAGCCACTGAAACTATTCCGTCTCATTTTGCATCCCCCTTTTGGTCAAGAAGATACTCTCAGTCCCACGATGCCGGGTCCACATTCATCCCCGGGAGTCATACTCTGCGTTGCCAGGGAGATTTACACCTCTGGGAGTCGGGTCCCACGTAGGCAGGAGGGCAGCGAGTTCACCTGTCGAGATGGCTCAGTTAGAGAGAGAGAGGGCCACATCTGAGCAACAAAGAGGTACTCAGGGGGAGACTCTTAGGCACCATTACATACAAGTTTCGACTCTCCTTTGTGGTAATGAGCTTCATAAGGGCAAGTCCCATGCTCGGGCTCAGCACATCAAACCGCCAGTCCCAATGTTTGTGACAACATATGCTAGGGGATCAGCATCTCAAAGTTTAGAGATAGGCCTTACACTTCAGGGATAGAGTTAACTGCTGTAAGAGCTTACAATCTAGGGACTATTACAATTATTGTGTCCACGTTAGGCTATGTTCTAAGATTCAATTCTGAGTTTACACATTGTAGTTAGTCCATATTGGTGAGGCATCATCCCTCTCACCATGTTTTCTCCAACACTTTTACTCCTATATATATATTTTCCTACAATTTTATAGAGTTATATTCACATACCATACATTTATCCACAGTGTACAATCAGTTGTTCATGGCATCATCATAAAGTTGTACACTTATCACCACAATCAGCATTTGAACATACTTATTACTACAAGAAAAATTGTTTTTTTTGTTTTTTGTTTTTTGTTTTAGCAATAAGAAAAAATGATAAAAAGAAAAATAACATGTCATACAATACAATATACTACTAAGGACAGCAAATAACACCACTACCAAGAATGCCATATTACTCCCCTATATCCCCTTCTCATATACATTTAGCATTGGCGTATTGCCTTTGTTACATTTAATGGAGGTATATTACAATGTTACTGTTGACCATAGACTCCAGTTTGCTTTGATTATGTTTTTTCCTGAATACCATCCCTTTTTCAAATTTCTACATGGTTGACATTCATTTGCTTTCCCACATGCAAAAACATTTTTATATTTGTATATTTAGTAACAGTCATTGGCCACTCCAGTTTTTGCCACGTTATACAGTCCCAGTCTTTATCATCTATCTTTACCTCTGGTGTCATACATTCTCCTATCCCACCTCTTTCAGCTTTACTCACAGACAAGTGATGATTCTTTTAATTCAGAACTTTATGAAACTAGTAAAAGAATTAGTTTAGAGAAAGTAAACTAAGTTTAGATATTTCTAAATTTTAAAATTGCACTCTAAAAATGAGAAAAAAGAGAAATTTATCTTGTTTATGAATAAGCAAGAAGGTCATAAATTTTGAGCTAGACGTACAACTCAATCAGTATATTAAATTGCTCATGTTGATCTAGTAAAAATGTTCTTTAAACTTTTCAGTTGTTTTAGTTTCCTGGCTGCTAAAACAAATACTGTATAATGGATTGGCTTAACAGCAGGAATTTATTGGCTCACTAATGAGTACAAGGCTTGCTTCCTCCTGGGATCAGTATCTGCTGGCTGGCTGGCATTCTTTGGGGTTCCTGGCTTTTCTGTCACATGGCAATGCCTATAGCAGCGTCTTCTTCTTTCTCTTCTGAGTACATTGACTTCCAGTTATGGCAGCTTCCCATGGCTTCTCTCTCTGTGGCCCTCTCTGTAAGACCTCCAGTAATAGGATTAAGACTCATCCTGATTCAGTTGGGCCACACCTTAAATGAACCTCATCAAAAGGTTCTATTTACAATGTTCAAACTCACAGGAATGGATTAAGATTCAGAACATGTTTTGGGAGTTACATAACACCAAGCTAATGTATCAATATTTTATGTCTAAATTGGGTTGGAAAAGAACATGTTATATTTATTTATATTTACTTATTTATTTACCATTGCAGGAAACATCTAACATTAATAAACATGTTTTGTTTAAGTGAAACATTTGTATACTATTTTTATTGAAAATATGACAGAAACCCCCTCCAAACACCCACGATTAGCATCTGTTCAACTAGAGATGATTTACTTTTTGGTGATTTCTTAAATAGTGTTATATACTTTAGTTACGCGGATATAATCATTGAATCATCATTTACAACTGTAAAGTTGATCCCAGAACATAATAAGTGTATTGTTTTGAATGGAAAATTTACACCTTCGGAATATGAAATTGATACCACTCTCTAAACTGTGGCAACATGTATTTAAGGTAAGAAAAATGTGCAGGAAAATAAATATTAGGCTTTGTTTTCCTGACTGGTGTTATAATTATGATCTGAATTAAACCAAATTCCCTTGGCTATGTATGTGCAGATCAAATGTTCCACCCCAACAGTGCCTCTGCATGACCCCACGCTGTGAGAAGAGAAAATTCATAGCCCATATGTCAGTCAGATGTTAGTTCTTACCCTGGCACCTGTATAGGCTCTCCCACCTGATTAGAGTACACTTGTATTTCTGGGCATATGCCCAAAATGTGGAGTAGGCGCTCCATATCTGAAAATGTTTTGGCTTATTAGTCAGCAGAGGTCATGGGGCCAGAGCCAAATGTCAGGCTCTGAATTGCCCAGGTGTGTTGAAGGTGACAGCTGGGCAGCTGTGTCTCTGGTGTAAATACCAAGGAGGGAGTATTTGAGCTGACTTTCTAGCTCCAGAAGTTAACAGCGTGGCCTGCAGGTTCTGTCAATTCCAATTCAAACACTTGTGCAGATTTTACAGTTTCCAGGAAAGATGTTAAAGACTACATTTCTGGTTCTGATTTAACTCTGCATTCCTGATCTAACTTGAAACACCCATTCCTGTATTCAAGATTATTTGGTTAAGAGCCTAACAAGTAAATATGTTAGAGTAGACAAGCATTCTTCATCCAAGCAGACTTTCAGTCTTCTAAAAGAAAAGGAAAGTAAAGAAAAGAAAATACCTGGGCTCTATGCTGTGCTTTTCTCTGGAGCCACTGTCTAAAGATGACATTATTGATCTTCAGCTGAGTGAACTAACTTCACTTGAGTTTTTCGTGGCAAGCAATATCTTTCACCCACACAACCAGCTCATAAATGGTTAAAATAAAAAATTAATAAGGAGGCAAGACAAGACTGTATACTGCTAGGAGTCAATCTGTCACCCACCGCCACTAGAAAAACAATTCAAAGCACATGCCTTCCTGATAGAATGAAAGCATTCTTCACATTCAAAGGACAGAACTGGATGTCTGAGCATGGACTAGGTAATAACAGTCCATTTGGCAGAAACCATATTTGTACAACTGAACTACATATGATTTAGAAATGGGTGGACCGGTGCTAACATCTCTGTGGGTCCTGAGAACCTTGTAGCTCTGATATCTATAATTATTAATACAGTAAACATTTGCCAAACATTGTGTTAGAAATATGTTAGAATGGGGTGTGCAATATGGAGGTATATAGCTGGTTGTTCCAATATGGCAAAGGCGATGAACATATAAGCAGTGTCATGTGATTGGTGCTATAATTAAATAGTGAGCAAGAAGCTGACTGTACAGAGAAAAGAGGGCTCAGTCTGCCTGAGGAAGTCGTGGGAGCTTTGTAGGGTAATCGTCATTTGAACAAAGAGCATGAGCCAGAGTGTGAGGGGGAAAAGTAAGGATTTTTAAAAGATAAAGCAGGAATAAAACGAGAGAGAGAAAAAAAAGATCAATGTGTAAAAGTAGGATTGACTGTTCAGGCAAAGGTGGGGAACTGGATCTGGGGTACGTTGAGAGATGAAGCATCAAAGGTAGTTGATGCCATTTTGAAGAGGATTTTGAATTCCAAGCCAGTTTACTAGACTTATAATGTAAGAAGCCAGCAAAGGAGAAATCTCAAGTTATTTTACGGAGATTCTGCAAATCATAAAATGTTCTCTCTAAACAGTACAGATCTAAATTTTAATCTCTGATGCATATTGGGGTTCACAGTAAGATACTGTGGTCATCAAGGACCTATTTAGATTTTGAGCAAGGGGTAGAAAAAAACAGTTTTATATTGTAGAAAAATCACCTAAGTGGCAGTGTGGAGGAGAGACTAGAGTGGAGAGATGTAAGAGTCAGAGAGACCAGTTAGGTGGCACTGCAATATTCCAGGCAAGAGTCCAGAAGAGTCTTTGCTGAGGCAATGGCAGTAAGCACAGAGAAGAGAAAACGTTTTCAGGAGATATTTGGCATATAGAATAAGTAGAGTAGACCCAGAATGAGAGTCGAATAAAAGATGGCAAGTTGATAATTTTAGTCAATGCATAGAATAGACAACTAAAATGCAGTGCTCAGATACTTGCACCAAGACAGCATGAAGTTTAAAGATTCAAATGAGGATAAAAAACTTCAAGAGTTTCCCAGTTAGAGTGGGAGCGAGGAGGGAACGCTTAATGTAACGATCCCCCAAACTGTAAAAAAAAAAAAAAAAAGACTTTCTACCTTTCTATGTTTGAACTTCTGGGAATATTTGTCTTTATGACCAGAAAGTCCCACATATTACTATGAGATGTAATGAACAAATTGACTTCTAAGTCGTTAATGAATTTGGTCATGCATTCCTGAAAGATGTCTATAATCTAACCAGATTTTGAAAATGTCTTCATCGTTAAAGCCATGCCTGCAATAGCTTTGTGCAGTGTAAGTTCCAAAGCATCATTTCTCTAACCTTTGATTAGCAGCTTTCATCTCTGTGTGAACCCATCATCTCTACCACCATGTTTCCCCACCTCAGAAAGAAAACAAATATGAAGGAAAGTATAGAGAGAAACTCTGACTCAGACACCAGATTTTATAGGACTTATAGATTGACATGTTGTTAGCATTTTTTTTTTTTTTGGTTTAATAGAAAGCCAGTCTTACTGATTGTAGTGTTCTTTCTAAATGGAGGCACACTGTGTACAGTTCACTGTTATCCATACATTTATTCCACCTCAGCAAGCACTTAAAGTTTGTAGGAAGCTCAATCTCAATTTGAGACTTTTTGCCCTTCCCTACTAAGTGTCTCTCCTTCAAATTTATAAGGAAAAAAAAAAAAAGAAACATTTCTTTTTGTGAAAGGTTTTTGTACACTCGCATCTGGAAGTGTTTATTTCAGTGGCATGTAAGCTATCTGTGGATTTAGTTAGCACCAGACCCCCTTTTGTGTACTCCTGCCTTAAAAATTTTATAAATGATCTTATTGAATTTGTGCCAGTGTGCACATGGTTTGGCTGATTGCTGCATATATCCTTTACCTGCCAGTCACCTTTGATTTATGTTTCTTCTGCTAAGCTTTTGCCTTCCAGAAATGGTGCCACTGAACTGTCCTCTAAATCATCCTATTGATTAAATTACTCCAAGATGAGTTGGTATGCTTTTAGTTGCCTACAGACAGATGAATTTATATTTTTTCTGCCCTCACCCACTTCTAGTAAAACCACTTACAGAGGAGGATTGGACAAGTTATGTCATCGATCTCTTTTTTCCAAATGAATACCATCTGAAACACTGTGCCAAGTCAAGACTAAAGTGATAAAGAAGTATTCTTTGGCATCTACCTCTGTTTGAGTCCTTCTTTTGTGATTAAGTTTATGTCTTGAACTGTATCTGATGTGGTGACTTTTTCTTTTCAATTTTGAGAAAAAAGGGAAATAAAGTCTCTCAAACAAAATAAGTAGAATTATCAGAAAGATAAAGATTTTCTAGGCTTTAGAAAGTTTTACTGACTTTAAAGTTTTTTGATGCTTCCAAGAAAAAAGCAGGTGGCTTGGCAGTTATTTAAAAGGTTAGCTATTTGTGATAGTAGTCTCAAGGGTTTTCATATTCCTAAAGAGAGATCCTAAAGAGAGAATTCTTAAAGAGTGTCTGACAAAATTATGCTTCATTTTGAACTAATTTTCCAGGAGATCAATGGTCATTGAACATGCCATGTAACTTGATGTTGTGGTTTACTGGCTATTGCCACTGTGGGTAACCTTAATGCTTAAAGTGAATTTGCTAATGAGGAAGCCAATGTTGTGCTGAGAAAACCTGGCATTACTGATATTTTTAAAGTAGGTTTTAGATACTCAGAAATATCACTTAAGTAAGCTTTGTAAAGAACTGCTCTTTTTCTGTTCTACATGATGGTAAGGGAGTATTTTTTAATTTTCATTGTTGCACTTGAAATGGTGTGGAAGCATTTAAAATTCTTGGATTACACAGATCTCAGTATCATAGTTCACAAACTGTTGTAAGCAAAGGATCCAACTTTTAGGCTGCTTGTTTGTGATCCCACCAAGTCTGGAGGAATTTATGCCAGAAGACTCATGTGGCTTCATTTATACTGCTAAAAATTTATGTGGAACTCCTTGTGCCCTACCAAGGTGAAAGCTGTCTCAGAAGTGTATCACTTGTATTTACACAGTTTAGTCAGTTGTAGTACTGACATGCTTTTCAGAGAAGCCTCACATATAGGACTAAGTCTCACATATAGGACTGAGCTTATATGTCTGAGCCTCAGTTTCATTATTTATAAAAATTAGCAGTTTTTAGTAATATTAGCTAATAACAATTGAAAGCTGCAGCACAGTAGCTAAGATATAGAATATGCTCAAGAACTGCTAGCTGTTATTTTTAACTATTGGGAACAGAGTCTTTTAAAATCATTATCATCCTAAAGCAATTTGAGTTTGCCTATAGTGCCCTTCTGAGAGTTGCCAAGAGAGGCCGAGCCTGACGTCTGAGCATGAGACAGAGGCCTGGACTTACTGATTGACCTTCTTTGTAGCCTTTAGAAAATTCCCTCATGGTTATGTATCCAATTTTACGTGAATAAAATGAGTAATAATGTGATTTTTGTGGCAGAAAGTTAGTGTCTTGAGATCCGTGAACACTGGTCTCCTTCCCTGCCCCATATATCTGCCCTTATGTGAGCAAACAGGCCCATACTGATGACCATTTTACTTCCTGTGGTGATGGCATTACTGACCACATATGGGAAGGAGACTCAGATGCAGAAAAGGTATAGTAAAAAGATGATAAGCTACTAAAATTGTGGGTTCCAAAAAGAAACTGCCAAAAAACTTTTCCAGGAATGAGAATTTAGAGAAGTTGGAAAGTTTAGATTGAAAGGGAAAAATGAAAGATTAAGAACTGGTCTTAATCATAAGTTTCCAACTTGAGAAGTGGAGAAGGACCCTTATCCAGAAATAAGTTCCTTCTCTTACTTTCACTGCTTCCTAAATTTCTGCTAGCAGAGAGTCATTGTCCCCTCTCAAAATATATGTTGTACACATGGGAAAGTTTAATGTTTCAGACATTTAGGTGAAAGAATTCACAATTCAATAAAACGGTTTGGTGATGATTCTTTAAGTTAGTAGCTGTCATAATTTTTGGTCCATTCCCTTAGTCTATTTCAGCAGGACCTTACTTAATATTCAAGACAACTGAAAATTTATACTGTTTTCAAAAATCTCCTAAGAATATAATTGTGAAATTTCTATCCTCGGGTTATTCCAACATCTCATAGTCAGATACTTTTGCTTCAACCTAAGTTGAAATTTTTCTTTCTTTCTCCTCAGTGGAGAGAATTACACTGTTATGTGATATGAACAAACTCTCTGAGACCCTTCCTAATTTTGGTAACAGTATTTCTCATGTACTTGTTTGGAAGAATATAGCCACTGTCTCCATTTGAATCTCAAGGCAGCTTCTGGGCACCCATACTTCTTTCACGGGTCAGGGTGTAGAGAAGGAACCATTTTTAGATTTGGATATATCTGGGCACAGAGAATTCCTGGTGTTGCAGGGCATGTTGGGAAGAGTCCAGATGCTATCTCTTTCTTTTTCTCCTTGACTTTCTCTGAACTGTTTTCTCCTTTTGAATCCAGTCTTAAACTTTGGCCCACTTCCACCAAAATACATTATATTTCTATTATATTTCCTAGTGTGATTCAAACCTGATAAGGACCTATTGCAGCTACCCTTAAAGGACTGCATCTTAATCACTTTGATATCTCCCTAAAATGCAATGCTTTTTGTTCATTTGGAGCTCAACATAAAAGATAAATGTTGTTCAGGTGGTCTGAAGAGAAAAAACCTTCCAATGAACAAAGTCCAGCATTAATCCCTGTAATCAGTTTTAGATTCCCAAAATCCATTTACCCGATATAAAATGGATACTCTATCAACTATGATTAAACAGTTTATAGAATAACTGCAGGGCAGCAAAAAGAATAATATGGTTGTTTCAGCATTATTATTCAGAATTGATCATTGATTCCTCAGGAAATTAAGGGAAAATAATGCCAGTCTACCTCATGGGAAATATCTGTTTAAAAACAAATATGTTATGTATGAAACATACTGAAAAATCCTAAGCATGCTGGAGAAAGTATGAATGTCTCCTAGCATCATGCTGTAACCATAACTGGAGCTTACAAATAATTATTTCATTGATTGACCTTTACACTCACTCAGCACATCAGTCAGCACTGAGGAACAAAGCTCCACAAACTCTTAGCAATGAGAAGGAACTTTGCTATCCATTATGAGGGTCCAAGGATTGTCTTTTAACATCACTGAAGAGACTATTCAGTCATTCTGAGAGTGTTGTTTATGAAATGAGACAATATGTATAAAGCATTCAATCCTATGGTTATTTTATCATGGAAACTGATCTTTTTTATTAATTGCTCTTAATAGCAATTTTATGTATATATCCAAGCAATCTCCAATTATTGGGATCTGGAAGTAGTCTTGTTATAGAAAAGTATTTTTTGTAATGGTACTTGGTAAAGCTTTTATTTGCATGACTCTTATGAGATATTAAACTGAAAACATTTAATGAGGACTATAGTTGCTATTTAATAAACATGTTAATAAAATGACAATAGTAATAAAAATGAAATTATAATATGATAGAGGTGGGAATGAATCATCACCATTCATTCAGGAAGCTTTTGTCTGAAAAATTTTAGACACCAGAAATAACCATGTAGAAAACATGATTTGAAGAACCCAAAATAGCAGAATGATTTAGATATTATGACACATCTATTTGTTGAGATGATTTTGTGTTCTCACAGACATAACCTAATTCTTCTGATAAAAATGCCTTTGTTAATAGTATGTTCCTGTACAGTTTCAGATGCATTTTTATACCTTTTTATGCATGGCCATCAATTAGGAAAAGAGTCTAGACACCTTGTTTGCGAATTTGGAAGATCTGTTCTCTTCTTGAATAACAACCTCACATGCTACTGTGAAATATGTCAGGTTTCCACACAGACTGTAGTTATCTCATGCTTAGTGAGGAGCTTTTCTCTCACCCCATTAAGAAATAAATTTTCAACATTTAATATTTTGTGCTGTATGGTTAAATATAAGAACTGGACAGCTTCAGGTTGAAGATGGAGCTTCACCAGAGGAGACTTCATCTCTCGTTTTGTGCCAGCCAAAAGCAGACACTCACAGGGATGCTGTAACTTTACTTTCCATGGGAAAAATAGAATTTTCAGGATTGTAACAAAGGAAAAATAGTGCAAAGAAACGTGTCCTTGTTTAAATTGTCAGCTGAAAGGATAGTAATTCTACTCCAAAGGCAGTTGGAGATAAAACTTGGAAGAGAAAGGGGGAAGAAATCTCGTCTTCCAGTTATGATTAGAAAACCCAATTCTCTAAGCCTCCATTTTTTCCTGTGGGCTATACTTGGTTTGCTCCTTGTCACTGATCAAGGTAGAGTTCCCCTGTTGGGCAAGGAAGAATAAGCGTCATGAATAATTCGCACATTTTCCAATCATTCAGAATACATTTTTCCAATCATTCAGGATTAGTTTTGAGTTTCAGGTGTGTGGTGAGTGCCATGTTAGACACTGGAGAAGAGAAGGAGGGAAAAAGCAAACATCTACTGAGGGCTATTGCCTACCCCAGTAACTGGCACACTGATTCTCTCTTAACCACCAATCCCAATACCTAGGAACAAAGAGGGCACTTGAGGGCAACAGTAACTCTTTTTGTAAATAAATGCTAAACGTTGCTTCATTGATCACAGGTGCTTTAGGAATTCAGGGAAGACGTAAAAAACAACAGCTATAATAATCAAGACTCGCCACCAGTGATTCTTGTGGGGCAGCAGTACTGCTCTTAGAAACAAGCAAGGAGGGCTCTCGCCCTGGGCCTGACACTCCAGAGAGCACCTCCTATCCCTGTTCAGAACCCAGGATCCCTGTTCTCCACATCTCTTACACTAAGTCCTGAAACAAAAAGTAACTGCTGCCAAATGCCGAGAAGGTCTGTGGATTGTGCTGCTGCCAGTGTTGTGGACAGACTCTGCTTCCAGAAGGAGGGGAAGATTTGAGCTGCAAGAGGTCTTAAGTAAAAGAAAAGACAAATTAATCTAGCAAATCCTTACTCTCAGATAGCAAGAATGCAGTAGATTCATTGTGTCCCAGTGGTGCCAAGCATCCATTTTCTTGCTTCTCTTCATATTCTAATGCAAAATTCAGAATTCCACAAATTAATTCAGGTTCATAACAGTTACACATGATGACTAAAGAACAGTAGCAATTCACCTATTCCTAAATTTGTATATACAAGGTGTAGATTTAATGTGCATGAAGCTAGTCATTCTTTGTGTTGGCAACAGATGGGCGTTAAACATTAGAATTTGGAATATTTTTTTCCAATTTTTTTTTTAATTAGAGAGGTTGTGGGTTTCCAGAACAATCATGCATAAAGTACAGGATGCCCACACACCACACCACCATCAACACCCTGCATTGGTGAGAATTTGGAATACTTTTGTTTTTTATAAAAATATTTAATAAGATTCCATTAAATGTTCAAAAAATTAAAATTTTCAGTTTTATTTAAATAATTTAAATCCAACTCAAGGGCAAGATTATCATAATGGTACTATACATGCCAGAATTTTGGCAAAACTTTTTGAAGCATTTTTTATGCCTTGAATAGTGCATAGTCTTTGAATTTGTTAATAGGAGTGGTAGTCATAAGTCTGCCAATAACGATGACATTCTTTGGAACAATTTGAAGGTTATTTATGATATTTTCTGAATTTTCCCAAAGAAAGAACATCTTGATGAAATAGATATAACGTTCGACCTTGCAGCCACTATCAAACACAGATTGGGAATGCAGACTAAAAATAAAGTGATTAGATTTAATTTTGACAAGATACAGGATGCATGAAAAAAAGTTAGGACAACAGAAGATTCTCAAAGAGTAAACCAAGGTCTTTAAAAGAAAGTAAAATCAATTTTGAATTGTGCTGTCCAAAATTAGTTGACATGAACCATCGTTTGCTACTAATAATGTTAGCAAAAGCTTACCGAAAACAAAACAAAACAAAAATTATATCTGTTTGGCTATTTCACTTATAAATAAAATTAACATTTGCATAATTATTAAGGAGAAGACTCACAAACCATCTGAAAACTAATTTCTTTAGAAAAAAATGTGCTCTTTATAGATCAAGGTATAGTTTGATTAAAGAGAAATTTGAACAAACTGAGTAATATTATGGTATTTTTAAATTTCTTTATAATGTCCAGCACTGAAATTATAAAAAAGAATTTAACAAATTTGGGTGGATAAAGATATTCCTTTCAGACAATGTGAAAAATTCCAATATATATGATAGCAATCTATATGAGGAAAGTAAAATAATTTGTGAGAGTTTTTGCAATAACTGTAATTTATCATGTGGTTACATTAGTACATTTGAGCATGATTTGTAACATTTATTATTCAATTCTGAATGTAAGTATTGCCATAAGAATTTCATTGATAATTTCAGTTGCTACTGCCTCAGCAGAATGATTTTTCTCCAAATTGTACTTAATATAAAGCTAAATAAGAACTGCAGTGACTCAAAAAAATGATTACCTGAGATGAATAGAAATGTTGTCTATTTTGAAAACAAATTTTATGAAAAATCTTAGTTATAATAGTAATTTTGCAGAAATGAAGGCAAAAATATTTTGTTGAATAAATATATACTATTTTATGAAATTTGTATTTTATTATTTATTATTAATAATATCTATATTTTATTTTTACTATAATTTATTATTACTCATTCAGACTTACAAGCCCATCAACAGAATACGCAAACATACAATAGTCTCAAAGTCATCTTTATATTTGCTTATTCTTCAGTCATTTAAAAACCATGGCTTCACAGATAGGTTCTGTATTTGTCAAGATGGGAGTATGAAACATTTTATTTAACATTAAATTGGCTTGATTTATAACTTTTAAATATTTAGACACGTGGTTTGTGGGCCTCCATTGTACTCTTGCCCCAGGCTCTGTAAACATTAGTTGCTCAACTGTGGGATAGAATTAGGCAGAAGAGGGGTATTACTTTGAGAAAACCATTTCAGTGACGCTCATCTTTTTGTTGTTGTTTCTGGCAAAGATACTTAAATTCTTTGGGATGAGTGAGGGGATATATATTGTTTGGAAAAGGTTATTCAATTTTATTACTTAAATTTACTTTTGGAAGGTGAAGATGATCCTTATTAATTTTTAAATATAAACCATTATAAGTAAAGTAAACAGTAGTCTCCGCCAGCAGGATATGCAGAAAAGAAACTCTGGGAGAAGGTACCAGACTGGAAAGGTAGCAGTGACATGTAAGAATCAGAAGCATATGCAAGGTTATGAAACAGGGGTGGTGTGGCTTCAGGTTCTAAGGGAAAAGGGAAGGAGGGAGAAGGGAAGAGCTTCAGATGGGGAGAGAGATGAATGAGCTTACAGGCACTCAGAAGCCAGTGAGGAAACAGGCTCAACTGGAACAAAGGATGCAAGTCAGTGAGTGGAAGGAAGCACAGGCTGCAGCCCGGATATCTCCGCACAGTTATTTTCTTCCCCTAAAACATGTTAAGACCTTTGGCATGTATTGCCAAAGGGCTTTTTAAAAGGGTTGTACCAGTTTACTCTGCCAGCAATTGTGAGAGTTCAAATTTCACTGTATTCATGTCAGTAATATTAAGTTTTAAACTTGGTTAAAAATTTGATAATTTGATATCCTACCAACATTTCTAAAATGGAGATTGCAGAAAAACTAAAACTATTCCTGTTTTTAAAATCGTTCTTGGAGCCTCACAGTGCCCTCTGCCTTTGGTATAGTGAGAAGAGTCCTGAGACAGGTGTCAGAGCCCTTGCCTCCTGCCCTGGGACAAACCTATGAACCTCTCTCTCCATCTTCAAGTGAAAGTAATAATGTATGCTCTGCTTAGTCCTAAAGTGGTTAAGAAGATTAAAGGAGATGATATAAATGCACATTCTTCATTAACAGTAAAATTACTAGATAAATGTAAAGTTTAAGATAATTTGTGTATATTATTTTGGTATAGCATATGGTTAAGAACTATGAGTACCTACTTCATGGAATTGTGTGAGACTCAGATAAAGATGCATTACTACTTCTGATCCCAAAATCAAAATTGGTGAGCTATATAGGTGATTCTAAAGTTTACATAGAAAATCAAATATAGAAAAAGAGACAGGAAATTCTCAAAAATTATAATCAGGGGATACTAACTAGCCAGACCAAATGTAAGACATTACAAAGGTCTAATAATTCCAAGTTTGTTGTTGGTACCTAAACAGATTGATTGAACAACCCAGAAAGACCAGAAGTACACCCAAATACAAATGGTGAATTTCACATATGATAAAGAGACAAAAAAGAATCTCTGAAATATATTAGCAAACAAAACAACAACAGAAAACATGCCAAGGTGTAGAACAGCAAAAAGTTATGTTGTGCTATTATTTATATTAAGAGGGGTGATCAAGGAGGAGATCTGTTTATAGACATATATCTATATATCTATGTGTATATGCTGGTATATGCCTAGAATTCTCTGAATGAGCCTATATAAAGCTAGTAAAAGTGTTGCTGTGGAGATGAATGAGTTCAGAGGTAATGAGTTCAGAGGTAAGAGGTAGGCTTACTATTCAGTACATACTCTGCAATAGTATTTCAAATATTACCTATTTTTAAAAAAAATTTAAGAAAATATTAGCTCATATTAAGATTGAGCCAGTAGGTAGTCCTACAGACCAAATATCTAGCTGATTTTTTAAACTTTTCACTCAGATGTTTTAGTGTCCAGATGTCTCTAATATGCTAGGAGTTGTATAAACCCACCCTTCTGCAGTTCTTTGCATGGTTCTGGGCACAGAATTAGCATGCAGCAAAGATTTTCTGGAATGTGAAGGTAATTTTCCTTTACTACAGAATGGGTCTCATTTAGGAAGCAGGATTACATAGTTGGCGGTCCTCTTAAATACCTTCCCCATAGTACCAGTGTGAAATATCAAACTTCTGGCAGCAAGGCAAGTTTCATAAATTCATGTATGATGTTTCTTTTCTATTTAGAATTGAGATCTAATGCCCAGTGCCTACCTTTTAAAAGTTATCTTTCTAAAAATCTTGCTACCTTTTGTGCTGGTTGAAATGAAGCTCTTTGGACATGTGGGGAGTTGTTAAGATTTCCTCCTTTGGAAAGTCACTGAAATGGATTTCAGAAGAGGTTTGTTTCTTGCTGCTCTTTCAGATTCTCTTTGTTGTTTTGGCCCTCCACAGTTCCTCACTTCACTATAGGCAGAGCCACAACATTCAGAAAACAAACTAAGCATGTTTTCCTTTCTTTTCGTTTCTTTTAATTTAACATTGGGGAAAGTATAGATAAACATCTATTACCAATAATTTTAGCAAAACAGGAATTTTTCAAGTCTATAACGTCAGCATCTCACAAAATAGTTAACCATGTTGTATATATTGGAGGCACATGTGAGGCACTGGTGGTTAAGCAGTATGATTCTCTTAAAAAGATCACCTCCTAAAACAATTATGCCTAAAATAACCAAATATAAATTAAAATATGATGATTTGACTTTTGGCCTGTTGATCCACTGTGATAATTAGTAATGATTTGGCCTGTAATAGCTGATGGAATGATAGTGATTCATTATTATAAAAGAATCATGTTAAGCTGTTGCATACTCTCAAGGTTGGCAACTCCATTCATTATCTCTTGTTTTGTATCTATTAGATCTGTAAACAAATACCCCAGAACTTACTATCTTAAAACATCAGTAATCATTTATTATCTTTCCTGATTGATGTGGGCTAGGAATTTGGTAGCAACTTGGCTAGGCAGTTCTGGCTTGGGGTTTCCCATGAGGTTACAGTCAAATGTCAGCCAGGGCAGAAGTCATCTAAAGCCTTGACTGAGGCTGGAAGTTTTACTTCTAAGGTGGCTCACTTAAAAGACTGACAGGTTAGTGCTGACGCTTGGCTGGGGGCCTCAGTTCCTCTCCACTGGATGGTTAAGTGTCTTCTTTGTACGCCATCTGGCTTACCCCAGAGCAAGCAATCCAAGAAAGCAAGGTGGAAACCACAATGCCTTCTGTCACCCAGCCCCAAAGATCACATACTGTTACTTTTACCAACACGATTTAATGTAGGCGGGAACTACCCAAGGTCATGAATACTTGTAAGAATTATTGGAGGCCAACTTGGAAACTAACTACCACAGTTGCTCAAGCAGGATATACTCTTTAGGAAAAAAACAATTTGGCCTGTGAATTAACAAAGGACCTCAAAGAATCATTAGATACAAAGTGTCAGTCACTTATTTCTCAAAATTGTGTAGTCAAGTTTGTTCTGGAATTACAATTCACATAAGCGACAGTTGGAAGGTTGTAAGATTTTTGTGGGGTAGAGTGGTTGTTGGTCTCTTTGGGTTTTTGTTTGTTTGATTTGTTTTGTTTTTGAATGTCTTAACATTTGGGTGTAACAAGGAAAATGTAATATACTGACCTAAAAATTTTTCATCTAAAATTCTTTTTTAAAAAGTTGGCAGAATGACAGTGGATGGGGCTGAGGGCTCCACAGAGAGAGAGGTTGGAAGAGCCAGAAAAAAAGCATACAAAGATATCATTGAGTGGGGAAGATGAAACAGTAAGCTGCACTTGAATTCCACAAAGGCAGGGCTCACGATTGGTATCTCCAGGACCCGATACATGCTTGGCACAAGTAGGTGTTCAGTAAATATTTTTTGACAGAATGACACTGGGAGTGGGAGCTAGGGTTTCTGGGTTATGGAGAGAGTGTGCAGGGAGTTGAAAGATAGAGGAATGGGCCTTTGCTGTAGGGTTCCATGATATTGCTTGAAGTGATGCCCCAGCACATCACGTTATCAATAAAAAACGTGATGCAAAGAGCCTCATCTCTTCTCCATAAATACAAATGCTGAAGGTTAGGCTGTATTGCATACAGTAATTGGTGATTTTGAAAGAGGAAATTTCTGTTGAATAAAGGATCACAGCCAAATACTGTTGAATAGAGTTCAGGTTATTTTTTCCCACTAAATTCTAAGTGAACACTTTCTAACATTAGATTTATGCAGGATGACTAATGGACTATAGGGTAATTTAGCCATTGTTTTTTAAAATCCGTTTTAGCAAGTAAACCTGAGATTGTGCTGAAAGAGTTGAGGTTAACCCCAGCTCTTTCAAAAGTACTATGGGGCCTGCGTGTTTCCTCACTGTAGAGGGAAGGCTTTCGTTCCGTTATCTAGCCCAAAGCCCACATTAAGTAATCTGCCTGGCCTTCAGTTTATCCTCTTTAGTAGGACCTTGGGCTGAGTCAACACAACTGGAATTTAGAATCTTGACTCCAGAAAGTCTGTGTTTTGTAAACCTCAAGCTTAGCCATTCTCTGATTTTAACAACTATTAATATTTTAAGTCATGTACTCAATGGTAGATTCAGCATTAAATGAGATAATGTGCATAAGATGCTTTGGCCAGGGCGCCATAAATGAAATGGAAGCACAGCCGTCCTCATCATGTCATCATCATCACGATCATGTAGTTGACCATGATATCTGCCCAGCTGTACTACATGCTGGCTTTGAAGTATCCTGAGTTTCTAATCTGTAAAAAAAAAAAAAGAAAAAAGAAATGACAATTCTTACCTACTTTTCTCCCCTAGAGAAATTTTATACATACCATTTTATACCTACAAAAATAATGTATGAAGACTACTTAGAGAAAAGCAAAATAGGGAAGAGGTGCTTTTTAAAGTCCATTGGGATAAGAACTAGAAGACCTGGGCTCCAGGATGATGTCTGCAATTAACCAGCTCTTTTGTGAACTTTACATGCTTCATATTTACTGTTAGAATTTAGACTGGATGATCTCAAAGATCTCTTCCATTACTAATCACCCTATTTATTTTGTGTTTGATCTCACAACAACCCTGTAGAGTAAGTTTTATTATCTTTAAGTTGCTTAATTTCTCTGTGACTCAGTTTCCTCATATAAAAAATGTGACCAATAATAGCGCCTTCTCGTGGGATTGTTACGAATTAAATGAGTAAAAACATGTAAAGCCATTATAACAGTTCCTGGTATATATTAAACCCTCTATAAGTATTAGTGATGAGGAGGAGGTGGTGGAAGAAGTGGAAGCAGAAGCAGAAGGAGGAGAAAGAGAAAAGAAGATTTTGCGGATGAGGAAGCTGAGATTCATGAAAGTTAATTTTCCTGACATAATGCAGTAGAGAGCTGAAAACTGAATTCATGTCTTATGAATTCCATTGAACCACATCGTTTGCACATAACCTCTCCAACTTTGTTATCTGTCTATTTTTGAAACATATGCTTGATTATCACAGCATATAAAATGGATGGAACCCCAGCTTTTTTATAGATTGTTTTACAGTAAAGGGTAAGGAACAAGAAGTTGTCCAAGTGACATAGGACAATGCCTCCTTCAAAACTAAGAAGGCCTACCACCGTATCATCACCTAGGAAGGTGGAGGAGAATTCTACTCATTTCCCAAGAATTATTTGTGACCAACTCAGTTCTGATGACAGTGCTGTCAATATAATCACTCATTTTCCCTACCTTAGTTCTGGCTCTACATGTTTCTCACTTATTTAGATAAAGAGATTGAATTTCACTTTACATTGTATAGCCTATTAAAGCAGTGAAATAAAGATTTTGTTTTCAAATGGATTGTTCATTCTCCAATCTTTTCCTCCAATTGTGGTTCTGCTTTGTATGAATGCATAAAAATAAAATCTCATCCCCTTAAATACAGTTACTCCATTAGGCTGGATCAGGGCCCCAGACAATGTAAACATTGTTTTGCCATCTTAAAAGACAGGTGAATCTATTAAGTAATTTGACTAGTTTTGTTGTTCTTTGTGTTTAGTTTCATTTTGTTTTCAAATACAAGCAGAGCATTTTATCTCAGAGACTGTCTCTAAAAACAAAGTGTCCTTGAATCTCTACAATCCTAATCAGTGCTGCTTTTGACCAAAACATTTTTGAAGCTACTTTTTAATAATTATCTTTAGAGCTTGCAGTATGTTCTTTGGAAAAGACTCAGTGGTGACAAATCAATCACATTACTTTGTTATCATACTATAATTTTAGAATCAAACTACTACTGACCTAATGATAAAAAGGAAGTAGAAGTTATGGAATGGACCATCTTCTGGTTTAGTTCAGTGGCCATGTATATAAATCTAAATTGAGGGACAAAAGTAAAGAAATATTAAAGAAAATTTTTGATGTATTGAATGATAATAATAGACTATTACTATTTCTGGATGTCATTGACACATTTCCATTGTGTCAACATCATTATGAGTATTTATCTTCATACCCTCTAAGTTTACCTAGTGGAAAAGTGAAATTAAAAGTTCTGTAGGAACTTTTTTTTTTTTTTACAAAATAATGTTCAAGTTTTGTATTTTATATTATTTTTAAATGTCATAAAATGTCATAAAATGGATTATTTTATTGCCCCATAAAACTCACATGCTTATTAACCTGATTTTCTTGGTCTATTTATAAGGATGTTTTATCAAAATGGATATTTTAAATGTTATAAAGATGCACTACTTTGCTAAATTATACTATAAATGATTAATTTGGAAAACAAATACATTTTTATTATTTTTCTGCCTTTATATTTAATAATAGGCAATGATTAGGAAGTAAGATGCCCTCTATGTGCATATATGCTGTCTTTGGGTACACAGGCCTCTACTGTCAATTAATAATTGAGTCAACATTCATCCAAATTTAAATGTTAGGTTTTGGTTGGTTTTTTTGTTTGTTTGTTTGTTTGTTTTTTAATTGACCCTACATAGGATTCAGAAACAGAAGACTTCTCTACAGTTTTTCTCCTGTATGGGTAAATTGGCTTGTGGTAAAAAAGAGAGAAAAGTACAGCATCAGAAAATTGGAGATGAATTCCTGAAAGATATTTTAGTAAAAGGAAGGAAATCAGATTTTGGCTGTGTAGTGTGGTAGAAAGATCAGAAGTCTAGAGGCCTGGGCTGAAGTGCTTGGCTCTGCCACTAATCTCTCTGAAGGACCTCAAGACAAATCACTTGA
The DNA here is from genome assembly GCF_015220235.1 of Choloepus didactylus. Lineage (NCBI taxonomy): Eukaryota > Metazoa > Chordata > Mammalia > Pilosa > Megalonychidae > Choloepus > Choloepus didactylus. The sequence continues at coordinate 106,896,805 of NC_051313.1, forward strand.
CCTCTGTGGGGTTGTTTCCCTAGCTGTAAAATGAGAGGTTTGACTTCATGGTGGCTAAAACCCCTTCCAGATATAACATTCTGTCATTCTAATTCTGTATGTCCTGATCTTCTTTTCCCTCCATAATATTTGTATGCAGACTATCTAAACACCCACAGATGTTAACTTCCAGACTTGTTCTTCTAGATATTTCACTCAAGACTCTTTCTTCATCCCACTACCCTTTTTTCTTAAGTTTAAGAAGAAAAAAAAATCCTAAAATATCATGAGCTTCCAAAATTAAACAGAGAAGTAATAAATATAGTATCAACCAATAAGAAATAGAACTGGAAATGGCACTTTGATCAAACTTTTTTCCAATATTTTATTATGAAAACATTGCCACATACAGGAAAATTGATTAAAAAAAAAATTACAGTGAACATACTTTACCATTACCTGTATCCACAATTAATATTTTACTCTTCTTGTTTTGTTGCAAATATACTTATCCATCCTTTATCCATCCATCAACTTTCTTTTTTTAAAATGCATTTCAAAGCAAGTTCAATACTTAACGCATATAATTAACTAAAGTTCAGTATTTCTACTTTTTCCTTGAAGATAAGATTTTCACACAATGAAAAAGTGCACCATTTTGGTGAAACTTTTTGATCTCCATCTTAAGTCTTGGTATATTCTATATACATGTTAATTGAAAGAGTTATGTTTAGCAGGAACTGTTTATAATGTATGTTACTTGTTGAAAGGACCATTATTTGCCAGACTGACATTAAGGTGATATAAAGGGCAGAGCTGGGAAGTGGGAGAATGAAGAGAAATTCTGAAATCCTTTAAAAAAAAAAACAAAAAAAAGCAAAATTGTCAGATGATTGATGAATGATTGTAAGCATTTTGGTACTTTGTACATGCTTGCTTATGTAATTTTTTTCTACCTTTACTATGTAAATTTGAGGACAGGGAAATGAACAGAGATGCCGTTTCTCTTCTCCACTTTCCTATCTCCCTGCAAATTCTTTCTCATCTAACAGAGAGACCTTCACATGGTTCCTGAAACAGGGTTGACACCTTGTTAAAGCCTGATAAGTGAGTGAATGAATGAGTGAAAGAATGAATGTCTATCCTTAGCAATCAGAGGGTCCTTTCTAGGGTCTCCCTAACTGATGCTTATGTGATATATCCTCAAATGGATTCTGATACCATGCTCTACAAAAGTATTAGAGCAAGGAATTCAGGCAGGTTAGGAAAGGGCTTTCTCATTTATGGGTATGCTTAATTGGCTTAGATTTCTTTGCATTTATATATACATATACATTTGTAACTATAAAACATAATTATATAATTGTACATACTATATATACATGTTTATAGATACAATCATACTATAGTTGTCGAGCATATTGGGAATATTTGCCAACATGGCTATCCTACCAGCCCCTGAATTTAGTTGTAGATTTCTCAGAACAGTTGCAGTATAAGGTCTGTCGTCTACTGGGTCCTTGTTGATCTTAGTGGTTTATGTCTCAGCTCTTTGAGAGTTGACCACTGTCTCAATGAGTCATCCCAGCATTTAGCAACATTCATGGCTATCGTTCTTCAGACTCTCTTGAAGTAAATTCCCAGGCACCAGAAAGCATTGTTTGTACATGAGACAGTTGGCGTAGAAGGGTTTTTTTTGGTATTTCCACAGTCCTTGGAGTGTGATATGCTATTTGTCTTTCCAAGAAGGCCCCCTTGCAGGGGGTAAAAAAGCAAAGCAACCTATTCTTGATGTTGGGAATTGCTTACTTTTGATATTTGGACAAGATCTGGCACTGCTAAAAATGTTCTCTTTTTTATGCACTGCTCATGCCATCCATGAGGACACAGAGTCTCCTTAGCACTCCCATACTACTGCTGATGGTCTCGTGCTAGGGAAATGAGTAACAGAAACACCAGTGAGATTTGGCCCTTTTATTCAGCGCAATCCAGAGCAGCAGGAAGGAGCCAGAATGAGCAGTAGATTCACCATCAGGGGCAGTAGAGATACCAAGACAATTGTTATCACAGAAGCCCAGCCTAGGGGCAAAAGCAAAAGTTTAGGCATTGCAGTTGTGGGTATGCAGCTGTGGGCTTCAGCCAAGAGGCAGCACTGGGAGTCCAGGAAGAGGTGACAAGGAATCTATCCTCATCAGGAGGTTGGGGCAAACACCAGGAAATTCAGGAAGTGGTTGCTGTGATAAAGTCCAAGAACACAGGCAGCGCCAAGGAGCTCCTAAAAGGCGGAGACAGTCAGGAATCCATAGCTATAGGAACATCCATGGGAAGAAACGACACCTGGAAGAATCCCAGCAGCAAGGTCCTAGAGGGAGTGGTGGAGCAAGGTGGGTGGCCCAGCAGCTGGCCTGAGTCAGTGGAATGACCAGTACAGGGCAGGTCTAAGCAGAGAAAGCCACCCACTCACAGATGACTTCCTTGTCACCCTCCTATACTGAAGCTTCCTAGACTGTGAAGACGCAGCCTCATCCAGGCAGGCAGCTCGTGACATCATCCTTAAAAGGCTGAAATGGATGGCTCCATCCTATGGTTTTTTTCTTTAAAAAGTATAATTATTGGGGCAAGAAAAACTGTTTTGAACTTGGGTTTGAATCTTACTTTACATTTTTCTGGGGTTTAGTTCTGTTTGCTTCCAACAAGATCCAAATACCTACTTCAAAGCAAACGTTCTAACAAGAACTTGTTAAAAGGAAGGGAAACCAGCTCCTGTGGCTTCTTGTACACCCGCTATGGAGGCACTCACAGAACCACGTTTGTGAGTTGAGTGTAAATGAATCCGAAACCTACAAATTAGATTTCCCTTGAAATACACATGGGTTTCAAACCTTAACGGGAAAAGAACTTGGCAAATCAAATCTGACCATATTCAGTAAAACCTCACTAATTTGCACTAATGACCAAGAGACCCACTGAGAATTACTGAATTTTTGTGAGTGTGTTAGCATGGGAACAAATACCAAAACAGGGAGGTGGGGGGAGGTTGAGTAAGCAGGGACAGAAGTGGTTGGGAAGGCAGCAAGAGAGGGAGGGGGAAAATCAAAGTTCCAGCATCAAACAAACATACTTTATGGTACAATGAAGAATGTATTTGAACGGTTACTGGAATGAAACCCAATAGCTTAATGAGTGCTTTGCTGTGGTGTGCCTGCCCACTGGGGAGGTGGCCATGTCGTACAGCCTGCCTAAGCCAGCAGCTAATGTGCACTTAGGTAAAAAGGCCTTTGCTTTATTGAAAATTGGGGGGTTGCGGGTTTTGCCAGGGGTGTGAACCAATGAGATTCTATCATGTGTTATGCACATTTGTTATGAACTTGCACATGCAGGCTGTAATTGTAAATCAGCATTGGAGGTAAGATAGCTTACCACCTCTTGAAAAAAAGGAGGCGACTTGCTAGGAGAGATAGCAAGGGAGGTTGGAATTTTGTCTAGCTGAGTCTTCCTTAGGTGTTAGTGAGTCATACTTGTAGTAGAAGCTATTTAATTTACAGCATTTTGAATTGAAGACTGAATATTTGGTAACCCTTTATTGTGGAATGAATTTCATTAAAAATAAAAGGTGCACCTTCGCTTATAAGCAGCTGTCTAAAAAGTTCCTTAAAGACTTAAGTATTCAAGGCCCACATTTCAGTAATCATAGTAGGTGGTTTTAATTCATTTCATTTGAAAAATAAAATACTTTTTTCCATTTGTTCCTATTTTAACATGTGCTATTAAAGTATGGTAATACTTCCTTTCATTCCCCTTTCCGTAACATCTTAGAATATCTAGAGTCTGGATATTTTTTATAACTGTGGAATATGTATTGATTAAATGGGCTATTCCTCTAAATTAAGAACAGTCATGTTCTTAACGTTCTTGTGTTTGTACTGATTTCATTCCCTCCTTCAGACGTTCTTTACTGTGAACTAATATTTTACCAGCTGAAGAATAATTTAGAACTTCCACCCAAGCAGCCACTGAAGACTTTAGGAAATAATATGTGTAGCCAGAGCTTTCTCTGGGAAAGTTGATGTGAATGGTTTCAGGTCTTGTGGTGCTGTCTCGGGACCAGAAAAAGAATTCTCACAGAAAAAGACAGAACCTAATTCAACACACACTAGAACTTTTTGCTTTCATCATTTTCAGTCTTTCTTCCCTACCCCCCTAATTAAGCAATAAAACAAGATTCATGCAGACCTTTCGTGCTATCTCCCCTTCATGTCAGGGGCAGGGAAATAAAGAAATTTGAGAAACTTGCTCATTAGTATTCCCATGGGAACTATATAAACCTCTCCACTCTTCCTGTGACACCCAGGCAGGTGATCTGCCTTGATAATCAATCAGTCAACCAATTCAGACCAACATAGCCTCTCTAAATTATTTTCTTCTTCACCTCAAAATTTCTGTAGCTTAATTCCTTTTTTCCTCTATTAGACCTTTTTTCTGAGGCAGAATTACCCATTGCTTTGTTAAGTGGAGCCCTTGAAGCCCCTCTTCTTCAGTCACACTCTCTCACTCTTCTCTGTCTTTCATGTGAACACACTCAGGTCTCCTCCATCTTGAGTCCTTTCGTTGACACTTAAGATTATTATTCTTTCTCCTGCCCTTTTAGAACAGAACCTCTTAGAAAGTTGGAGAAAATTCTGCATAATATGTTTGATGTACTCTAAATCTTTACCTTTAAGGCCCTGTATATCTTGTCGCTGGTAGCCTCTCTTGGCTCATCTCTCACTGTCCACGCTCTTGCTCATTCTGCTGCAAGCCGCACTGGCCTCCCTCCTGTTCCTCAGACATTCCGCTTTGTTCCCGCCTCAGTGCCTTTCCACTTTCAGTTCTTCCTACCTAGATTGTTCTTGTGGCAGATATCTGCACAGCTTACTTAGTCCCTTATTTCCTATAGGTCTCTCTGATCAGATGTTACCTTCCCTGACCCTTTATATAAATAACTCCATCTTGTCTCTAGGACTCCCAGTGCCTTTTCCAGCTTAACTTTTTCCCATAGCACTTGTCACCCCCTACCATATAGTATGTATGTATTTATTTGTTTGTTGTAAATATTTCTCCCACTATAATAGAAGTTCTAGAGGTCATGAACTTTGCCTGTTTTGTTCACAGATGTATTCCCAGCACCTAGAAGAGTGACTGGTAAATAATGGGAACTCAATAAATAATGAATGGTTGGATGAAGGATATAATATAGATACATGTAAGCATTCTGCAAATATATACTGATCCTTTCTCTGGTTAACTATTATTCTGTTTTGTTTTTCATTAATGGCTTTTCAGTTTCTTTTTCAAGGGAAGTTTTTTATCACAGTTAAATGGAGTCTCACACTCTCTTCCTAAACCCTCTTACTGGTTCTAACAGAGTTATCAAACATTCAAATCCTTGACACTCATTTCTTAATTTAACTTGGAAATAAGATGTTCACAATAAAAGAATAAGCCCTCAAAGAGATAAGCTGTGAAGCAAGAAGGATATTTTCAGAATTTTTGAAATTAAGTTTTTCAGTCAAGTTCAAGAGGCAGTAGTAGAATTATATCATTTCATCATAATGTATTATTACTTCAATAATCCTCTACTGGATGAAATGGGAGCAAGTTGAGTATGCTTCATCCAGTTCCAGGGTTCAGAGAAAGGCTTCATAGAGGAAGGATTGCCTGAGTTGAATTTTGAAGGATAGGAAGGCTTAGCCAAGCTAAGAGGGGGGAGATACAGAGGAACATAAGCAAAAGTAGAATTCAAAGATGTGTGAAATGGCATTGCAAGGTCAGGAAATTACCAATATTGTAAAATTACTAAAGCATGAAGCTTGGTGGGGAATGGGTGGAGACAAGAAGAAAAGGAGAGATATGGGGGCTAGCATGTGAAGAATGCTGTACTTTGGAGTTGGACTTAATCTTTGATAGGATATCCTGAGGAGGCTTTTTTTTTTTTTTTCATTAGAAAAGTTGTGGGCATAAAATACAGGATTCCCATATACCACCCTACTGTTAAAACCTTGCATTGGTGTGATACATTTGTTACAATTAATAAAAACATATTTTTATAATTATACTAGTAACTGGAGTCCATTGCATAACTTAGAGTTCATTGTGTAGTGCAGGTCCATGTATTTTTTTTTTAATTTTTATTTTATTACCATGTATACAACCTAACATTTCCCCTTTTAACCCCATTCAGATACATATTTGAGTGATGTTAATTACATTCATCTAGAAGGGCTTTTAAGCTGACAATTGAACAGAATTATAAGGGATGTTATATTAGTTATCATATTTTCCATGGTTTTAAAACTTTAGTCACAGAGCTTGTTCTTTAGCCAAGATGTTCTGTATTAGCTTAATATCAGAATTAGATCAAAATAGAAATATCCAGTTGAGGTTGGGGTGAAAAACTCAGAACTTCCTAGCTTGGCCTCCCCTTCACTCTTCTCCTAAACCCTTTTTTCAGCTCCTAGGACTCCTTCACAGAACTTCAAGGGCTCTTCAGAGCACACTTTCTTAAAAAAAACCCTTCATTTATAGATTAGAAAACTGACTGAGAAAGTGAGGATAGGTTTAGTGAATTAGTGGTAAAGCCCAAATTCCCAGTCTAGTGGGTTTTTTTTTTTTTCCAATGGAGAAAAAAATGTGTATTTCATACAAACACAAATTCCTGGTCCTATTATGCAGATGCAATAAATAAGATAAAAAGAAAGATTGTCCAAGTTGGAGTATATTTTCAACATTTAGTACATGCTCATAAGCTAATCTTAAGGCTTTTCTTTTTAACAATAATAGATTCTTTTGGAATTGGATTGTTGTTCATACGAAGCATCATCCTTTCCCTTGCCTTTTTCATGCTAGTTGAGAGAGCACCAAGTTATGATCCCTCAACTTGAATTTTTAGGAATTAGGTATGGGGGAGTGTTTTGTTATGGCCTCATTGTTAATGGAATCTCTTCCCTTTAGTCTTGATAGCCTTGGTTTACTGACCTTGTCTAAATAGTATGTCATGGCTGAAACCTTTGTAATGGCAAAAGCAATGGAATAGGAGTCAGGAGACCTTGTTCTACGCCTAGTCTTGCAATTAAGTGTCTGAATAACATTTGGAAAAGTCACTTAAGCCCCACTGGACAGTGAGAAGATTGAACTAAATTACCTCCAAGGCCCTTTCCAGCTCCTACAGTCTGATTCTAATTACAGCACATCTTGTGTTTTATCTGCAAGACTGGTCATGTTTTACAGACTGCTATCAGCTGGCATTTTTGGTGGTCCTCATGACTCAGGACGTTGGGTGCTAGAAGCAGCTGATTGTGATATCTCTAAGGAGGAGCAGAAGTGGGCAACTCCTCATCATGACAGCGGATACATGCTAATGAAATGTGTTCTCTTGCAATTATATTTGCAACCTGAGAATTTGAATAGCCTTCACTGAATTCTGGTTATAACATTCCTCATGACCCTATCGGTGGACAGTTCAGACTTGAACAACCTACTTAGCAGTTAGGAGGATGTTTATGAAGAGCTCTGCTTATCTCAGTGGGAATCATGGTATATAAGAATTGTAGGAGTCGTTCAGTCTTTTTCTCAACTGCTCATTCTGTATTTGATTCCTAGTCTCATTTTACTGCAGAAGTGCTTTCTCAATGTGCTATTTAAAGTCTTTTACATCCCATTACCTTAAGAATAAGTGTGATATAACAAACAATGGCATTATTATATTGTAAGGACAAGAAGTAGGGGTAAGTCATAAAGCAGAACATTTTTATTTACACAGCAGTGTTTACTTTAATAACCAGCAAAATTTGGACGAGAACTAGAAAAATAGTTAAAGATAAATGCACTTATGTTTCAATGTTATGATTTTTCACATACACTAACGTTCGTTTTTACTTTTTTTAAATCCTTGAAATTCAGACATGACACTGGGAGAGTTGTTGGCATCCTTTGGTCAACACATTTGTCAGGTATTTTCTTTTTTCAGTGTCTTTCTATGGTTCTACTAAGCAATAACCTCATTAGCAACCCATTCTGAGAGGTATAGTATGATAGCTTTACTACAAAGGCGTTCTGTATTTCAGTTGCCAGGATATAGCACTCTTATGACAGGGGGAGAAAAGAAACTTACTATGAAGGGGAAGCTTAGACATTATTGACTCTAAATATTGGAGCTTTCCATTTGAAAGTTTACCGAGGCCAAAGAATTGTTGAATTTGGAGATTTCAAAACAAAAATCTCCAGCAAACTCTAAAAATGTTTCCACCTTGAAAGTAAGTCCTATTCCCTCCTGTGAGCATTTGCCTTACATAGCTTTGGATTAGTCTTTAAGTTATTTTCATCACAAATACCTTTCACTAAGAGACACAGTATCACCCACTTCTCAAGTGAAACAAATAAAACCTTCTGGTCTTAGGGCTGGGCAACATGAAAACAGACTGTCAAGTGTGCAATTAGGGGGACTCTTTTTACCTCTTTATATCAAGCCTATTTTTTAGGTTACATCAGGTAGAGCGGTGCAGACTCCAAAAGGCCCAAATACAAATTAGCCCTGGAAGATTCCAGAAGTGCTGAGAACTGGCAGATTTAAATCATTTTCAACTCCAAACCTTTTTTTTTTTTCTTTTTACTTTGGGCTTTATGTCATCATATATGAATTAAAACTATGAAAAAACATGTTATTACTTATTTTACCTTTTCTGGGACCTTGACTTGGTCTTCACAAGCAGAATGCATTACAACCAATGTCAGTGCTCAGAGAAGGGTGATATGTAACAAAGATATTGGTAAGTCTCAGGCAACCATAGAAACAATAGCATGACAGTATATAGGAGTGTGCTTTTTTTTAACAGTTGTGAGTAGATGGCATAGTGAACAGGGGTGAATACTAAGCTGTATCTGAACTCAGTATATGAGATCAAACAACATGAAATTGCCATATGTGTAAGTCAAAACCAGTTGAGTATTTACAATTTCATGTGGTTCTACCTAATAGTTATTTTGATCTCTTATCAATTGCAGTCACCTTCAATTCACCTTTGTTCCCAGCATATAAACTAAATTCACCTAAATTGACAAGCCACTAGCAAAACAAAATGACTCCCAGAAAGATGCAGAAGTTTCTCTGTAATTCATTTTCTTCTTGTGTAAAATGGGCATAGTAATGGTACCTGCCCTTGTAGGGTTGTTTTAAAAGATTTTTTTAAAAGGGCTTAGAATAGTGCTTGTCACATAATAAGCACCCACCAGATTTAGCCTTAGCAGCATTATCATAATTATCAGCATGTTACTAATTTGTATAACAAATACTTTTGACATCCAACTACCTGACAGGCCTAAGTATTAGGTGCTTGGAGCACACTTGTGAACAGACTATATTCTCTACCTCAAGTAGCTTACAGGCAAGTATATGCCACAACTATAACATAGCATAATAAGTACTACTGTAGGGTCAACAGGTGTTGTGATGCACAGAGGTGAGGCCTAACTTTTCTTAATGATCATAGAAGGTGCTTTGTGTTGGATAAGGTATTAAAGGTGATGCCCTATATTTCTTTTGTATTTTCAGAACACCTGGATTAAAAGATTGAAAAGGTAAACAATGTGGGAGAAGTAAAACATAAACAATGAAAAAGAAAATGTGCCAGTTAATATCAATATTAACTGAATTAAATTCAGAATTGAAGATTCTAATTTCTATAAAGGAATTTATTTTGTTGAATAAAAAATGCCTGCTACTGTTCAGCCAAAATGTTTTGGATTAGTTTATGATATAGAAAATTGATTGAATTGAAATGTATATCTTTCTCCCATATAACAACATACCAAATTGTGTACTCATGAATGCTAAAGTCCGCACAATTTCTTTATTACAGATTTTATTCTCATTTATGAGTTTCCATGTTAAACTGTTAAATCAACAGATCATCACCTTGGCCTTAAATTAGCATAGCACATCATTAGGGAATGCAGTGCTATACATTTAATTGCTGTTTTTAAAAGTTATGTCATGTTGTCATGCCCTACATTTATGTTCATATGTTACCATGTTTAATTTATAAGGAGTTTGTTTAATTTACAGGCTTCTGGGCTGCTTCCTGTTGGGTCATTAGCTTCCTCAAAGCCCAACTATGTGGGTAATAGCTGCTTGTTATTGCTATAGGAATATTTGAAATATAGTGAAACTCAAATGATATAGGATAAGAGGGCAAATGTTAGAGAATTGGAAAAATAGAAAAACAGTGCAGTATGAAATGTCAAACCACATTTTAGGGCACTTTTACTATATTTCCATAAATGCATGAGGGGAATTATGTTGCAAATACTTGAAACTGTTTATTTCATTTTGGCCTGATTTTCTAGCATTGAAGAAACCATGTCTAATGATCTTGAGTATTCTTAAAGATAAAGAAATTGTATTTTACATAATGGCTTGCATGTGTGAGTTCCGTTCTGGCAGATGCACTATAATTAGTGTGTCCTCTCTCAGAGAGGAGACTGTCTTAAAGATGCATTGGCCATATTTGTCTGCTAGAGCTGAGTGTAGAACATTATGATTTGGTTAAAAGATACAAACACCATCCCTTTCCACTTACGCATCCTCTCTCCTTCCTGCTTTTTTTGGCTTCAGCGGGAAGAAGCAAAGGACGGCTGAGTCCCAAACATTTTCTTCCTTCCTCATTCAACAAACCATGGAGAAAGATCTTGGCTTCTTGACATTAATAACTTTGCTTCAGTTCCACTTGGAACTATCTGGGCAGCTTTTTAAAAATATGAAAGGTACAATAAAAGAGGACTCAACTTCCTGTTTCACTCATAAAGTAGCAGATTCAGCTCCTCTGAGAATGGCCATATTCTTCCCTGGATACCAAGATTATGGAGTATTATTTCCTTCAAACTTTCATTGAAACTATTAAAAGACAATCAACTTGAGTAGGCATAGTGGCAGGCAGTATGAAGCTTTCCAATCTTGCTATTAAAGAAGAATAATGATGGTGTGAATGCTTAGCTGCCTTTTAGACAGTCAGAAATGTCCCTGATCAGAGGAAGGAGGAAAAAAACCTAAAGGCTATCCTTGAACCAAAATAGGAAAAAAAAAAAAAATGTGAACACATATATAATGGTGTGTATGATGTATAAAGGTTTCTGATATCTATCTACATTCTACGTTCTCTGATATCTATCTACATTCTACATTCTCACAAATCCATGCGCACACTGTCTCTGTCACAGTAGTTTTGATGTATGTTAACTCTTGATTCTCTGCAGTATTTGAGGAATTGGAATTGACTGAGGGTCAAATATGGCACATTTCAGGTCAGTATATGTGGCTGCACAGTAGGAGTAATGAAAAAATATGAAGAAACTATATGCCATATAAAGATGACAATTTCATTAGGAGAGCAAAATAAGAAAAACTGTGTCTTCTGATTCTGTTTTGCATTAGTTTACATTCATTTCTGAGTGTACTAGAGACAGGATGTCTGCTACCCTTATCTGTTTCAGTGTGGGCCTTAAAGCCTGGGAGATGAAAAACCGCTGCCTCATTAGAAGCATCTGCCAATCAAAGCTAGTCAGTCCCAGCGCTGGGGCACAAGCCCATCAGCACTAACCTCCTCCACAGGAGTCTCAGCAGGCGGGGCAGAGTTAAAGGTGCAGCTTTACATGACCCTTTTTAGAAAGTGCAACAGGTTTATACACAGTTGCGTGTGGAGAGAGGCTAAGCTTTGAAATCGGACCTGTGATTACCTCAATCAATTCCAACTGTTCCTTGATAACCCAAGAACTCCAAGTTGCACAACTGCATGGAGAAGAATGCCCTCTATGGTGGTTTTCACTGTAACGTGTACCTCATTAAGAATACATTTTTGCTTCCTCCTTTTTGTTTTTATCATTGGGATAAGGAAATACTGTTTTATCTCTGGCTGTTTACTTAGGATAGAAAGATTTTCTTGGAATGGGTAGATTTTCTGGAGGTTTCTTAAGGGATAGAGCTAATCATGTTTAATGATCGACCTTGAAGTAAAGACAGCTATCATATTTCCAGATTCTGTTAGAAATCTTTGGTTTAAAATAATTTTCTAAATGGTCAGTAAGTTTCTACTTATCTTTTGCATGAACAATAACTTTATAATCACATTTTAGATATATTGAAAGTGCTTGCATTTTTGCTTTAGTGTGTTTTTGTTACGTGCAGAGATAAGAACAGAGGGTGCTGGATCTTCAAGACAACAAAGAATTCTGGTGGGGGGGGTTTGTGGGGGAGGGGAAAGGAAACTCAGGAGAGGGTGGCTGTTTGGCAATGTTGACCCCACTAAGCTGTCCCACTTCCAAATCATGTGGAACAGAGGAGCAGAATGACTCACAGTCTCTACTGTTTGGTATTGGTTTTTCCTGACTGGCTGGGTTGCTCCTTTTCAAAGTGGATGATGAAGGATCACTCTGGGAAGAGAGTATCCTTTAGTCAGAAGAGAAGCAAGGAGACCAGTTGGGGAGTTGCTCCCAGAGTCTATACAGAGATGATAGTGCAGTATGTTTTGTTGGGGAGTTGATTTTGGCCAGTCTTTCTTGCTTGTTATCATCATTCCCATGTTCAGTTTTGCCCAGTTTTATTCCCCTGTTTGAGGACCGCCTTTGTTTCTATTTTGTTTCTACCTTTATAATTTGCCCTGTATGCATTTCCAAGCCCCAAGCATAATGTAACTATTTGTTTAAAATATTTGTTTGATTCTTTAAGTGACTGAATGCCATGCTGGTGGGGCCTGCATTTGTCTTGTTCATTCTTCTATCCCAATGCAGAGCTCAACGTTAAGCATAGAGCAAGTACTCAGCATGAATTTATTAAATGAATGTTTCCTGTGATGATTTTTAAGCCTCCGGTGGGTGTCACTGATTCCAAGGCCAGTACGATGTAGTGGTTCAGAACATAGGCTCTGGAGCAACAAAACTGTCCAGGTTCACAGCCTGACTCCACCACTTAGTAGCTGTGTGACCATGGGCAAGTTATATGACATTCCTGATAGTACCCACCTCAGGGGGTTGTTGTAAGGGTTAAATGAATTAATACAAATGGTGTATAGGACTGTGCCTGACACAGTATAAACACAGTTTGTTAGCTTTTATTATTATCATCAAAAACAAAAGCCTAGCTCTCTTTAATCTCTGGAAGATCAAGGCAGCAATTAGATAAAATACTTTCTACAGCCACTGGGCATTGTTTAGAAATGTTCAAGATATCAATATCATTTCTTGAACTTTTTAGCTGCACTTAATGGGAATGCATAAAAGAATGTTCTTGTTCATGGGAAATGTATATGTGAATTATATTGTTTGTTCAAGGATGTGTGCAGCTTGCTCTCGTATGTTCAGAAGACAGAGCAATAGATGATGGATGATAGATAGGGAGGGAGGGAGGGAGGGAGCGAGGGAAGGAAAGAAATAGTGGTGTGACAAGATGTTAAAGTCGGTGGATCGGGGTATCGGGGGTGGGGGGTCGGGTTATGCTGGAGTTCTGTGTATGGGGTTTGTATTGTTTTTGCAACTGTTCCTGTAAGTTTGAATTTATTTCAAAATAAAATTTAAAAAAAAAAAAAAA